>NW_022992122.1:595976-693139 GCF_902827175.1 Gymnodraco acuticeps | reverse complement strand
CTCTCCTGCTGTGCTCAGGTGTATATCAGTATGTAGTGTCTCTACTTTAAAGAGTCCTCTCCTGCTGATGTTCAGGTGTATATCAGTTGTAGTGTCTGTACTTTAAAGAGTCCTCTCCTGCTGATGTTCAGGTGTATATCAGTATGTAGTGTCTCTACTTTAAAGAGTCCTCTCCTTGCTGACGTTCGGGTGTATGTCAGTATGTAGTGTCTCTACTTTAAAGAGTCCTCTCCTGCTGATGTTCAGGTGTATATCAGTATGTAGTGTCTCTACTTTTAAAGAGTCCTCTCCTGCTGATGTTCAGGTGTATATCAGTATGTAGTGTCTCTACTTTAAAGAGTCCTCTCCTGCTGATGTTCAGGTGTATATCAGTATGTAGTGTCTACTTTAAAGAGTCCTCTCCTGCTGATGTTCAGGTGTATATCAGTATGTGTCTCTACTTTAAAGAGTCCTCTCCTGCTGATGTTCAGGTGTATATCAGTATGTAGTGTCTCTACTTTAAAGAGTCCTCTCCTGCTGGTGTTCAGGTGTATATCAGTATGTAGCGTCTGTACTTTAAAGAGTCCTCTCCTGCTGGTGTTCAGGTGTATATCAGTATGTAGCCGGTCTGTACTTTAAAGAGTCCTCTCCTGCTGGCTGTTCAGGTGTATATCAGTATTTAGGGGTCTCTACTTTAAAGAGTCCTCTCCGCTGATGTTCAGGGTATATCAGTATGTCGTGTCTCTCTACTTTAAAGAGGTCTCTCCTGCTGATGTTCAGGTGTATATCAGTATTGTAGGTCTGTACTTTAAAGAGTCCTCTCCTGCTGATGTTCAGGTGTGTATCAGTATGTAGTGTCTGTACTTTAAAGAGTCCTCTCCTGCTGATGTTCAGGTGTATATCAGTATGTAGTGTCTGTACTTTAAAGAGTCATCTCCTGCTGATGTTCAGGTGTGTATCAGTATGTAGTGTCTCTACTTTAAAGAGTCCTCTCCTGCTGATGTTCAGGTGTATATCAGTATGTAGTGTCTCTACTTTAAAGAGTCCTCTCCTGCTGATGTTCAGGTGTATATCAGTATGTAGTGTCTCTACTTTAAAGAGTCCTCTCCTGCTGATGCTCAGGTGTATATCAGTATGTAGTGTCTGTACTTTAAAGAGTCCTCTCCTGCTGATGTTCAGGTGTATATCAGTATGTAGTGTCTCTACTTTAAAGAGTCCTCTCCTGCTGATGTTCAGGTGTTATATCAGTATGTAGTGTCTCTACTTTAAAGAGTCCTCTCCTGCTGATGTTCAGGTGTATATCAGTATGTAGTGTCTCTACTTTAAAGAGTCCTCTCCTGCTGATGTTCAGGTGTATATCAGTATGTAGTGTCTCTACTTTAAGAGTCCTCTCCATGGCTGATGTTCAGGTGTATATCAGTATGTAGCTGTCTCGTACTTTAAAGAGTCCTCTCCTGCTGATGTTCAGGTGTATATCAGTATGTAGTGTCTCTACTTTAAAGAGTCCTCTCCTGCTGATGTTCAGGTGTATATCAGTCTGTAGTGTCTCTACTTTAAAGAGTCCTCTCCTGCTGATGTTCAGGTGTATATCAGTATGTAGTGTCTCTACTTTAAAGAGTCCTCTCCTGCTGATGTTCAGGTGTATATCAGTATGTAGTGTCTCTACTTTAAAGAGTCCTCTCCTGCTGATGTTCAGGTGATATCAGTATGTAGTGTCTCTATTTTAAAGAGTCCTCTCCTGCTGATGTTTCAGGTGTATATCAGTATGTAGTGTCTCTACTTTAAAGAGTCCTCTCCTGCTGATGTTCAGGTGTATATCAGTATGTAGTGTCTCTACTTTAAAGAGTCCTCTCCTGCTGATGTTCAGGTGTATATCAGTATGTAGTGTCTCTACTTTAAAGAGTCCTCTCCTGCTGATGTTCATGTGTATCAGTATGTAGTGTCTACTTTAAAGAGTCCTCTCCTGCTGATGTTCAGGTGTATATCAGTATGTAGTGTCTACTTTAAAGAGTCCTCTCCTGCTGATGTCAGGTGTATATCAGTATGTAGTGTCTGTACTTTAAAGAGTCCTCTCCTGCTGATGCTCATAGTGTATATCAGTATGTATTGTCTCTTACTTTAAGGTTCCCTCTCCCCTGCTGATTTTCATGTGGTATCAGTATTGTAGTGTCTCTAATTTAAAGAGTCCTCTCCTGCTGATGTTCAGGTTTGGTATATCAGTATGTAGTGTCTGTACTTTAAAGAGTCCTCTCCTGCTGATGCCTCAGCGTGTATATCAGCATGTTAGTGTCTGTACTTTAAAGAGTTTCCTCTCCTGCTGATGCTCAGTTTGTATATCAGTATGTAGGTGTCATCTACTTTAAAGAGTCCTCTCCTGCTGATGTTCATGTGTATATCCAGTATTGTAGTTGTCTCTACTTTTAAAGAGTCCTCTCCTCTGCTGATGTTCAGGTTGTATATCATAGTATGTAGTGTCTGCGTACTTTAAAGAGTCCTCTCCTGCTGATGCTCAGGTGTTATATCAGTATGTAGTGGTCTCTACTTTAAAGAGTCCTCTCCTGCTGATGTTCATGTGTATATTCCAGTATGTAGTGTCTCTACTTTAAAGAGTCCTCTCCTGCTTGGATGTTCAGGTGTATATCAGTATGTAGTGTCTCTACTTTAAAGGTCCTCTCCTGCTGATGCTTCAGGTGTATATCAGTATGTAGTGTCTCTACTTTAAAGAGTCCTCTCCTGCTGATGTTCAGGTGTATATCAGTATGTAGTGTCTCTACTTTAAAGAGTCCTCTCCTGATGATGCTCAGGTGTATATCAGCATGTAGTGTCTATACTTTAAAGAGTCCTCTCCTGCTGATGTTCAGGTGTATGTCAGTATGTAATGTCTCTACTTTAAAGAGTCCTCTCCTGCTGATGCTCAGGTGTATATCAGCATGTAGTGTCTGCTACTTTAAGAGTCCTCTCCTGCTGATGCTCAGGTGTATATCAGCTATGTAGTGTATCTACTTTAAAGAGTCCTCTCCTGCCTGATGCTCAGGTGTATATCAGCATGTAGTGTCTCTACTTTAAGAGTTCCTCTCCTGCTGATGCTCCGGTTGTATATCAGCATGTAGTGTTTTCTACTTTAAAGAGTCCTCTCCTGCTGATGTTCAGGTGTATATCAGTATGTAGTGTCTCTACTTTAAGAGTCCTCTCCTGCTGATGTTCAGGTGTATATCAGTATGTAGTGTTCTCTACTTTAAAGAGTCCTCTCCTGCTGTGTTCAGGTTTGTATATCAGTAGTAGTGTCTCTACTTTAAAGAGTCTCTCCTGCTGATGTTCAGGTGTATATCAGTATGTTTAGTGTCTCTACTTTTAAAGAGTCCTCTCCTGCTGATGTTCAGGTGTATATCAGCATGTAGTTGTCTGTACTTAAAGAGTCCTCTCCTGCTGATGCTCAGGTGTATATCAGTATGTATGTATCTACTTTAAAGAGTCCTCTCCTGCTGACTGCTCCAGGTGTCTATCAGCATGTAGTGTCTCTACTTTAAAGAGTCCTCTCCTGCTGATGTCAGGTGTATATCAGTATGTAGTGTCTGTACTTTAAAGAGTCCTCTCTGCTGATGCTTCAGGTGTATATCAGCATGTAGTGTCTGTACTTTAAAGAGTCCTCTCCTGCTGATGCTCAGGTGTATATCAGTATGTAGTGTATCTACTTTAAAGAGTCCTCTCCTGCTGATGCTTCAGGTGTATATCAGTATGTAGTGTCTCTACTTTAAAGAGTTCCTCTCCTGCTGATGTTCAGGGTATATCAGCATGTAGTGTATCTACTTTAAAGAGTCCTCTTCCTGCTGATGTTCAGGTGTATATCAGTATGTAGTGTCTGTACTTTAAAGAGTCCTCTCCTGCTGATGTTCAGGTGGATATCAGCTATGTAGTGTCTCTACTTTAAAGAGTTCTCTCCTGCTGATGTTCAGGTGTATATCAGTATGTAGTGTCTCTACTTTAAAGAGTCCTTCTGCTGATGTTCAGGTGTGATATCAGCATGTAGTGTCTCTACTTTAAAGAGTCCTCTCCTGCTGATGTTAGGTTGTATATCAGTATGTAGTGTCTCTACTTTAAAGAAGTCCTCTCCTGCTGATGCTTCAGGTGTATATCAGCATGTAGTGTCTCTACTTTAAAGAGTCCTCTCCTGCTGATGCTCAGGTGTATATCATATGTATTGTCTCTACTTTAAAGAGTCCTCTCCTGCTGATGTTCAGGTGTATATCAGCTATGTAGTGTCTCTACTTTAAAGAGTCCTCTCCTGCTGATGTCAGGATGTATATCAGTATGTAGTGTATCTACTTTAAAGAGTCCTCTCCTGCTGATGTTCAGGGGTATATCAGTATGTAGTGTCTCTACTTAAAGAGTCCTCTCCTGCTGATGGTTCAGGTGTATATCAGCCATGTAGTGTCCTCTACTTTAAAGAGTCCTCTCCTGCTGATGTTCAGGTGTATATCAGCATGTAGTGTCTCTACTTTAAAGAGTCCTCTCCTGCTGATGCTCAGGTGTATATCAGCATGTAGTGTCTGTATAGTGAATGCTCTTACTTGGTTCGTAATAACTGTAGATGACCATGCTTGCTTCCTGGACCTTTCCCACTTTATACTCCAGGACCAGAGGGATGGTGAAACACTTCTCTTCAGCCGTCATCTGGAAACACATTTACGCATTGAATCTCTCCGTCATCACGAGTGCAGTGTGTGTGTGCTGCATGTGTGCACAGAAAACACTCACAGAGTCCAGGTACAGGATGACTTTTCCCCGGCTGCGTCTCCACGCTCTTTATTAAGTCATCGGTCTGCAGGCCGTTTTGCTTGAGGGCGAAGCCACTCAGCAAACCCACCTCCAGGAGCACCATCCCAAGTGGAGTTAACACCCAGAGACTCCGACAGGCTGCAGAAATCCAATCAATCAATCAATCAATTAACACCTGGTTAGTGAGGAATCAGCACGACACAATTGTGCACCTTAAAACCCACTTTCTGCAATGTGTTAGGGTTGAGCATCTCCCAAGTGCAGACCGACGAAGGTTTGAACTGAAAATAACCTTTATTCAAGGCAACTGGATGAATGCAAAACAGTACTCTCATTACCTCTAATCGCAAAAAGAACCCAGAAACCCAGAACTGAAATACACAGATGACCAATCAAGGATTTGACTCTTTTTCCAAGGATTTTATTTTGTATTTTATTTCACTTTTCATAAGATTAGAAAAATATTTCGTGATTTGACTTTTTGAGAGTAGTACAGTGTTCAGGTACACATAGTGAAGAAATGATTAAAACATAAAAAAACTGTTTTCTGGATTTTGATTATTGTTTCAAAAAGTCAACTGTTTTCTTAGATTTAGATTTGTTTAAGAATTATAATTTTTTTCTAAGAATTTTTATTTATTTTTTATAAGAATTGAAAAAATTTAGGGATTTTGACTTTTCTGTCAGAATTTGACTTTTTGAGAATTGATTTTTTTCTTAGAATTTGATAATTGTCTAAGAATTGGTGTGTTGATTCCTGACAAGCATGAGAAACTGATAAATGATTTATGGACAAAGTTTGTCTTTTGTTCTATTTAATAAAGTAATAAAGAAAGTCAATATAAAGTGAAATGGATCTGAAGTGCAGGAACAGAGCAGCTTCACCCTCAGAGGTATTCATGAGAGGAAACAGCTGCTCCTCCATCCCATCATCAAACCATTAAACCTCCCTTTATTAAAACCCCACCTTTATCACTTCCTTTGCCTCCTGAAATGTAAACCCTTAACATGTGTCTCTGTTCAACACATACAAGACTAAAAATCCGATTTAACAGCGTAAAAGACAATCAGAGTATAAGACTATGTTTTAAATGATTATATGATCATTTCACACGACAAGTCTCACCTGCTGCAGATCAACAGTTGTGGCAGAGTTCATCTCGGGATCTAACAGCTCCACGTTCAGATGAAACGCCTCGTGATCTTCGGCATTTCGCCTCCCCCTCCTCCTCACCGTCCCGTCACTCCTGATGTTGTAGAACACGTTCAGCTGAGGGAGAAGTGCAATTACAGCAGAGGACAATGTGATTATGTTTAACGAGAAACGTACACACTGCAGAAGAGGATACTATGAGTTGAGGATCACTGACTATAAGACAATCGTGAGAGGAGGTCATGTGACTGCAGTTTGTTCAGGTACACATACTGAAGAAATTATTAAAACATTAAAAACTTTTTTCGGGATTTGACTTTTTGAGAATTTTTTTTTCTTCTTAGAATTAGATTTTTGTCTAAGAATGTGTGTGTTGATTCCTGATAAGCATGAGTGACAAAACCCTTGCTATCTGCACATCGTTTGACTTATAGATGTGTTTTTCGATATTTGTGGAGTTAGGTGGTACCTGAATCAGGGCGAGTCCTCGACCTTCAGCAGACACCTGCAGGCTCAGAATCTCCATGGTTTCAATCTGAAATTAAACAAAATTATAATGTGTGAGTGATATAATACAGCTAATGTTGAGCTATAAAGGAACTACAGCACGGTCACATGACTTCACATCACCACTGCTAAGCTAAAGGTGGCTAATGTTGGGCTATAAAGGAACTACAGCACAGTCACATGACTTCACGTCACCACCGCTAAGCTAAAGGTGGCTAATGTTGGGCTATAAAGGAACCACAGCATGGTCCCATGACTTCACGTCACCACCGCTAAGCTAAAGGTGGCTAATGTTGGGCTATAAAGGAACTACAGCACGGTCACATGACTTCACGTCACCACCGCTAAGCTAAAGGAGGCTAATGTTGGGCTATAAAGGAACTACAGCACGGTCACATGACTTCACATCACCACTGCTAAGCTAAAGGTGGCTAATGTTTGGCTATAAAGGAACTACAGCACGGTCACATGACTTCACGTCACCACCGCTAAGCTAAAGGTGGCTAATGTTGGGCTATAAAGGAACCACAGCATGGTCCCATGACTTCACGTCACCACCGCTAAGCTAAAGGCGGCTAATGTTGGGCTATAAATGAACTACAGCACGGTCACATGACTTCACGTCACCACCGCTAAGCTAAAGGCGGCTAATATTGGGCTATAAAGGAACCACAGCACGGTCCCATGACTTCACGTCACCACCGCTAAGCTAAAGGTGGCTAATATTGGGCTATAAAGGAACTACAGCACGGTCCCATGACTTCACGTCACCACCGCTAAGCTAAAGGTGGCTAATGTTGGGCTATAAAGGAACTACAGCACGGTCACATGACTTCACGTCACCACCGCTAAGCTAAAGGGGGCTAATGTTGGGGATGAGGATTTTTAGTCGTCTCATTTTGACACTTGTTAGCAACCGCCGTTTTTAAATCCACCAGTGGGGTATTTACTGACGTACTTTATGTCATAGACTTAAAATCTCTTATTTCAGGATAACAACCAACACATTCAGAAACCACTGAAGAGGGGACAGTTAGTGCTAAAATGCTGACTCTTGTGTACCTCCTGGCTCTGGTGCAGCAGGTAGTTTTCCTGGTTGACGTTGAAGGAGACGCCGGGGGTCGAGTCGTCTGTTTCCACCGTGACGACGAGGTCAATGTCGTGAGACCTTCCAGCTGCAAACGTGGACAAAGCCTGCAGAGCCACCACGGTGTCCTGAGAGAGAGGAAACACCATTACACATGACACATCTGCTCCAAAAATCTTCAGCCGCTGACAGACTTTAGCTTTGATTCCCACCGCTCACTTCCTGCTTACAGCTGTGTCATTTTGTGTGTTTATGCCCACATCTGTGCATCTGTTATTTGAGGACAAATAGAGTCATTTTTTGGCCGACAAAGCCTGAGAAGAAGCTTCATTCAACGGAGCCACTGACACAATATTTAGATCTGAGCATGTAGCATCTGTCATTTGTGTGTGTGTGTGTGTGTGTGTGTGTGTGTGTGTGTGTGTGTGTGTGTGTGTGTGTGTGTGTGTGTGTGTGTGTGTGTGTGTGTGTGTGTGTGTGTGTGTGTGTGTGTGTGTGTGTGTGTGTGTGTGTGTGTGTGTGTGTGTGTGATTAAGTCAAAAATAAACTACAGTGTGTGTTCACGGTGCAACAACGATGTGTTTTGAATAGTTTAGGGACAATATGCAGAGTTTAATGGAACAGAAGAAGAAGATATATCAGGCTTTGACACACCGAGTACTCGTTAGTGGATGAACTCACTGATGGTGTTGATATTTTCTGAGGTTTAGTATCTCACCTGCGTGGTCCCGTATCCGCCCAGGTGGTTCCTCTGAGTGCCGAGCCACTTCATGATCTTTATCCCGTCTGCGATGAGGCCCAGTTTGTGCTGAGTCAGCAGAACGTACGACAACATCTCGATGTCGGCGGAGAGAGGTTGCCACGATGAAGACACGCCGGCGTCAGACGAAGACCACATCGGGACACCGTCTATTCACAGAGGAGAGAAAGGAAAGGTTTTTAATAATCAGAATCAGAATAACTTTATTAGTCCCACAGAGGGGAAATTCACATTGTTACAGCAGAGAAGAGTCAAAGACAGTTTAATGTTACTTAAGAAGCATGCGTAAGAATACAATTAAAGATACAAATACAATTATACAAAGTTAAGTAACTTTAAAATAAGAAATTAATTAAAATGTTCATATATACATATACTGTATGGTACCTCTCATCTCAGCTCGTCCAATGAGCTGGCTGAGAGCCGTCTCTGCGGTGGAGCTGCCGGACAGAGCAAGGGCGTAGCAAAGCAGACTGAGGCTGTAGTTACTGGAAACACCGAGAGCCAGACGAGTCTCCAGGAATATCAGAGCAGAAGATACCTGACCGCTGTATTCAGCCTGTGAGACAATGAGCAGGGCAACCACAAGGCATGAGGACACAGTGTGATGAAGCATGCAACATCTTATATCAGAGCAGAAGATACCTGACCGTGTGTGTGTGTGTGTGTGTGGTCATGTAAAGAGCAGTGAGGTCTCTATATATCACCCGTTATTTACGTTATTACCCGGCTGTTATTGATATATTTATCTTCGCCCTTAACCTTAGTTTTAAAGAGTCCCATAAAGCTCAGATTATAACTTGAACCCTGATCACCAGTGTTTCTCCTCTCACCCTGATGTCGCTGTCTTCCAGCAGGGCGATTAGAACGTAGGCAGTGAGGGAGACGGGGCCATCGAGGCCTCCTTGCAGCTCGGAGTGAATCACCCTCCCCGGCTCCAGGTATCTCCCATCATCCCCCTGCTGGACCCTCAGCCAAACAGCAGCTCTCTGCAGCACGTAGGGGTCGATGCTGATGAAGGGCCGCGCCTGAAGGAAACATCGCAGCACGAACGCTGAGAGCCTGGGGAGAGAGAGGATGGTTGGGAAAACACTGAACGTCCTCTTCCAATATGAGAGTAACATGATATCAAAGGTATCAACTGTAGCTGTGAACATGACAGGATGTGTGATTACCTAGAAGAGCATCAGGACTGTTTGAGGCAGATGATAGCTATGTGATTAACATGATGATTCAGCCTCTATGGAGAGAGACATCAAGCATGCTCATTTCTGACGTGGAGCTAATCTGAAGTAAACATTGAATACTGCTTTCTATTCCTCCATCTTGTGACTGTGTAACTCCCTCTCTTGGATATCAGCATGTGAAGGACACTGTTCAGGAACTAGTTGATGCTCTGTATGTGATGACTCCTTCCATTCTGGAGAGGATCACAGACACATGGATCCTGAGATTGAAGGTTAAGACATTTTTCTAACAGATTATAAAGGTCTGCTATCATGCACAATGCCCTTTGTGATGTCTTTTCTACATAACCATGTGTGTCCGGTGTGTGTCCGGTGTGTGTCCGGTGTGTGTCCCCGGTGTGTGTGCCTGGTGTGTGTCCGGTGTGTGTCCCCGGTGTGTGTGCCCGGTGTGTGTCCGGTGTGTCAGGAGACTCACAAAGTGTCAGGAAATAAACCCCTCTCTCTTTTCCTCCGTACCCACATCTCTAAAAACGGGGGAACAACGGAGCTGATCCAGATTTGCTGCTGATATGACGTCATATCTGAAATGTGGGCGGGCTTTACACCCACGGGCCAATCAGAAACGTTGCTGTCAGAAGCTATGAGACGTGTTTTGGAAGTAATATGGTCTGTGTTTACATTCGCAAGCTAACACTTAGAGCTAAGCTTTTTTTTTAAGCCAAGGACCCAGAATCAGCGTTTCTCTAACAGGCTGAAACAGAGGGATATGAGGAATGTCTAAAATGCATGATCTGTTTGGTGTTTTGAGCAAAACACTTCATAGATATGTTTTTTAATATATTTTTGATATATCTGAGACCCATAATATATGCCTAAAAATACCATGATAGGAGATCTTTAAGATGAGAGGTTGTTGAGGAGGCGTTCATGTTCTTTATGCTGCAGGTATATGAAGAACTTTAGACTCACCAGGTGCTTCCAGAGGAGTCCCTGTCTCCAAACGCACTGAAGGAGCCGTCGTCTCTCTGATAGGACAGCTCTCCTTCGTAACCTGCAGAACATCACAATCAGGTTTGTTGCCACATGGAAATAATTTGGTGCATACGTTTAATTAGATTCAACTGTAGTGTCATTGAACAGAGAACAAGATCACACATCCTCTGTTTTTATTGGTTATATTATATATTTTTTCACAGATAGAGAACTATTTTAAGAAAACTATAATAACATAAGAAAATAATAAAAATATAATAAACTAAAATATAGCAGTATTTACATTGAAATAGAATGGAATAAAATATTTAAAATTAAATTTTAATGTAACTATACAAATAACCTTAACAGCTAAAAACAAAAGACAACAACTCTTAGGAACCGTGTTTACCCTTCCTCATGAAGTCAGTGGCTCTGGTGGTGGTCTCGGGGTCCGCCCGCCCCACAGCGGTCAGATACTGCAGGACGAAGATGTTCGGAGCGAAGTTGATCATGTTCTGTTCCCCGCATCCGGACGGCAGCTGGATCAGAGAACCGAGACCGCTGATGGACGGGCCGAGAATATCCCCTTCATCACAGAGAGAACATCCATCAGGGTTATCCAGAAAGCCCAGAATGCTATGCTAATATACCGCACCCCAGTCATATTACATACATTTGACAAAAGCATTCCTTGTGCATTAAGTGTCGACATCAGAAAAGGGACGTTGTTTCGAGAGATACGACGCAAAGACAAGATGCTAAGTCTAAAACTGCCCTTTCATAACTTTTTTATAGTGGTAATTAATCCAACTACTCTTAACATCCCCACAAAAAATAGAAAGCTTTAATTGTTATGTGCCACCTCCATGCTAAATGTCTCATAGCTCTTTCATGGAAAAATGAGGCTCAGGGAGATGAGAAAACCACTTACACTCTTAAAGGAAAGCAAAAGCAGGCTAATGTTGGGCTATAAAGGAACTACAGCACGGTCATATGACTTCACGACACGTCACCACCGCTAAGCTAAAGGAGGCTAATGTTGGGCTATAAAGGAACTACAACACGGTCACATGACTTCACGTCACCACCGCTAAGCTAAAGGAGGCTAATGTTGGGCTATAAAGGAAACTACAGCACGTCATATGACTTCAAGTCACCACCTCCTAAGCTTAAAGGAGGCTAATGTTGGGCTATAAAGGAACTACAGCACGTCACATGACTTCAACGTCACCATAAACGGTCATATGACTTCACGTCACCAACCAGCCTAAGCTAAAGGCGGCTAATGTTGGGCTATAAAAGAAACTAACAGCATGGTCACATGACTTCACGTCACCACCGCTAAGCTAAAGGCGGCTAATGTTGGGCTATAAAGGAACTACAGCACGGTCACATGACTTCACGTCACCAACCGCTAAGCTAAAGGAGGCTAATGTTGGGCTATAAAGGAACTACAGCACGGTCACATGACTTCACGTCACACGCTAAGCTAAAGGAGGCTAATGTTGGGCTATAAAGGAACTACAGCACGGTCACATGACTTCCGTCACAACGCTAAGCTAAAGGAGGCTAATGTTGGGCTATAAAGGAACTACAGCACGGTCACATGACTTCAACGTCACCACCGCTAAGCTAAAGGTGGCTAATGTTGGGCTATAAATAAACTACAGCACGGTCACATGACTTCACGTCACCACCGCTAAGCTAAATGCGGCTAATGTTGGGCTATCAAGGAACTACAGCACGGTCACATGACTTCACGTCACCGACGCTAAGCTAAAGGAGGCTAATGTTGGGCTATAAAGGAACTACAGCACGGTCACATGACTTCACGTCACCACCGCTAAGCTAAAGGAGGCTAATGTTGGGCTATAAAGGAACTACAGCACGGTCACATGACTTCACGTCACCACCGCTAAGCTAAAGGTGGCTAATGTTGGGCTATAAAGGAACTACAGCACGGTCACATGATTTCACGTCACCACCATTTTCAAATCCACCAGCAGAACAATAAGTTAAAAGTCTCGTCAGTGCTAAAATGCTAACTCATTTCCGGGTTTAGGGACTCATTCCTGCAGCTCTCTATTGACTCATCCCTGAAACAATGTTTTTTTTTGGGACTCATCCACCGCAAGTTTGTTTGAAGATATGCATTTATTTAATTTCCAATCCAAAAGGACCCTAGGACATAAAAAGCTGAAGGACAGGGGAATAAGAAGAGCTAAAATGCTGACTCATTCCCAGGTTTAAGGACTCATACCTGCACCACCATGTTGGATCAAGGTATATCGTAACTCATCAAGTGTTCAACTGAAGTCTTGTATTTTACAGGAATCCAAAGACCTCAGATGCTCATGGATCTGTGTTTGTTTCCCAGCAGGTCGTGACTCAAGTGTTTTTGTGTGTGTTTACATACCACCGACGGTTACAGTGGCTCTCTCGCTGCCCTCAACAACGTCTGCAGGGAAGGAGAATCTGATCTCTCTGGAAACACTCGGCTGAGACGGAGAAACCTCAAGAAGCATCGAGGAGGAGAACGACTGCTCGAGACCTTCAGCCTGCAGAGGAAACATCGCAAGAAAAACACCCAGACACAAACAAACGGGGTGAGTAAGACTTCTGGGAAAAAGCAGAGCTGTGAAAGGAGATCAGGAGTTTTGAGACTAACACGTTGACAGATCTGATAAACAAACTGACAGCTTTTACATCTTTCTGCTCACTTCACAGCTTCTTTCACTTTCACTTAAAAGCCTCAGATCTAATTGCTTCTGCTCATATCAATATGAAACACACATGTCTTGGGATTTGCATAAGCTGTCACACAATGATGCATCTTTGAAAAAGCTCTTATCCTTCCTGTTTGGGTAAGCCGGTTTATATTCATGGATGCATCGATAAACGTCTTTAAACGTACACATTTAGCAGATTTCTGTGTGCTATTTATACTACAAAATGTACCTCAATGGACCTCAATCATCTCGTTTTGAAACAACGTTATTTAACGGTATATATATATTCAAGGAATGCATAATTAAACATAAACGTATCTTGCAGATTTTTTTTTTTTTTTTTTACTGTTTTAAACCACAAACTGTACCTTGATGGCTCTCAATCGTCTCATTTTGAAATCCCTCCATTGAAACAACATTATTTAACTTCCCATTTCTGACTTTCACCGTGTGATTTGGGTAAGCCGGTATATATATTTATGGAGGGCATCTTTAAAACCAATTTTGTAGATTTGGTGTGCTCTATATACTACAAAATGTACGTCAATGGACCTCAATCATCTCATTGTGGAGTTTCTTCACTGCAGCCACATTATTTTACTTCCTGTTTCTTTGATTTTCACCTTGACGAGCACCGTTTTGGTCACAAAGTCGGACGCCGCCGCTGACAGAGCTTTCACGGAGACGCTGATCTCCCCGAGGACCAGCGGCCTGATGGGAATGAGGACAGACGCGCCGCGCTGACTCCCAACGGACACTTTGCGAACATTTGTCATCGGAAGCTCTCCATTGTCCGGGAACACAAACTCAAAGGTGTCATTCTCGGAAACAATCACCCTGACCTGCAGACAAAGAGACAGAGGAAGACCCACCCAGATCACATGAAACACACAATACCAAAGGGAGGGCGAGGACACAACAGAGCCATGTTGTTGTAGGAAAATATCAAATTCAAGACCGACTTCTTACTTTTTTGGGAAGCTTACTTTAAGAAGCTTTATGTGTTTAACGATTTAAAGATTATAGAGAATAAAGGTTGTCTTTCAATAATGACTGCAGTAGTAAATCACTGATGCCACAGTAGATAAGAGCATGAAAAACAACACATGTCTGACCCTGAGAACCACATTCACTCCTCAAACACGTAATACAACACCTGAACACACGGAAATATATATCACACCGTCAGACTGAAGAGATTTTAAGAAGATATATCTTCACGTCTGAGGAGTACAAATCAATTCAGTGGCCTAAATCTAAAATGTTTAAAAATACAAAACAATAAATGTGGTCGGCAGCGATTAAGACCTGCTGCAATTTAACTTTTCAATAAACAATAATAGATACATATATCAATGCTGCTCGTCGAAATGTGTTTAAGAGTCCGAAAAATACATTTAAATAGTTCCTATGAAATAAAACATGATATTTAGAGGAATGCTGAGGAAGAGCCTCTAAATGTGCAGAAAGTATGTTTTTTAAATACAAATGTATGAACTCAGTAACTATATATATCTGTATTTTGTTCCTTACTGAAGAAACAAAGCTATCTGAAATTGATACAGCTCTAATTGGCTTTCTATCCATTGCAACAGTAGGTGAGATAATTGTGGGTATTATAGTATTTAGAGCAGGGGTGTCAAACTCAAGGCCCGGGGGCCAAATCCGGCCCGCGACTTCATTTGATGTGGCCCGGCAAGCTTGCAAAGAATATAATACGTTTATTATACGGTTACATGCCACTTTACAGAAGAAGGTTGCCCATAAACTACATGTCCCACAATGCATCTCGTTTTGTGACATGCGCACTGAAGAGACTTGCTATTATTTGCCCTGGACTTCTGCTTTGAGACGTAGTTAATTCCTAAGTTATTATCATATCCGATAATAATCAATTCAGAGGCAATAATGTAAAATAATACATTATTTTATATATATATTATATAGTTACAACCTTTGAGTGCAACCTTTATGCGAATGTGGCCCGCGATGAAATTGAGTTTGACAGCCCTGATTTAGAGCAATCTACCATACCTTAAAAACATTTGTGTGGGTACTTTTTACTTAAGTACATTTCAAAGCCCATACTTCTTTACTTTTACTTGAGTAAAGAAGTTTAGTCAGTACTTCTACTTTTACCAGAGTATTTTAAACACAAGTATCTGTACTTCTACTTGAGTAAAGGATGTGTGTACTGTTGCCCTCTCTGATGCTCAGATATCTAATTTGCAAAGGATTCAGTCTTTTTTTTGGGATGAAAAAGCCAACTGACCTCCAGGTCCTGAGAGAGGTAGTTGAACAGAACGACCTCCAGCAGAAGCTCCTCTCCTCGGATGATGTACGACGGCACGTTCAAGGACAGGAAGAAATCCTGGAACACTGTGAGCTGCAGGAGGGTCACATGGGAACTCATTAGGCTTTAAAAACACTAACAACTGCAATATGCATGGTTTATACTAATAATAATTACATTTCCACGTTGAAAATTGCATAATATTAGGAATTTCTACCAAAACACATACTTACATTTTTTATATTATGGCCTTTTTTACTCCAAATAATAATAAAAGGAATTCAGAGAGTCAAAAAGTGATTTGAATTTAAGCAAAATTAGACAAATAACAATTATAGACATCCATGATCGTTTCAAAACAGGGCTGTCAAAGTTAGGACTGTTGCAATAATAATAAATATACATTTTGTATAAAGCAATCATATTTGTCCACTCCCAAATTGATCAGATTATCAAAAACGTGGAACAATATCCCATTTATGTACATTAAAAACAGATAAAAGACATTGGGATTTAGTTAACTGTGAACATCATGCATTTGAATCGATTGACATCCCTTATCCAAAACAAAGAAAAAGGTTAAATGAAAAGACAAACATTGGTTTTAAGAAGGTTACTCTTGTATTTTTGGAATCATTATTTATTCTTGTACTATAGTGAATTAAATACCTTAGCGGGCATGTTTACGATGCCCAGGCCGAGGTTCTCAGACATGACGAAGGCGGTGGCTTCCCACGTTGTGATGCTGTCAGGTGCAGTCAGAGTAATATCTGCAGAATCTGAATCGCTGCGAAAAACAGACAAAAAACAAATTTTAATAAATATAGAAATAATGGTTGACATATGACACTATTATTTTAACCCAAAATGAGAAGACTAAATGTCATTACGCCCAACATTAGCCACCTTTAGCTTAGCGGTGATAACGTGAAGTCATGTGACCGTGCTGTAGTTCCTTTATAGCCCAACATTAGCAGCCTTTAGCTTAGCGGTGGTGACATGAAGTCATGTGACCGTGCTGTAGTTCCTTTATAGCCCAACATTAGCCTCCTTTAGCTTAGCGGTGGTGACGTGAAGTCATGTGACCTTGCTGTAGTTCCTTTATAGCCCAACATTAGCCTCCTTTAGCTTAACGGTGGTGACGTGAAGTCATGTGACCGTGCTGTAGTTCCTTTATAGCCCAACATTAGCCTCCTTTAGCTTAGCGGTGGTGACGTGAAGTCATGTGACCGTGCTGTAGTTCCTTTATTGCCCAACATTAGCCTCCTTTAGCTTAGCGGTGGTGACGTGAAGTCATGTGACCGTGCTGTAGTTCCTTTATAGCCCAACATTAGCCTCCTTTAGCTTAGCAGTGGTGACGTGAAGTCATGTGACCGTGCTGTAGTTCCTTTATAGCCCAACATTAGCCTCCTTTAGCTTAGCGGTGGTGACGTGAAGTCATGTGACCTTGCTGTAGTTCCTTTATATCCCAACATTAGCCTCCTTTAGCTTAGCGGTGGTGACGTGAAGTCATGTGACCTTGCTGTAGTTCCTTTATTGCCCAACATTAGCCTCCTTTAGCTTAGCGGTGGTGACGTGAAGTCATGTGACCGTGCTGTAGTTCCTTTATAGCCCAACATTAGCCTCCTTTAGCTTAGCGGTGGTGACGTGAAGTCATGTGACCGTGCTGTAGTTCCTTTATAACCCAACATTAGCCTCCTTTAGCTTAGCGGTGGTGACGTGAAGTCATGTGACTGTGCTGTAGTTCCTTTATAGCCCAACATTAGCCTCCTTTAGCTTAGCGGTGGGTGACGTGAAGTCATGTGACCATGCTGTAGTTCCTTATAGTCCAACATTAGCCACCTTTAGCTTAGCGGTGGTGACGTGAAGTCATGTGACCGTGCTGTAGTTCCTTTATAGTCCAACATTAGCCTCCTTTAGCTTAGCGGTGGTGACGTGAAGTCATGTGACCTTGCTGTTTATAGCCCAACATTAGCCTCCTTTAGCTTAGCAGTGGTGACGTGCATCTTCCGGCGCAAACTGAAAACTCATCTCTTTCGACTCCACTTCGAGCGATAGAACTATTAACGAAGCACTTTTATACTAATAAAGGGACTGGCTTATCTAAAGCCAATTGAGTAGCACTTGAAATGTTTTTGCTCTATGAAGCCTGATGTACTTATATGATTCTGTTTTCTTCAAGTTGTATTTTGTTGGTCGAACGCACTTATTGTAAGTCGCTTTGGATAAAAGTGTCAGCTAAATGCAATGTAATGTAATGTAATGTGACCGTGCTGTAGTTCCTTTATAACCCAACATTAGCCTCCTTTAGCTTAGCGGTGGTGACGTGAAGTCATGTGACCGTGCTGTAGTTCCTTTATAGCCCAACATTAGCCTCCTTTAGCTTAGCAGTGGTGACGTGAAGTCATGTGACCGTGCTGTAGTTCCTTTATAGCCCAACATTAGCCTCCTTTAGCTTAGCGGTGGTGACGTCAAGTCATGTGACCTTGCTGTAGTTCCTTTATAGCCCAACATTAGCCTCCTTTAGCTTAGCAGTGGTGACGTGAAGTCATGTGACCGTGCTGTAGTTCCTTTATAGCCCAACATTAGCCTCCTTTAGCTTAGCGGTGGTGACGTCAAGTCATGTGACCTTGCTGTAGTTCCTTTATAGCCCAACATTAGCCTCCTTTAGCTTAGCGGTGGTGACGTGAAGTCATGTGACCGTGCTGTAGTTCCTTTATAACCCAACATTAGCCTCCTTTAGCTTAGCGGTGGTGACGTGAAGTCATGTGACCGTGCTGTAGTTGCTTTATAGCCCAACATTAGCCTCCTTTAGCTTAGCGGTGGTGACGTGAAGTCATGTGACAGTGCTGTAGTTCCTTTATAGCCTATTGTTAGCTTTTTACTTCAGAAATCATAAAGTGAATGTAAAGTGGTGTTAATATGTGGAGATTATCCTGCTGAACAAAACATGTAAGAATCATAAATGTTTGTTTGAACCATTATTTTCTGCAATAATCTAAAATCACATGGAGGAATCCCATTAGACCAGGGAGATGCTGCCTTTAGGGTCAACACAGAAATACAACATCCCTGCACCGCTCTCATTATTTTTCTAAAGCTTTACCCTGTGTATGTGTCCATCCAGATCCAGGTCTCCGGAAAGTTCCAGCGCTCTCGTGGCTCCACTCGATGCTCCATATTTGAATCGTCTACCGCCGTTCCATGAAATATTCCCTCGCCTGCTGTTTAGAAAACGAGGATTGTTTGTGTTAGAATCGCAAAAGGTATAGTGAATGTGAAAAGGCAAGATTTTGATTAACATTGATTGTTAAAACTTACGTAATTCAGCCATCAGTGGATTCTTCATCATGTTTAAAGTGGCGTCAGTCAATACCACAAGGTCACATGCCTTCAGAAAGACATTAAACACTTAAAAAAATACTCATTTAAATCCACATTTAGGTTAAATGCTTATAAGTACTTTAGAAGGAGCTTCAACAGCATTCATTTGGCTTGAATTGGTAATTGAATGCAAAGAGACTATCATCAATTCAGTTACACAGAGGTTGATATACAGCTCTACTTCTTCTAAAATCAAGACTGAAGACCTTTATGTTTGCCGCTGCTTCATCTTAACTCAAATAACTAGTCATATTACATCTCAGCTTGTTTTTATTTGTAATATCTTAGTTTGTCAATGTCTAAAACAACAAATCATTACTTACAAGTGACAAAGCCCCATTTAGCGTCAAGAGGAATACAAAATCTTGTAGTGCCGACGTTGTTTGTTTTTTTACCCATGATCCCCCTCTTGGTTGCTTAATCCTAACCAAGTCACTTTTGGTCCTAACACTGACTAAACAATAATAATTTAGATGGTAATAATAACAAGTAAATACAATTTAAAACCCTGAAAGGCTAACCTCTAACGTCCCCAATTTACAAACAACTCCCAAGCTTCTGATTGGCGTACAGTTAAGCTAGTTAGCGTTATTTCCAATTCTCTGTGCACTGGTTTTACCACCTTTGATTCAAGATTACTCAAATTATTATGGTCACGCAACTAAAATGTCAATTTGATAAGTATAGTACGTATGGACAGGCAATATTTTGATTATCATTGATTTTCTAAATATCCTTTTTCCTTAACAGTTGTCAAGCTTCTGATCGGTGAATGATTAGGCTAGTTAGCATTAGCTCCACTTCACTCAGCAGTGGTTTTACCAACAAGATAACACACAATACTCACATTACTAGAATCACACATCTAAAATGTCAATTTGATAAGTATAGTGCGTATGGACAGGCAAGATTTTGATTATCATTGATTTTCTAAATATCCTTTTTCCTTAACAATTGTCAAGCTTCTGATCGGTTTATGATTAGGCTAGTTAGCATTAGCTCCACTTCACTCTGCAGTGGATTTACCAACTAGATAACACAATATACTATACTATACTTTGTCAAAATAATGACAAGCTAGGGAAAGTGAAGTGTATAATGCTAGACTTAATTAACACAAAACATGATTAAGGATGATTGGATACAGGATTTCCATACTGTCTCTAAGGAGGCTAACCTTGAAGACGGAGTACGGATCTCCCATTGTCATCTCCCCATATTGGGCGCCGGCCATTGAAACGCTGTACTCCTTCATCTCCTTCAGCACCTGTGAATGGGAAAGATATGAACAAAGATATAAGCAGCTAATGTTGTATCCCACTAAGAGCAACAATACAGGGAGAGCACTTATTCAGAGGTGGGAAGTAGTGGAGTACAAATACTTTGTTACTGTACTTAAGTAAAAAAAATTGGTATCAATACTTTACTCCACTACTTATTTTTCTGACGACTTTTTACTTTGACTTCTTACATGTTGAACCCAAATACCTGTACTTTCTACTTCTTACATGTTGAACCCAAATACCTGTACTTTCTACTTCTTACATGTTGAACCCAAATACCTGTACTTTCTACTTCTCACATGTTGAACTCAAATACCTGTACTTTCTACTTCTCACATGTTGAACCCAAATACCTGTACTTACTACTTCTTACATGTTGAACCCAAATACCTGTACTTTCTACTTCTTACATGTTGAACTCAAATACCTGTACTTTCTACTTCTCACATGTTGAACACAAATACCTGTACTTTCTACTTCTCACATGTTGAACCCAAATACCTGTACTTTCTACTTCTTACATGTTGAACACAAATACCTGTACTTTCTACTTCTCACATGTTGAACCCAAATACCTGTACTTTCTACTTCTTACATGTTGAACCCAAATACCTGTACTTTCTACTTCTTACATTTTGAACCCAAATACCTGTACTTTCTACTTCTTACATGTTGAACACAAATACCTGTACTTTCTACTTCTTACATGTTGAACCCAAATACCTGTACTTTCTACTTCTTACATGTTGAACCCAAATACCTGTACTTTCTACTTCTTACATTTTGAACTCAAATACCTGTACTTTCTACTTCTTACATGTTGAACCCAAATACCTGTACTTTCTACTTCTTACATGTTGAACCCAAATACCTGTACTTTCTACTTCTTACATGTTGAACTCAAATACCTGTACTTTCTACTTCTCACATGTTGAACTCAAATACCTGTACTTTCTACTTCATACATGTTGAACTCAAATACCTGTACTTTCTACTTCTTACATGTTGAACTCAAATACCTGTACTTTCTACTTCATACATGTTGAACTCAAATACCTGTACTTTCTACTTCTTACATGTTGAACCCAAATACCTGTACTTTCTACTTCATACATGTTGAACTCAAATACCTGTACTTTCTACTTCATACATGTTGAACTCAAATACCTGTACTTTCTACTTCTTACATGTTGAACTCAAATACCTGTACTTTCTACTTCATACATGTTGAACTCAAATACCTGTACTTTCTACTTCATACATGTTGAACTCAAATACCTGTACTTTCTACTTCTTACATGTTGAACCCAAATACCTGTACTTTCTACTTCATACATGTTGAACTCAAATACCTGTACTTTCTACTTCTTACATGTTGAACCCAAATACCTGTACTTTCTACTTCTTACATGTTGAACACAAATACCTGTACTTTCTACTTCTTACATGTTGAACTCAAATACCTGTACTTTCTACTTCTTACATGTTGAACTCAAATACCTGTACTTTCTACTTCTCTCATTTTCCAAACAGCTGGTTCCTTTAGTCTGAATGTGTGTTTGGTGCGTGATCATTATTCTTTAGAGTCATTGCGTGCCTATTGATTTGAACACGATCCGTGTATCCATCATTTCCTGGTCTTCTCTAAAGAAGAGGGACCAATGGAAACGTTGTCATGTTGCCGTTGTTCAGCATGGAAACATTCATTAGCTAACAATGACATTATTGTTCTATTAATATAAAGGGAGGTCAGGTACTCTTTAAAGCAGCTGCTAGTTATGGGTACTTTTTACTGAAGTACATTTCAAAGCCTCTATACTTTCACTTGAGTAAAGAAGTTTAGTCAGTACTTCTACTTCTTTAATCAGAGTATTTTTTTGTATCTGTACTTCTGCTTGAGTAAAGGATGTGTGTACTTTTGCCATCTCTGCACTTATTGTTTAAAACCTGTTTGACCGAGCTGGGGTAAAAACACCTCAGTTCACAATGAACCGATACCTGGGAGGCAGATTGGCTTTCATAGAAATACCTGCAGGGGATGTGAGGAGAAATATGGGTGGACATAAAGCTGGAAAATATTAAACAACAGAGGACCCATGGGAAGTTATGCAAGCTTTGAGTGTTCACAGATCACTGGATGGACTGTTGTAATGCCTAAACTCTAATTTGACAATCAACCGTCTTCGAAAAACCAGAAACTTAAGTTGTTAAGATGTATCTCCTTGACTGAGGGTCAGACTGAAGACCCAGCACGCTGCTTTTCTTGTTTCTAGTTCATAAAAGTATTATGAATTATTATTATGAAGAGAACAGAATGCTATTCACCTTACTTTTTACCTGAACTAGGTATTTTTGAATTGCCTTATTTTAATAATAAAACATAGGATTTGTATAGCGCTTTTCCTAATGCTCAAAAACGCTTTACATAAAATCTGAACAGTTTTTAAACAACAGTATTAGTATGTAGTAGTAGTATTAGTATGAACAGTATTTTATGTTTTATGAAGTGTAATTACTGAGCGTGGCTTTAGTTTTCAAAGAAACGTCTTCTTAAAGGTTTCTTGTATTAAAGGTGGGGTAGGTAATTTTGGAGAAACCAGCTCGAGTGAGCTAGAATTTGAAAATACACAGCCGGAGGAAATCTGCCACTTCCTTCCAGAGCCCCTCCTCCAACACACAGGAACGCGCACATGACCAATGAGGGCACGAGATCAGTTTGTGCCCAGATGGAAGGCTGACAGGCAGGTAGGCCATCCAGTTACTTTAACCGGCTCAGATGATTGGTCGTGCTTTTTACAGCGCCACGGCTTCCACAGATGACATTTCTTTAAGGATTTATTGTCAAAGCACTTAAGATATTCATTGCTATCGGGATGTTAAGAGCATTCCATGGAATATAACAAAAAGTGTATCTCGAGCCGGTTTCTCAAACTTACCTGCCCCACCTTTAAGTTTGAATACTTTTCTGGCAAGAACGAAACCATTTAGATTCCTTATAATAACTTTCTCTAAATAACTAATATTTAGGAGCCTTGAAGATCTGCTGGCTTTGTGAGAGCGACTGGCTGACGTACAAAAAACACGTCAACAATGTAAATAAATACTCTCACTGCCATAACACTGTTAGTTTACACATGAGGTATTACATAATAATTTGAATTCAAATGATTGGAATCACCAGTTTGACGATAGCTAGCTAGTTACATAGACTGCTAACATTTACTTGCAAGCTAGTGAGATAGTACAATAGTAAGATAGTAAGCAAGTGTTAGCTAGCTTGTTTAAATATAGATAATTTTAGGTAGCTAGCTAACCAGACAAACAGGAAGTGGTGCTGCATAAAATGAACATGAATATAACTATTCTGAAAGTCTAGCATGCAAAATGAAGGTGGATAGATCTAACTGAGACTCTGCACTCAAAGACTCAGAACTCTTTGACTTGTTCATTGCAGAATTTCCACTACATGTAAATAAACAAACAAGCTCCTGTTCAGAATCCTTACCGTCTTCATGGTGATGTCGTTAGATCCCATTAACTTTGAGGCCTTGTCGACCACCAGGATCCCGACCAGAGACTGTTTTTCTGCCACGTTCACCTTCAGAGTGACTTCCTCCTTCGGCCTCGTCTTCGATTCACTCCAACTCAGAGACACCTGCCAATTAACTCATTACCATCATCACATTGTCGTGGCAAAGTATCATAAGGACTGGGGGGTTTAATGGTGTAATGATGGGATGGAGGACGAGTTGTTTCCTCTCATGAATATATAGAGAGACTGTCAGCAGAACTTCTTTCTCCTCTGAGGATGAAGTAGCTCTGTTCCTGCTTTTTAGATCGATTTCACTTTTATATTGAATGTTGACAAATTATAAAATTCAGTTTTTTGGCCATAAATAAAATAACTTTAAGGAATATACAGTGAGTCTAAATGCTGTAAAAATCTGCTTTTTAGGGATGGCTTAAGGAGATATTTGCCTAAACTGAGCATTTACACAGTTTCAGACTGACTGAATTATTATAATTTCAATATTGAAGCATGCACACCTGTTAGGAACCCAAATACAGGTTTGATCCTGATAATGGGCATATTTCCCCTTGAACATCTTAACAAATGACCTCATCCATTAAAACTACCATTAAGAAAGTTTGATATCACTAACACCAGACAAATACTGATGTCAAAGCTTCTTTTGCAACCAATGTAGTAACTACTAGAACTAGATGACCATTTATTTCATAAAACAGTCAGATATATGATACTTGGACTCTTATATGCATTTAATTGGCTTCAGATTACATAAAAGTTAAGGCTAATGAAACCAACTTGATATTACAAAGCTAGTTAGCATTAGCTTCACTTTACTGTGCATTGGTTTTACTAACTTGATAACACATTTACTCACAATACAAGAATAACACAACTTAAGTATCACTGTGTCCTTCTTCAAACCATAATTTTAAACAGCTGAGACGATATCTCACCTGGTTTTGTAGAGTTTGTGTGATGGGTAAATGCATGACGTCATTAACGATCTCTCCGCTGGGATGCACGCAGTAAACGATGATGCAGGCCACAGGAGCCCAGGTGGATTCTGGGAAAAGGACTACAACACGAGAGCTTTTCCCAGCAGAAACCACCTGACCTCTGGACATCACCTTTAAACACAGAAGGTAGACGTCAGAACCGCCATTATCTATTTTCAAATCAAAACTGCATTCATTGACTTTTTTTAGGCCACTAGGGGGCAGAAAAACACCAAAACAAGATGACAGACATATTGTTACTTTCTAAAGTTGTATAATAACAGAATTTAGTGATACAAATTATGTTTGCAAAGTGCTTTATGACATATGAAATAGCATTGTAAAATATGTGATGATAATGCAACAGAGAAACATTTATAAAATCATACAATATCACACAAATCCAATTTAGATAATGTGACATAAAGTTTATTCTACAGTTGCCCTGAGTCTACCTTTAAGCCTCAGACGATTTCTACTGATGTAAATAAATAAAATATAATATCAGAATCAAGGTTTATTGTCAAGGAGCTTTACACACTATGCATATTCTTTGGTGTATAACGGTGCAGTAAGACACGATTAGAAGCTAAATAATACAACTATTTTAAAAACAAGTATGAAATAAATAGATAACCTTCAGAAGAATTATAAATATGAATTAAATGAGTGTTTTTAACGTTGTACTTACTATGTAGTGAACCTCAGACATTGGAAAGTTGCTGTCGACGTGAAGCTCCAAGGGGGAACCAACCTGAGGAAGAGGAATATGTTTATATGACATATTGACATATATTGACATTATGTTACCAGACGTTTCATATTTACCCGTGGAGGTTCAGGTGTTTTAATCTGCAGGTAGGAGTGACTGGGCGATTTGTAGCTGCTGTACAGCTGTAGAGTGGAATGGCTGTCCTCAAAATACGCCTGAAAACAAACACATTCTCAATCCCAACTCGTACTATAGGGACGTTATGTCGGGATCCCTTGGCGTCACAATCAAACGCAGTGGGGGGCCCGTTAGCGTCGATCTTCAACTATCAGGGAGTCCCATTGACTTGCATAGAGCTCCATGAACGTTGGGATCGTGGAGAAATGCTCTCCGCAGATCCATTCTCACAGCATTTATCAACCTTTTTCTTACTCAATATCAAGCCACACTTATTGTTTCTACTTCTTTATTTTAATTGAATAATGTCGGACTTTTGTTGCCGTCAGTTATGGGGAGAGTAGGGGCTCAGAATACTGAAATGTGTATTGTTTCATCGTTTTTTCCTTCTACTGTAATTTTGATTCTTTTCTAAAACACACACTGTTATTTACTCAACAATAACACACAATTATCCTTGTGTTTATTTATTTGTTTGATTGTATAATGTCAGACTTTTGAAGTCCGTCAGGACCGAGGTTAAATCAGCCGTGTGAAGCATGTTTGGTTGACCTTCATATTGCTAACAGGAAGCAAAGGATTGGAAGAAATGAGGTCTCAAAAGGTTGATCCAAATCATTTTTTTAAACGCTCTAATCAACCTTAATTGGCTCCATAAATCTATTAAAAAAACGTTTTTGTTAAGCTTCTATGCTTAATCTGTCACATACTTATCTAAATATAATACCTTGCTTTATATCTTGTTATTGTTAATTTGTCCTTTCAACATGTATATTTTCTACTTTCGTGTTTATTTCTTGGCTTTTAATCTTTATTGTACAATGCCTTGTCTTTTTATGCTGCTGCAACACAAATTGGGATCAATAAAGTACTTCTTGTCTTATCTCCTCAGATGATACGCCACTCAATATCAGTCAATAATTATTTTAGCATTTTTCATTTTAAACCCAAAAGATATTGAAGTGACTGTTATTTTGCATATATTGATTGTTGTGCTTTTATTTAGGTCTTGATGTATACATGTGTCTTTGATTGTATATATAGGTATATGCATATTTTCACACATATTTTTATTAGGGCTGTCAAACGATTACAATTTTTAATCAGATTAATCACAGCTCAAAAATTAATTAATCATGATTAATCACCATTCGAACTATGTCCAAAATATGCCATTTATTTATGTATATTGTTGGGAATGGAAAGATAAATGAAAGAAGACGGATATATCCATTTCACATACAGTATCTATGTTTATTATAAAAAAATTCTGCGTGTCAAAATGAAAGACTGCCCACACACCTATCAATCATCAAACCGTGGGGTCTTAATTCATTACGTGTTGATTTCTATCAACGGGGGAGTACTTCAGGAAAGTCGACAGAGGGGGGGGGCGGCTAGTGGAGTACTTCATGACCACTGAGTGTGAACGTTGTGATCAGCTGTTTTAGTGCAGTTCTCCAGTGAAGGGGTGGAGTCTCCCTCCGCAGCCGGTTGTCGTAGTTTTGGCACAATTCCGTTGTACAGACCGACGTTAACAGCAGCCCTGTCTGTGCACACGGAGACCGACTCTGTCGTCCGGTGATCTAACCGCCTTCTGGAAAAGCTTCACAAGTACGTCGGTACGCAAATGCGCTTTGTGACACAAGTGACGGTACGCATTTCAGATTACGCACATAACCTGCGTACCAGTTATGTGCACCCTGTACTACAGCAAAAGTATTCTCCGTCGGGACTTCCTGCAACAACACCACGCCGTTATCATAGATGTTCTATTGAGAAGACGATCACTACGTGACAAAAGTTTTCAAAACCGTGGCTACTGAAATCAATCTGACTAACTGCTGTCTGTGCAATTTACTCTGCGCGAGTTGGCAGACTTTATTTTGCTTACTTTAAGATCATTTTTCATGGTGGGGCTAAGCTATTTCTTGGTATGGGTGTAGCCTACCCCAGCCATACCCTGGCGCTGCCACTGGTGGCACGTATGGGGCGGGCCATTCTGCACATGCGTTAAATGCGTTAAATATTTTAACGCAATTAATTCAAAAAATTAATTACCGCCGTTAACGCGATAATTTTGACAGCACTAATTTGTATACATACATTGTATTTTGTATTCTGGATTGTGGGAAACGGTATTTCGATCTCTCGGTCTGTACACACAAACTGAAAGATTGACAATAACGTTGACTTTGACTTAACGTTGCACTGGTTAGACTGAAGACAGAGTCATTGTTAAAGGGCAAGTTTTAAGGTGATAAAAACATCATCTCACATCAATGGTGAGCGTTTCAGTGTCGTTCTTTATCTGGATGTTGAGGGGAATTAACCCGTCTGCTGGGACGGGGAACTCCATTTCTTCGAGCACCATCTTCTCTTCCTCCTTTATTCCATAAGATTCCGACGTGTTGGATCGACGAGGCTCCATCTCTTTATTCTCGTCTAACATCCAGCTCCATGGATTTCGCTTTCGCTGCATCACCGACACCTGGACGGTCTTTCTCTGATCCTCCCTTGACAGCGGCTCGTCGTTGTACGTGGAGATTTTCAGCTATAAAACAAAGACAACCTTTGACAATATGCCTTTTGAACTAAATAAATGTTGGGTACATCACATAATATGGAATTATAAAAATGCTTTTTGTACTGAGAAATGAAAATAGGGGAAAGGTGAAGCTCATTATAGCTTTTTAATTGAAAATACAAGTTTTCATAGATGTTATTTTGTAAGAAATCTATGTAGGCTATATGAGCTCGGGTTTGAAAGTTTCAACATAAAAAAAACAAATATTACAAACTAAATTAGGGAAATGGAATATATACAGTAAAGTCAAATTTAAAGTACATTTTAAATAGATTTAAACTACAAAATGATTAGTTTTCCTCACCGTGACAGGGAGCATCAGAGAGGGCCGCAGTATTTTTGGATGGTCCTGAAATGAACTCTCATATCTGTACTTTGCCAACGACACGTTTGTCGTGCTGCTGTATGTGAGGCCTGAAACAACAAGGAAACGCATCGTTAATATCAGATTAATAAACAAAGTCCACTGAAAGAACAACTGCAAAAATAAAAGTTCATTTATTTAGTTGTAAGACAATCAAACACTGATTGTCTTTGAGCCTAAGAGCTTCAGGAACAATAAGACTAAACGGTTACTAAAAAATACATATATATGGATTAACTTGATACCCTGTGAGCCAACAATTTGGGGCGATGCCACGGGAACTCATTGGTTTCATCATGAGATTGTATTCTGCTGTTTTAACAACATGTTTTAAATAATGAATTCTTTATTCATCTATGAATCTGTTGGCCTAAAAGTAGAACAATATAAATATATTAGAAGATAAAACATACTGGAATCAAAAAATCACAATAAAAGAGGACTTCAGTCTCCTCACTGTGAATTACATCTGCAGCTGTATATCAGTATGTAGAGTCTCTACTTTAAAGAGTCCTCTCCTGCTGATGTTCAGGTGTATATCAGTATGTAGTGTCTCTACTTTAAAGAGTCCTCTCCTGCTGATGTTCAGGTGTGTATCAGTATGTAGTGTCTGTACTTTAAAGAGTCCTCTCCTGCTGATGTTCAGGTGTATATCAGTATGTAGTGTCTCTACTTTAAAGAGTCCTCTCCTGCTGATGTTCAGGTGTATATCAGTATGTAGTGTCTCTACTTTAAAGAGTCCTCTCCTGCTGATGTTCAGGTGTATATCAGTATGTAGTGTCTCTACTTTAAAGAGTCCTCTCCTGCTGATGTTCAGGTGTATATCAGTATGTAGTGTCTCTACTTTAAAGAGTCCTCTCCTGCTGATGTTCAGGTGTATATCAGTATGTAGTGTCTCTACTTTAAAGAGTCCTCTCCTGCTGATGTTCAGGTGTATATCAGTATGTAGTGTCTCTACTTTAAAGAGTCATCTCCTGCTGATGTTCAGGTGTATATCAGTATGTAGTGTCTCTACTTTAAAGAGTCCTCTCCTGCTGATGTTCAGGTGTATATCAGTATGTAGTGTCTCTACTTTAAAGAGTCCTCTCCTGCTGATGTTCAGGTGTGTATCAGTATGTAGTGTCTGTACTTTAAAGAGTCCTCTCCTGCTGATGTTCAGGTGTATATCAGTATGTAGTGTCTGTACTTTAAAGAGTCCTCTCCTGCTGATGTTCAGGAGTATATCAGTATGTAGTGTCTCTACTTTAAAGAGTCCTCTCCTGCTGATGTTCAGGAGTATATCAGTATGTAGTGTCTCTACTTTAAAGAGTCCTCACCTGCTGATGTTCAGGTGTATATCAGTATGTAGTGTCTCTACTTTAAAGAGTCCTCTCCTGCTGATGTTCAGGTGTATATCAGTATGTAGTGTCTCTACTTTAAAGAGTCCTCTCCTGCTGATGTTCAGGTGTATATCAGTATGTAGTGTCTCTACTTTAAAGAGTCCTCTCCTGCTGATGTTCAGGTGTATATCAGTATGTAGTGTCTCTACTTTAAAGAGTCCTCTCCTGCTGATGTTCAGGTGTATATCAGTACGTAGTGTCTCTACTTTAAAGAGTCCTCTCCTGCTGATGTTCAGGTGTATATCAGTATGTAGTGTCTCTACTTTAAAGAGTCCTCTCCTGCTGATGTTCAGGTGTATATCAGTATGTAGTGTCTCTACTTTAAAGAGTCCTCTCCTGCTGATGTTCAGGTGTATATCAGTATGTAGAGTCTCTACTTTAAAGAGTCCTCTCCTGCTGATGTTCAGGAGTATATCAGTATGTAGTGTCTCTACTTTAAAGAGTCCTCTCCTGCTGATGTTCAGGTGTATATCAGTATGTAGTGTCTCTACTTTAAAGAGTCCTCTCCTGCTGATGTTCAGGTGTATATCAGTATGTAGTGTCTCTACTTTAAAGAGTCCTCTCCTGCTGATGTTCAGGTGTATATCAGTATGTAGTGTCTCTACTTTAAAGAGTCCCTCTCCTGCTGATGTTCAGGTGTGTATCAGTATGTAGTGTCTGTACTTTAAAGAGTCCTCTCCTGCTGATGTTCAGGTGTATATCAGTATGTAGTGTCTCTACTTTAAAGAGTCCTCTCCTGCTGATGTTCAGGTGTATATCAGTATGTAGTGTCTCTACTTTAAAGAGTCCTCTCCTGCTGATGTTCAGGTGTGTATCAGTATGTAGTGTCTGTACTTTAAAGAGTCCTCTCCTGCTGATGTTCAGGTGTATATCAGTATGTAGTGTCTGTACTTTAAAGAGTCCTCTCCTGCTGATGTTCAGGAGTATATCAGTATGTAGTGTCTCTACTTTAAAGAGTCCTCTCCTGCTGATGTTCAGGAGTATATCAGTATGTAGTGTCTCTACTTTAAAGAGTCCTCACCTGCTGATGTTCAGGTGTATATCAGTATGTAGTGTCTCTACTTTAAAGAGTCCTCTCCTGCTGATGTTCAGGTGTATATCAGTATGTAGTGTCTCTACTTTAAAGAGTCCTCTCCTGCTGATGTTCAGGTGTATATCAGTATGTAGTGTCTCTACTTTAAAGAGTCCTCTCCTGCTGATGTTCAGGTGTATATCAGTATGTAGTGTCTCTACTTTAAAGAGTCCTCTCCTGCTGATGTTCAGGTGTATATCAGTACGTAGTGTCTCTACTTTAAAGAGTCCTCTCCTGCTGATGTTCAGGTGTATATCAGTATGTAGTGTCTCTACTTTAAAGAGTCCTCTCCTGCTGATGTTCAGGTGTATATCAGTATGTAGTGTCTCTACTTTAAAGAGTCCTCTCCTGCTGATGTTCAGGTGTATATCAGTATGTAGAGTCTCTACTTTAAAGAGTCCTCTCCTGCTGATGTTCAGGAGTATATCAGTATGTAGTGTCTCTACTTTAAAGAGTCCTCTCCTGCTGATGTTCAGGTGTATATCAGTATGTAGTGTCTCTACTTTAAAGAGTCCTCTCCTGCTGATGTTCAGGTGTATATCAGTATGTAGTGTCTCTACTTTAAAGAGTCCTCTCCTGCTGATGTTCAGGTGTATATCAGTATGTAGTGTCTCTACTTTAAAGAGTCCTCTCCTGCTGATGTTCAGGTGTATATCAGTATGTAGTGTCTCTACTTTAAAGAGTTCTCTCCTGCTGATGTTCAGGTGTATATCAGTATGTAGTGTCTCTACTTTAAAGAGTCCTCTCCTGCTGATGTTCAGGTGTATATCAGTATGTAGTGTCTCTACTTTAAAGAGTCCTCTCCTGCTGATGTTCAGGTGTATATCAGTATGTAGTGTCTCTACTTTAAAGAGTCCTCTCCTGCTGATGTTCAGGTGTATATCAGTATGTAGTGTCTCTACTTTAAAGAGTCATCTCCTGCTGATGTTCAGGTGTATATCAGTATGTAGTGTCTCTACTTTAAAGAGTCCTCTCCTGCTGATGTTCAGGTGTATATCAGTATGTAGTGTCTCTACTTTAAAGAGTCCTCTCCTGCTGATGTTCAGGTGTATATCAGTATGTAGTGTCTCTACTTTAAAGAGTCCTCTCCTGCTGATGTTCAGGTGTATATCAGTATGTAGTGTCAATACTTTAAAGAGTCCTCTCCTCCTCCATGGCAGAAGATGAGCTCGACTCACATTCAGAGTTCTCTTCATCATTGTATTAGGTATATCTACTCCAGTAGGTATAACTGATTACCTGTGAGGTGTTCAGTGACGTGAACAACGATTTCTAAACCCTCCTCCTCCATGTTTCCCCCGTAGAACATCTCTGACTGTCGTGTGCTCCTCGGATGGTAGCTGTGGTCGGGAACATCGAACAGGAAGTCCGCCTCCCCGTCAATCTGAAACAAAGCAGCAGTGAGGCCATTTTCACTTTATATCAAATGAATTAAACTGATATTGTTATTATTTTTTCCAATATCATATATTTTTGCTTAAATAACCCATAACTATCTTGATCTTTAATCGCTGGATGCTGTAGATATGGTTTGTTTAAATCAGATTATAATGAATATTTCTCTCGGGATGTTAAAACGACGCACCTCTTCTCCTTCTTCGGTATAAGCCTCTTCAAAACCGTGGAACTTATGAATAAACGTTATATTCATGTGTCCCTGAACGGGCTTTCCATACACGTACCTGAGGGTGGAAACACACACAAGTACAATGTTGAGGTTCTTGTACTTCTACTCCACTACAGTTCAGAGGTACATGGTGTACTTATACTCCACTACATGTATTTAATACCTTTAGTTACTTAACAGATGTGGATGAATGATGTGAAATATAATCAAGTGTTAAATCAGACTTTAGTTCCACCTGGAGTAAATCCACAAGCTACCCTGCAGTACAAGATCTGAGTACTTCTACTTTTACTCAAGTACAAGATCTGAGTACTTCTACTTTTACTCAAATACAATATCTGAGTACTTCTACTTTTACTCAAGTACAAGATCTGAGTACTTCTACTTTTACTCAAGTACAAGATCTGAGTACTTCTACTTTTACTCAAGCACAAAATCTGAGTACTTCTACTTTTACTCAAGCACAAGATCTGAGTACTTGTACTTTTACTGAAGTAAAATATCTGAGTACTTCTACTTTAATTAAAGTTAACGATCTGAGTACTTCTACTTTTACTAAAGTACACGATCTGAGTATTTCTCCCACCTCTGTGTAAATATTAAATATGAAAACGTCCTCACTTTGCTGTGACGGAGCCTCGCAGGGTTTGTCCACGCAGGATAACACTCTGAGCGTTTGTCACCACCTCGAACTTCGGCAGATCTGCAAGAAGACACACAACAGATAAACAAACAGGAAAACAAATATTTCATCAAGAATTCAGTGTAGAAATATAGAAAGTGTACGTACCGTAATATAACACATGGAAACACTTCTCACTTGAGACCCTCTGTAAACACACAGACGATAAACATGTGTTATTAAGGTCCCATTATGAACACTGCATATTTTGAAATATACACTTTTTACACATATGTACAGTATATGTGTAAATATGTACTGTATGTTGCAATGTATTATATTTCTGGTGAATATTGGTCTGTATTGTTATTTGTTTCTTCATCTACTAAAATAGCATTTAATAAAAAAAATGTTTTTATTTATTAGTTATTTTCTTTACCTTAAAAAATGCTGAATTTGTTTATAAAATTCCCTGTTTTTTATGTTCAATTAAACTTTAGATTTTATGTATTTGTTCATTTCTGCTCCTTGAAAAAAACTGCTTTCAGATTTCTTTAAAAATCATTTTCTTGTTTATATCAATGCCTAACAAAAACTGCTCCCAAATGATTTGTATGCATTTATTTGTTTATTTATTCACCTAAAAAAAACTTTTTGATGTCTTCTCTCCATCAACATGTGTCCCGGTGTGTCGGGGAACTCACGCAGCGTCAGCAAATAAAACCCTCTCTCTTTTCCTCCGTACCCAAATCTCTAAAAACGGGGAACAACGGAGCTGATCCAGATTTGCGTCCGATATGACGTAATATCTGAAATGTGGACCCACGGCCCAATCAGAAAGTTGCTATCAGAAACAATGCCCGACTGTTTTGGACGTAATATGGTCGGTGTTTACATTAGCATCGCTAACACTCAGAGCTAACCTGTACTGGAGAGCATGTGTGTGAAGAAGCAGGAAGTAAAAAGGAACTCACCTTGTGGTATAACCGGCAAGAGAGAAAGCCTTTGAGCTCCAAACTGTTTCAGAGAGGATCCTTGATAATCCATGATATGGCGTTTCATCACGGCAGCATTTAGTTTAGACAGTAGCTGCCGGGTCCCGCATGAGCTCAGACCCCTCCTCTTTAAAGCTTTATACCCAAATCAGCACTTTTGAAACAGGAAGTGAAATAGAGGGATAAGAGGCATGGCTAGAATGATCTGTTTGGTATTTTGAGCAAAACACTTCATAGACATGTTTTATATATATTTATATATATCTGAGACCTGTGCTATTGCCTAAAAATAGCACGATAGGTGACCTTTAAAAAATGTGACAACATTGTATCCTTTTTAAAGTTTTGTGACTTTTTCTTACAACATACTTTACTTTGACTTTTTTTTTGTGTATTGTTAAAGATACACTATACTGTTGTTTTAAAAATGTTTTACTACAAACTATACAAATATTTCATTTTTTTCTGCGTCAAACTATACTAGGACATTTGCAGTAGGGCTGCACGATAATCGCGATATTCACATCGCAGGACGTGCACATTTTTTTTTTTATATATATATTTTTTTTAAGTAGGCAAATTAACTCAAACACGTCACGTTATAATTATTTTGCTGCTGTAAAACACTTCATTGTGATATTTTTTTAATATATTTGTATATATCTGAGACCTATGCTATTGCCTAAAGATAGCCTGATAGGTGACCTTTAAATCCATTTATTCTGTCTTTTTCTACACCTAAAAATAAACTGCTCTCAGATTTTAATTTGTTAATTTTGTTTGTTTATATAATTATTACCTAAAAAACTGCTTTAAGATTTTTCTTTGAATCCATTTATTCTGTTTTTTTCTACAAAAACGACGTCCAGATTCGCTGCAACCTAAAACTCTCCCTCTTTGATGAACCAGCCTCACGTTGACGGTGAAAATTATTTACTGTTTCCAAATGTTTTTTATTCATATATTTGTTAATTTATACACCAAAAAAAAACAGCTTTAACATTTCAATTAGTTAATTTAGTTTTTTTATATCATTACCTATAAAACTGCCTGAAGATTTTATTTTAAATCCATTTATTGGTTTTTTTCTACAGCTAAAAAACCCCAGATTTACTGCTTGTCCCTGAATCTCTAAAGGTTCAACAGAGCCCTCTCTGAGAGCCAGTGTTGAGATAAAACCAGACTCACTTTGATGGTGGCGACGATGCACCATTGCCCCAGAGGAGGGTTTTCAGAGAGCTGGAACTCTGTGGAGACGACCCCGAGGACCCCCTCCACGTCCAGCCACTGACGGAGCAGATTCCCCCGGGGGTCCTGGAGCAACGAGGGAACAGAGAAATTAAATCAAGATTTAAAACTGAGAACAGTGTCTTTTACTCCTCCTGACTATGACCAGGAGAGGTGCATTCAATCAGAAGACTGAATGTACCGGGTCCGTTTATCACATCTGGTGTTGGTATATCTATGGGGAGGTTTTTGGACAAAATCATGTCGATTCTGCAGGACAAAAATAGGATAAGAACATTTCAAATAAAGTTTTATATTATTTTCTTCCCTTTTAAAAACACAACACCTGCTGCTGAAAAAATATCGATATTTGCACATTTCTACTTTATTTTACTTTAAGTGAGTAGTGAGTAAGTCCTCACGTTGATGGTGATGTTCAGTGGTCTCTGGAGGGGCTTCCCGTCAGGCAGCACTGAGACGGCTCTGATCTTCACCACCTGTCCCGGCAGGTAGCTGCTCCTGTCCGTCTGGAGGAAGGTGGAGGAGCCTTTGGGGTTGAAGTGCAGCTGAGAGGAGTTGGAGAAAACCTCCTCCCTGCCCCGGTGACCTTTGACCTCCAGCTGGTACGTGCTCCAGTAACTGGACTCGCTCTCTGGGATCTGCAGGAGAGGAAACATCAAAACTAGCTTTGAGAACACTTTCATGATCAATCATTATAAAACATATTAAATTTAATTAAATAAACCCTAAATTAAATCACTGGTCATAAATATTCACTGTTTCCACAACCCATGTTAACTTGTCACTTTAACTTATTCTGCACTTTATAACTTAGATGATCAAATATGTATATATGCTGACAGTTATTTTACTCTTATTTTTATTCTTCTCCTATTTGTCTTTTATTATTATTATCATTATTTTTTTTCCATGATTTTATTTTATTTATTATTTATTTTAGATTTTATTTTATTCTGTGTGAATCTTTGATGTACTGTTTTTTTCACGCTTACCCTGTTGTTGCTTTGTACAACTGAATTTCCCCTCGGGGATTAATAAAGGTTCATCTTATCTTATTTTATATCATATATATTATTCTGAAATGGACCAATCTGCACAACGACTACTTTCACTGTCGCTACTTTCACTATATTTTGATGAGAATACTTTTCTACTTTCACTTGAGGAACATTTTGAATGCAGGACTTTCACTGTAACAGAGTATTCCTACACTCTGGTACTTCTACTTTTACTCAAGTACAAGATCTGAGTACTTCTACTTTTACTCAAGAACAAGGTCTGAGTACTTCTACTTTTACTCAAGTACAAGATCTGAGTACTTCTACTTTTACTCAAGAACAAGGTCTGAGTACTTCTACTTTTACTCAAGTACAAGATCTGAGTACTTCTACTTTTACTCAAGTACAAGATCTGAGTACTTCTACTTTTACTCAAGAACTGAGTACTTCTACTTTTACTCAAGAACAAGGTCTGAGTACTTCTACTTTTACTCAAGAACAAGGTCTGAGTACTTCTACTTTTACTCAAGAACAAGACCTGAGTATTTCTACTTTTACTCAAGAACAAGGTCTGAGTACTTCTACTTTTACTCAAGTACAAGATCTGAGTACTTCTACTTTTACTCAAGTACAAGATCTGAGTACTTCTACTTTTACTCAAGAACTGAGTACTTCTACTTTTACTCAAGAACAAGGTCTGAGTACTTCTACTTTTACTCAAGAACAAGACCTGAGTATTTCTACTTTTACTAAAGAACAAGATCTGAGTACTTCTACTCAAGTACAAGACCTGAGTATTTCTACTTTTACTCAAGTACAAGATCTGAGTACTTCTACTTTTACTCAAGTACAAGATCTGAGTATTTAATAATAACAAATATCCCCAAATGTTTTCATCTTTTAATCCTTATTTTATTTCTAAAATGGAGCAACTGTTACGATTTAAATGTACCCCAGGATGAATAATTATTTAACCATTTGTTTTTATTATTATGATTTGATTTGATTTATATAATAATACAAACAAAATGGTTACCAAAAATAATTCCCCATGGTGTTAATAAAGTATTTAAAAAACAATGTGTAATACTTACAGGTGGCAGAGTCAGCAGCTGGGTCGACCCTTTAAACCAGAATTTAAAGCACATTTATTTATTTAATTACAAATTAAACCTTGTCTTTTAGATTTCTTTATTGTCCCTACTCAGAGTACAGCGAAGATCCAAGCATTCCCAATGGTGCAATCACACATAACAGACAGAACAAGTATCATTATGTTTTTATAATTGTCTATTGTTAATGATTTGAAAAGGGTCTGACCTCCAGAGACGATGGTGGAGTTTGAGCTGAGGATGAGGTCTTTGTGGCGGATGAGAGCGGACACGTTGACGGAGGAGGAGTGGGTCAGCAGGGAGACGGAGAGTGTGATCGCGACCCCGGGGCGGAGAGAGCGGGGGGCCAACAGCAGGTAGGAGGGGTCCGGGGCCTCCGGGCTGAGGGACACAACACGTACTATTTCACTTTATTCATTTTCATACATCAACACAGGCTCACTATTTGGCAAGAGGACTAAGCCTTATATTGGCTACGTAGCGAGAATCAACTCAGTGAGCAACAGATACCAAGGATGCTGGTTGATGAAGTACACAAAGTAAGCTAGGTAGCCAATAAGACTTAGCAGTACAGATACATGTGGGCTCACTATGTGGCAAGCAACCGGTCACAGTTGCCTAAGCTAAGGATTCATAAAGTGTTCACAACCTAATTAATAAGTGAGTTACAAACTATTCGTAAACCCTTTGTAAGGGTAACCTTATTGTAAAGTGCTACCGTAAACAATTTTGTATTTATTGTGATCATGGACAGTCATCTGAGGATTATCCAGAGGAACGAGTACACAGCATTTTACAATTCTTTAAGGTTAATAATGTAATTTTTTTTTTAGTATATTTAATTTATATAGCACTTAAAGGTGGGGTAGGACATTTTGGAGAAACCAGCTCGAGTGCGCTAGAATTTGAAAATACACAGCCGGAAAAAAATCTGCCACTTCCTTCAGACTTCCTCACAGAGCCCCTCCTCCAACACACAGGAACGTGCACATGACCAATGAGGGCACGAGATGAGTTTGTGCCCAGATGGAAGGCTGACAGGCAGGTAGGCCATCCAGTTACTTTAGCCGGCTCAGATGATTGGTCGTGCTTTCTACAGCACCATGGCTTCCACAGAGGAAATGTTGTTATGGATTTATTGTCAAATCACTTCAGATATTCATTGCTATCGGGATGTTAAGAGCATTGATTGAGTGATTGATTGAAAAGTTTATTAACAGCTTGTATATTGGGTACAGTACAGTACAGCTCAAAACATACAATTGTTAAGGGGATGCAGACCAGAGAAAGACTTTCGTCTTGTTTACATCAGGGTCCCCCATTTCCAATTCATCATATCATTTAAGACATATAAGACATACAGATGGCTTATTTACAATTTACATACAGGTGGTTTTTTTACATACAGATTGCTTGTTTACAATTTTCATTTTAGATTTCGTTCTAATACATCCTAACCGGACATTTAAGACATACCAAGTCTACAGATATACAGTTAGTAACAGAGTCTAAAATGCGAGTATATACATAGATGGGGGGGGGGGGGGGGGGGGGGGGGGGGGGGGGGGAAGCTGTCCATTGAACGACAGGTTGAGATTTGTACCATTACCGGGGCCAGTTTTGCAATGCTCTCCCCCGAAGGTGCTCTTTAAGAGAGGTTTGGAAGGTAAGTATAGTTTTACTTTCCTTTACAGTTGTGGGAAGAGCGTTCCACCTTGATGTGGCATCATTGCGAAACGTGTATTCCCCCTTTTTTGTGCCAAATCTGGGTTTCACATGATTTGTGGAGCTCCCTCTGGTGTTATGATCATGGTATTCCTTGACCTTTGGGAAGAATTTTGACATGTACATGGGTACCATAGAGGTGTAGTGGATCTTGTAGACCAGGCCCATTGCAAGTAGCTGTACTCTGTCGTCTACTCTAAGCCATCCTAGGTTGTCAAAGTGGGCAGAGGTGAGGTGGGTTCTAGATGAAAGGTCAAGCAGTAGTCTGACCAGTTTATTTTGCGATGTTTGAAGTTTTATTTTTAGCGCCTTGGAGGTGCTATGGTACCATGACGTGCAAGCATAGTCATAGTACCCTTGAATGAGTGCTCCTGCCAGAGTCTTCAGGATGTTCTTGTTTACCAGAGAGGAGATCCGGTATAGGAATCTAGTTCTTTGATTGACTTTTTTTATTACATTGGATGCCATTTTGTCACAGGAGAGGTTTGCCTCAAGAATAGATCCTAGGTATGTAATTTCCTTCTTACTTGTGACAATAATGTCGCCCACTGCAACTGAGAAGTCGTCGGATTTGCTGAGATTATGTTTCGAACCGAAGAGAATGGACTCTGTTTTACCCAGGTGTAATGATAATTTATTATCGGCGAGCCAGGTGCAGATTCTGCCGAGCTCGGAGCTGAGGGTTTTTTCAACCTGCAACCCGTTCCTGCCAGAGACCAGCAGGGCTGAGTCGTCTGCGAACAGGAACAAGTTGCAGTCACATGCTGATGACATGTCATTTACATAAATTAGGAACAGTAACGGACCTAATATGCTTCCTTGTGGAACACCACAGCTCACTGGGAGGGGGGAGGACAGAGTACCGTTTACCTCCACCATCTGTTCTCTCCCCTCCAGGTAGGATTGCATCCAGCTCACCGATAGTTTATCAAAACCAATTGCTTTTAGCTTGTCAATCAGAATGGGGTGATTGACAGTGTCGAAAGCCTTTTGTAGGTCCAGCATCACCATGCCGCAGTACTTGCCCTCGTCCACCTCTTGTTTGATGTGGTCGCTCAAATAAAGAAGGCATGTGTCAGTGGAGTGGGATGTTCTAAAGCCAAATTGAAATTCATAGATTAGTTTCTTTTCCGCGAGGTACTTTTCGACCTGTTCATATACTATTTGTTCCATGACTTTCGAGATGGAGGTAAGTATAGAAACAGGGCGGTAGTTGCCTGGGTCCAATTTGCTGCCCTTTTTGTGCAGGGGGGTTACTCTTGCAATTTTGAAGTCTTTGGGTACTTTTCCCTGTTTTATGGAGAGGTTAATTATGTGAGCTATGACTGGTGAGATGGCGGTTGCTGTGTCTCTGAGGAATTTGGAGGGGATATTGTCGTGGCCAGTGGCCTTGTTAGGTTGGAGGGCGCTCAGTTTAATGAGTACCTCTGCTGTTGTTACCCTTGCTAGACTGAAATCATCTTTGCGTACCCCTAGGTTTTTGTAGTAGGTCATGATGTGATCTACTCCAAAAAGCCCTGAGTGGGAGGGTAATTTATTTACAAGAGTTGTGGCTATGTTTGTGAAAAAAATGTTCAAGTACTTGGCCACATCCAGTTTGTCTGTGATGAGCCTGTTATCTGTCTTTATGTTTCAGTTAGAAAATCTCGTTTTGAGTTTTTTACTGCAGCCAAGCTGGTTATTGAGTAATTTCCAAAGTTCACAGGGTTTATTTTTGTTTCCTCAGTTTTGACATTGATGAAATTCTTTTTGGCAGTTTTGATCATGGAGCTTACGTCATTTCTTAGTCTGTTTCTTTCAATTTTGAGTTCAGTCACGTGGGCCTGGAGTTCACTGCTCGTGCTTTTGGAAAGCATTGACTGACTTTTATGAAACTCAGAGCATTTTTTGTCTCTGGTTTTCATGGCGGTCAGTATGCCGGAGTGCAACCACGGCTCAGCGCGATGTGTTACCCTGGTTGTTCTTAGGGGGGCCAAATCATTGAGTATTGCAGAGAATTTGGTTTTGAAACCAAGCCATTTTTCTTCAACTTGTGTACCACTGAGCTCATCTGACCAGTCCAGGCTCTCCAGTTCTAGGTTAAAGGCCTCGCTAGAGTAGTTTTTGAGGTCTCTAGATATGACTGTTTTGTGACAGCCGGCCCTTTGTTTTAGCTTTTTGCGGGTACAGAATATCATATAATGATCACTTAACCCGCATGCTATAACCCCTTTACTGGAGATCCTGGACTTGTCAGAGGTCAGAATGAGATGGTAGTTTGTGTTGTTTCACATACCCGGGTGGGTTGGGTGATTAGCTGGCTGAAGCCGTGCAGATCACAAATCCTACTGAAGGACTTGAAGACGGACGTGTCTTTACGTTGCATATCCGTGTTCCAGTCTCCAATAATAATTGTCTCTACATCCCCCACATCAGCCAAACACCCATCTGATGTATCATAAAAGTCACTCTGTTCCGGTGGTCTATAGATTGTCCCGACTATTACAGATTTAGCATTGTCAAAAAGAATTTCAACCCACACAGATTCAATATTTTCATGATGCAGGTCAGTACGGTTTTTGAAATTGGTGTCTTTATGTATGTACATGCAGACACCACCTCCATTCACGTTCCTGTCCCTTCTCACTACAAGATAATCTTCAATTTCAATCTCTGAATCTGTAATGGAATTGTCCAATTTGGTCTCAGAAAAGCATAATATGCTTGCCTTACCGTTCATGAATAGCTGCCTGAGTTCAGCCAGTTTGTGCATTCCATGGAATATAACATAAAGTGTATCTCGAGCCGGTTTCTCAAACTTACCTACCCACCTTTAATAACAATTCATACAAGCGTAAAACTAACACACATACAGGAATTACAAAAACACAATATGCAATTAACCTAATTTAGAGAAAACCTCATCACAGAATAAATCCCCAATCCCTCGTCTAAAGATATGGACAGTCGACTAAAGCGCATATGGTTTTTTTCAGCTAATTAGAACAAATGTCATTTGATTTAATTAAGTTAAATTGCGTGTGTGTGTGTGTGTGTGTGTGTGTGTGTGTGTGTGTGTGGTGTGTGTGTGTGTGTGTGTGTGTGTGTGTGTGTTTACCTGTGTGTTGTGTTAGCGGCCGCGGTGAAGCAGATGAAGCCAAAGAATCCCCACACCTGGAGAAGATCCATTTGCAAGAAGAGCAAAACTCTCTAAAGCGATTCAGTGATTCAGACAGGAGACAGGTGTAGTCTTTATACCTGAACACTGACTCCTCCTCCTCCTCCTCCTCCTCCTCCTCCTCCTCCTCCTCCTCCTCCTCCTCCTCCTCCTCCTCCTCCTCCTCCTCCTCCTCCTCCTCCTCCTCCTCCTCCTCCTCCTCCTCCTCCTCAGTTTCCCTGATTTCCCCCAGGGATTCTTCATTCAGTAACTGGGTGTTTCCACTCTGAGGAGCAAGAACATACCCGTGATATCAGATATCATATTTATGGTGGAAGGAGTATTCGGAGCAACTGATGATTTATTCGCTCCAACACATTGTAAGTGATAGGCTAAGGGGCGGGACATCTTAAGCTGTTAACCAATCAGAACAGAGCTGGCCAGCTAACCAATCAGAGCAGACTGGGCTCTGGTTTCAGACAGAGGGTGAAAAGAGGTGCTAAAAATACTAAATACTGATATACACCTGAACATCAGCAGGAGAGGACTCTTTAAAGTAGAGACACTACATACTGATATACACCTGAACATCAGCAGGAGAGGACTCTTTAAAGTAGAGACACTACATACTGATATACACTTGAACACCAGCAGGAGAGGACTCTTTAAAGTAGAGACACTACATACTGATATACACCTGAACATCAGCAGGAGAGGACTCTTTAAAGTAGAGACACTACATACTGATATACACTTGAACACCAGCAGGAGAGGACTCTTTAAAGTAGAGACACTACATACTGATATACACCTGAACACCAGCAGGAGAGGACTCTTTAAAGTAGAGACACCACATACTGATATACACCTGAACATCAGCAGGAGAGGACTCTTTAAAGTAGAGCCACTACATACTGATATACACCTGAACATCAGCAGGAGAGGACTCTTTAAAGTAGAGACACTACATACTGATATACACCTGAACATCAGCAAGAGAGGACTCTTTAAAGTAGAGCCACTACATACTGATATACACCTGAACATCAGCAGGAGAGGACTCTTTAAAGTAGAGACACTACATACTGATATACACCTGAACATCAGCAGGAGAGGACTCTTTAAAGTAGAGACACTACATACTGATATACACCTGAACATCAGCAGGAGAGGACTCTTTAAAGTAGAGACACTACGTACTGATATACACCTGAACATCAGCAGGAGAGGACTCTTTAAAGTAGAGCCACTACATACTGATATACACCTGAACATCAGCAGGAGAGGACTCTTTAAAGTAGAGCCACTACATACTGATATACACCTGAACATCAGCAAGAGAGGACTCTTTAAAGTAGAGCCACTACATACTGATATACACCTGAACATCAGCAGGAGAGGACTCTTTAAAGTAGAGACACTACATACTGATATACACCTGAACATCAGCAGGAGAGGACTCTTTAAAGTAGAGACACTACATACTGATATACACCTGAACATCAGCAAGAGAGGACTCTTTAAAGTAGAGCCACTACATACTGATATACACCTGAACATCAGCAGGAGAGGACTCTTTAAAGTAGAGACACTACATACTGATATACACCTGAACATCAGCAGGAGAGGACTCTTTAAAGTAGAGACACTACATACTGATATACACCTGAACATCAGCAGGAGAGGACTCTTTAAAGTAGAGACACTACGTACTGATATACACCTGAACATCAGCAGGAGAGGACTCTTTAAAGTAGAGCCACTACATACTGATATACACCTGAACATCAGCAGGAGAGGACTCTTTAAAGTAGAGCCACTACATACTGATATACACCTGAACATCAGCAAGAGAGGACTCTTTAAAGTAGAGCCACTACATACTGATATACACCTGAACATCAGCAGGAGAGGACTCTTTAAAGTAGAGACACTACATACTGATATACACCTGAACATCAGCAGGAGAGGACTCTTTAAAGTAGAGACAATCCATACTGATATACACCTGAACATCAGCAGGAGAGGACTCTTTAAAGTAGAGACACTACGTACTGATATACACCTGAACATCAGCAGGAGAGGACTCTTTAAAGTAGAGACACTACATACTGATATACACCTGAACATCAGCAGGAGAGGACTCTTTAAAGTAGAGACACTACATACTGATATACACCTGAACATCAGCAGGAGAGGACTCTTTAAAGTAGAGACACTACATACTGATATACACCTGAACATCAGCAGGAGAGGACTCTTTAAGTAGAGACACTACATACTGATATACAACCTGAACATCAGCAGGAGAGGACTCTTTAAAGTAGAGACACTACATACTGATATACACCTGAACATCAGCAGGAGAGGACTCTTTAAAAGTAGAGACACTACATACTGATATACACCTGAACATCAGCAGGAGAGGACTCTTTAAGTAGAGACACTACATACTGATATACACCTGAACAATCAGCAGGAGAGGACTCTTTAAAGTAGAGACACTACACACTGATATACACCTGATCATCAGCAGGAGAGGACTCTTTAAAAGTAGAGACACTACATACTGATATACACCTGAACATCAGCAGGAGAGGACTCTTTAAAGTAGAGACACTACATACTGATATACACCTGAACATCAGCAGGAGAGGACTCTTTAAAGTAGAAACACTACATACTGATTGATAATGTCTGTGGGTCAGTCTGAAAGTAGGCCCAAATGTGTGAGAATGAGTTTAACTTTCACTTCTGAACAAAGAGGAAATGTTCCCAGAGGATCACAAACACACTGTTGTGTTTCGTTTGATATTAGAGTTTGTTCCCCAGAGGAAGTTTGGTCATCCTCTGACGTTTCCTTCAGTGCCAACATGACTTTAGTATTTGTAGTTTTTTGGGGAAATATCTGAAAAAGAATTGAACATTTTGTCATAACATTTCGTTCTATGCATTTATGTCCACCTCAGAATGAAAAGTTATACCATAAATGATCCCTTGAATATTTTTCCCAGCACCATAGTTATTAACGAAAATCCAAATATATTTAAAAATACACCTTTTTCTGACTTTTTTTTGTTCTGATTCAATATTAGCAAATATAATATAATAATATATATTTTAATGTGGGTAAACTGATCCTTAAATGTCTGGCTGAACAGGATATGCTTGTTTCTATTACTTGATGTATTGGGTCGTTTTAAAACATGCTAGGATTACGTTGTTGTTCACTGATTTCAAAGGAATACAATAATAAAGGTTACATAAGGATTTAGAGTTAGACTGCTTTCTCTCTGTGTAGAACATGTGGGTACAGTTCCTCATTTCAACAGCAGATGGCGATAACTATCCACTGATTTCAAACTATAATGAGAAAGTAGAAGTACTCAGGTCTTGTACTTGAGTAAAAGTAGAAGTACTCAGGTCTTGTACTTGAGTAAAAGTAGAAGTACTCAGATATTGTACTTGAGTAAAAGTAGAAGTACTCAGATATTGTACTTGAGTAAAAGTAGAAGTACTCAGATCTTGTACTTGAGTAAAAGTAGAGGTAATCAGATCTTGTACTTGAGTAAAAGTAGAAGTACTCAGATATTGTACTTGAGTAAAAGTAGAAGTACTCAGATTTTGTACTTGAGTAAAAGTAGAAGTAATCAGATCTTGTACTTGAGTAAAAGTAGAAGTACTCAGATCTTGTACTTGAGTAAAAGTAGAAGTACTCAGATCTTGTAGTAGAAGTACTCAGATCTTGTACTTGAGTAAAAGTAGGAGTACTCAGATCGTGTACTTGAGTAAAAGTAGAAGTACTCAGATCTTGTACTTGAGTAAAAGTAGAAGTACTCAGATCTTGTACTTGAGTAAAAGTAGAAGTATTCAGATCTTGTACTTGAGTAAAAGTAGAAGTACTCAGATCTTGTGTTTGAGTAAAGTAGAAGTACTCAGGTCTTGTTCTTGAGTAAAAGTAAAAGTACCAGATTGTAGGAATACTCTGTTACAGTAAAAGTCCTGCATTCAAAATGTTCCTCAAGTGAAAGTATAAAAGTATTCTCATCTAAATATAGTGAAAGTAGCGACAGTGAAAGTAGTCGTTGTGCAGATTGGTCCATTTCAGAATAATATCTATGATATGTTTTATAATGATTGATCATGAAAGTGTTCTCAAAGCTGGTGAAGGTGCAGCTAGTTTGAAGTACTTTGTATACTGCAGGGTAGCTGGTGGATTCACTCCAGGTGGAACTAAGTCTGATTTAACACTTGATTAGATTTCACATCATTTATCCAGATCTGTGAAGTAACTAAAGGGATTAAATACATGTAGTGGAGCAAACATGTGTGTAGTACCTCGCCCCTGTCTGCTCTCTTTCTGATCCCCTGTAAAGTAATCCCCTCTTCCTCTGGGGGGTGAAAGGACACAAGAGGCTTCTCAATTCTTAAATTTCCCCTCCTCGACTCCTATCCTCGTGAGTTAATCCCGCCCACAGGAGATGCGAGCGGAGGACTGAGGAGGGGAACCGAGGAGAGAGGAGGGGAAGCAGCAGGCGGTTAGAGAAATGAGAACTCCTCTCCTCTGAGCGGTCATTTTAAAGAGACGTCCATTAATGATGACAGGAGGCACAGCAGCCATTCGTCAGTGTTCATGACGACGTATATATTTACTTTTAATTCATCCCCAGTGCGGTATAATGAGGCAATAACAGGCTACAGATGCGGACACACACACACATATATATATATGTATATATTTATATAAATATATACAATTTCAGAATCAAACAGAGCTCTCATAATAACGTAATACAATCAGAGACTGGATATACCCCCCCCCCCCCCCCTCTCTGGTCGCTGAAATGGGGATTTGAAATTACGGGCCAAAAGTTGTATTTACAAATATTACAAGTAAGCAGAGGACACCAAACCAACTGAGACCCGTCTGTCCGCCGCATCTACGCACTGTACAACACACACACACACACACACACACACACACACACACACACACACACACACACACACACACACACACACACCACACACACACACACACACACACCTACACCACACACACCTACAGCTCCTAAAGCACAATCAGGCTACAGCCGTTGTGTATTTTATTATGTGAAGCACTAAATGGTCTTAGAAAAAGATTGACTCTTTGTTTGTAGATATCTACTAAACTACATCATACTGTTATGTATGTGTCACATCAGGTGTGACTGTGCCTTTAAGATGGCACCGGGAGTTTGGGGATGTGTGAACCGGATACAGTTAGTTGTTGTTGTGTTGTCATGGGAGCGTGTGAAATAACGTGTTCAATAAACTGTCAACCTAAATGTCGTAGTCCATAGGCTTATATATACAACATTGGCGACGAGGATTATGGATTCTCTACTCTCACCTCTCTCCCCGTTCCTCGCACTGCCGGGCGAACCGCTGATTCCGTGGGTTCGCTGGCTTGAGTCCTTCGAAACGTTCATAGTAGCCGCGGGGCTAGCTGAAGCTAACGACGACAGGAAGAAAGCCCTGCTGATACACACGCTGGGCAGCGGATTTTTCGGACTCTCGGACTCGCTCCGAAATATGCGGACTGTGTTTCACTGCTCACTGGACACTTTGCTGCTCCACAAAATGTTATGCTCCAGCGAATAGTTTTTCGGCAACGCCGGCAACAGGCGGGTGAGTCCGCCCACCATTACCTGGCTGATCTGAGCGGACTAGCCAGCCTCTGTAAATTCGGGGCGCTGGAAGATGAACTAATACGGGATCAGCTGGCTGAGCACACTAACAGCTCGACGCTCAGAGAAAAGTTGCTAATGATCACAGACAAGCTCACAGACAAGAGCAGTGGAGGTAGCTTCCCAGCTTGAGTCAGCAGCAGCCTTAGCATCCCAGCTAGCTCCCTCCTCCGGTTCTTTTCCCCACAGACCCATGCTACTAACCCAAACGGTGGCGCTACCCATGGAGCCTCCCGGGGAGGTTTTCCCTGAGGACAACTTTGATGTGAACTTTGCAGGTAATTGTGGATTATCATCGCACCAGAGTCGAGCTCCAAACTACCCTGCCAAGGGACAGAGGTGTCAATGCTGTGGCAGACAGAACCATTTCGCACGGGTCTGTCGCTCTGTTCCTGCAACCGACAGCCCACCTCCACGTACGCCTGGGCAGCACGCACCGACAATCATCCACTCAGTGGCCGCCATCTCCCGACCGCTAAAGTGCTGCACGGTGGAGCTGGATGGGGTCTGCCTCCCGCTGCTGCTGGATACGGGGGCCTCCAAGTCGCTCCTGAATGTTTCCACGGTCCGGCATCTCTTTCCGCTCCGAACACTCACCGCCGACGTCGAGGATCTGTACGGGTATGGACACTAAAATTGGAATGGCGGGCACAATAACCTTTGCTATGCGTTACGGGACTAAGGCTCTCCCCGCATTCACCTTTCAAGTGCCTCACCAGGGGGCCAACCTCATGGGTTTTGATTTGTTTTGTGAGTTGGGTTTCACCCTTGTGGACAACCGCCATCTTGTCTGTTGGCTCGCCGTGGCATCAGTGCAGGCCTGCTCTGTTCAGTGGTTTGGGCTGCCTCACCGCCTTTGACCACCAGCCCCTCCTCAAGCCTGAGGTACACCCCGTGATTCCGCCCATACGCCGCCTGCCTCTCGCCCTGCGTGACGACGTCACCGCCAAGCTGCAAAAACTCTTGGACGCGGGCATCATCGAACGCATTGATGCAGCCCCGTGGATTTCAAACCTGGTGGTGGTGAAGAAGAAGTCAGGGGGCCTGCGCCCATGCATCGACCTCAGGCCGGTGAACAAGGCCGTGATACCTGATAGGTATCTGCTGCCCACAGTGGAGGAGCTTGCCGCACTATTATACGGCTCTTCCATGTTCACGAAACTAGACCTTCGCCAAGGCTACCTGCAGGTTCCGCTGCACCCTGACAGCCGCAGCCTTACAGCTTTCGTGACTCATGTCGGAGTGGTTCGCTACACCCGCATGCCCTTCGGCCTCAGCTCGGTCCCCAGCTGTTTTCAAAAAATCTTGACCACCATCTTCGCCGGCATCCCGGGCGTGGTCGTCTTCCTGGACGACAGATACCTAATTCACACCAACGCAACTCCGGTTCAAGCTCCGTGCTAGAGCTTTTCAGGTTCAGAACCGGTTCTTCGGTTTAGCTCCGGCTCTTTTCACACAGCCCAGAGTCCGACTGGTGCTGCGTCATTGCGTCATCGTTTGCGTCATGACGTAACCGTTTGCGTGCCTGCTTCATAAAGCCAAACCGCGCGGAAACCTCTCACAGCTCACACCGACAACAAAAACAATGGCCGATTGTGTTCCAGCTTCCTCTGTACCTCTTCAGAAGACCAGATTCCCAGTAGGGAGAATGTAGTGGCTGACCTGCTCTCCCGCACCACCCCCACCCCAGCAACAGAGTCAGAGCTCATACTCAGGGGCGGAGCTTCCTACAGGCGATACAGGTGGTTGCCTCGAGCGCCACCCAGAGGGGGGCGCCAAAAATTGCACCAAAAAAAAAAAAAACTTTTTTTCTTTTTTTTTTTGCTTGGCGTAGTTTTGGCGCCCCCCTCTATATCTGCAACCATTATTCTTACATAAAAAAAAATTCTATCATAAGGGGAAATAAGCCAAAAATCTAAAACGGTCGGTCGGTCTAAGAGCCTCGGCTTTAGGTGTTCACAGTCAGAACATGCTAGAGCGCTGTGCATTGATGGGTATCGGTCAAGTGTTTATAAAATTGAGCGTTGAGGAAAGAAAGACTAACGTTAGAGAACTGTGAAGAGGCAAAAGCCATCCGAGGCGCAGTATAAAAACAGAAGAAAAGAAGAAGAGAAATGTGCCAAGGTGAAAGGTATGCAATTTTGATTGTATTGTCAACATTAGCGAATGGATCATGTAATCTTGCTAGTTAGCCAAGCCAACGTTAGCTTGCCAGCGTTTGTTATTGCCATTCAGTCGAAACTGTCATAAGGCTATTTTCGTTGTGTCATGAAATAGAAATATTAGTAATAATAACAATGTTAGTTTTGGTGTAGCGAGCTAGCCAGTGTGGTGGAATGTTAGTTAGTTGGTAACGTTAGCTAACGTTAAGTTTACCTCAGAAAGCACATTGACTATCCGAGTCAAACATTTGCCAAATGCAACCCTGTCATAATGTGCGCTAACGTTAGCTAACTAGCTCAGTGGTTCTCAACTCCAGTCCTGTTGAATGTTTTAGTTCCAACCCAGAACTAACACACCTGGTTCAACTGTTCTAATAACATAGGCATAGCTCTTGATTAGTTCAATCAGACCTGTCAGGCTGTCCAAATGCTTACTAACTAAATAATAGCTACATTTAACAAATGGAAATTATTCAATGTTGATAATACACAGGTAGGGAATGAGTCCTTACCCCAAGTGAAGGAGTTCAAGTATCTCGGGGTCTTGTTCTCGAGTGAGGGAACAATGGAGCGTGAGATGGGCCGGAGAATCGGAGCAGCGGGAGCGGTACTGCAGTCGCTTTACCGCACCGTTGTGACGAAAAGGGAGCTGAGCCAGAAGGCAAAGCTCTCGGTCTTCCGGGCCATTTTCGTTCCTACCCTCACCTATGGTCATGAAGGATGGGTCATGACCCAAAGAACGAGATCGCGGATACAAGCGGCCGAGATGGGTTTTCTCCGCAGGGTGGCTGGTGTCTCCCTTAGGGATAAGGTGAGAAGTTCGGTCATCAGGGAGGGACTCGGAGTTGAGCCGCTCCTCCTTCGCGTCGAAAGGAGCCAGTTGAGGTGGTTCGGGCACCTAGTTAGGATGCCACCTGGGCGCCTCCCTAGGGAGGTGTTCCAGGCACGTCCAGCTGGGAAGAGACCAAGGGGTAGACCTAGGACCAGGTGGAGGGATTATATCTCTTCGCTGGCCTGGGAGCGCCTTGGGATCCCCCAGTCAGAGCTGGTTGATGTCGCCAGGGAAAAGAAAGTTTGGGGCTCTCTGCTGGAACTGCTACCCCCGCGACCCGACCACGGATAAGCGGGAGAAGATGGATGGATGGATGGATAATACACATTTTGTTATATCATTTTAGATTCACTTTTAAAATATCTGGGACCACCTGCTGCATCAGTTGACAAGGAACAAAAGCGGCTGAAGTCAACAAAGAGGCACTTCTCATATGAGTCTCCTGATGAGCCATTGAGGGATGCCTTGCAAAATCTGGAGGTAACCTTCCTTAACGTGGTGGTGGATGCTGCAGTGTCAGCACAAAAGGAGAGGTTTACCACTCTTAAACATGTGCAAGACAAGTTTGGCATTCTGTACTTCTCAGACCTGCCACACCAAGAGCTGATGAAGCAAGCAGAGGCAGTTGCACACACCTTAAGCCATGGAGGGAAATCGGATTTGTATGGGAAGGAGCTGGCTCAGGAGTTGGAAAATGTACCTGATTTGCCATCAAAGAGCATGACAACTCTTGAGTTGTTGAAATTCATACACACAAAGCAGCTCACCGAAATATATCACAACTTGTGTATTGCTCTGAGGATCAGTGCAACGCTACCAGTAACAGTAGCTTCAGCCGAGAGGAGTTTTTCCAAATTAAAACTCTTGAAAACATACCTGAGGTCAACCATGGCTCAAGAACGCCTCAGTGGTCTGGCTGTAATCAGTATTAACCATGAGGTTGGTGGTCAGATTTCACATGATGATGTGATTGATGACTTTGCAGCGAGGAAGGCCAGAAGGATTGCACTGTAAATGGAAACCAGTAGGAGCTAATATGTAGGCTAACCTTGTGTGATGATAGTGAGTGGAATGTAAATAGTTCTTAATTTTTATTTATTTGTTTGTTTATTTAGCATATTATATATTGATTATTTGACATATGTAACATATTTTACATTTCTTCTTAATTTTCTTTGAAAGCAAATTTGCACATTCTTTTATTGTTTGTTATTGTTATTATTATTATTATTATTATTGTTTGTTAGCTAAGTTGTTTGTTTTAATTCTTTAGTGTGCACTTTACATGTATTCTTACCTCTTGTTCTTGCTTGTAATAAATAAAGGTGCAGTACTTTACTGTATAACTGTTAAGATGTTTTGATATTTTTTTGGGGGGGGGGGGCGCAGTGGTGAAGCTCGCCTAGAGCACCAAATGTGCTAGGTCCGCCCCTGCTCATACTCATGCTCCATGCCCCGCTTCAGGCCGCGGTTTCCCTGGAGGACCTTCGGTTCGCGTCGGAGGAGGACCCCACGCTCTCCCGGCTCCGCACTTACATCCGGGAGGGATTGCCTGCAAAGTTCCCGGAGGAGCAGGCGTCTTTTTATCGGGTCAAGGATGAGCTGACCTGCTGGAACGGTGTCTGCGTGGCCCGGGGCCTCCGCACGTTTGTTCCCATCCACCTCAGGGCATACGTATTGGCTATGACGCACGAGGGCCACCTGGGTATCGTGAAGGTGAAACAGCGCTGCAGGGATTTGGTGTGGTGGCCGGGCATAGATTGAGATATAGAGACAATGGTGAAGGAGTGCACGGCCTGCCTGGTCAGTGGCAAAACTGGCCCACCGCCCCTGCAGCCCTTGCAGTGGCCGCGCGCGCCTTGGGAGCACATGCAGCTGGACATCTGTGGGGAGCTGCATGGCATCCCGCGCCACCAACGCTTCCTCCTGGTGGCCTACGATCTCCATTCGAAATGGCCAGAGGTGGTCGCCACAGGGTCCGTAACGGCTCGGGTGGTCACATACTTCCTCTCCTCTCTGTTTGCTCGGTGGGGCAGTCCTAACGCCATCACTACAGAACGGCCTACAGTTTGTCTCAGCTGAGTTCGCCACCTTTGTGTACACATCCGTACAGCTTTCTACCACCCGCAAGCAAATGTGGTAGTGGAAAGGTTCAACCAAACCCTAAAGAACGGGATCAGAGCACACCTGGCAGATGGTCTTCCGTTCTCATCCGCGCTGCGCCGCACCTTGCTTCACTACCGGGCGACGCCGCATTCAACTACCGGCAGCTCCCCAGCCCTCTTGATGATGGGCCGTGAGCTGCAGCTCCCTTTGGATCGGCTACGGGCCCCGGCGGCCGTCATGCCAACAGCCGCACCCTGCCAGAGCGCCAGGGTCGCAGAGGCTCAGCGTCGCATGAAGCAACGGTTCGACAAGAGACGGAGGATGAGAGGGCCTCCCTTCACAGTGGAGGACTGGGTCAGGATTCACCGTCCTAACCGGGACCACAAGCTGCTATCCTTCTGGACGGCGCCGATAAAGGTCACTGCTGTCAGCCACCTTTCGTCTGGCCGATGGATCACGGTGGCATGCAAGCCGGCTTCGGAAGGTGGCACCGCCCCCCATCGTGGACCCAGGGCCCAGGGAGGACAGGGACTTTGCTTTTCCTGATGAGCAGTTGCAGGGTCCAGCTAGGTTCCCACCTAAGCCGGTTGAGCCAGTGGTTCGTCCTGAAGCTCATCCGGCCCGTGTCCGGGTCGGACCAAGATACTGGGAAGACTATATTGTGAGCTTGTGACTCTCAGGGGTAATGTTGAGAGCATATTCTGTTGCGTGGCAGAATAATCCACATGGCTATGCTGGTGACTGGCAGTCGACCCAGTTCATCTAGAGTAGATAGCTAAAAGTTAATTGGGTTCCTTGTGGAGGGGGGGGGGGGTAAATGTTATGTATGTGTCACATCAGGTGTGACTGTGCCTTTAAAGAGCCTGTGACAGCCTCCCAACAACTGTTGTGCAATAAAATATTGGGCTACTAGTTATCTCGAACCGTCATCTTAAAAAAGAAGGTGCGATACCGTTCCGATAAATATCAATAATTTCGAACATGGCGGGGTGAGGGAATGCTCCGGTTTTGGGACAAAATTAACATGGGATCACTCCGATCATTGTACGTACTTGTCTCACTGGAATATTAACGGTCAGATAGAATACAACATCGACCCAATTTCTCCGGTCAATGACGGGAGAGTTTTGAAAGTGACAAAACAATGTTCCACACATTTAAAAACAATTAAACAATGTTTACCCACGATTCAAGCTCCTTTCCTGGGTAATAAAGTGAGATGAAGCAGCCTGTCGGCAGTGTTGTTATTTGAAGGAGGCTGCGGACATACGGCTGCTCTTCACAGAGTCACTGCAAGCAGCAGCGGCAGCAGCAGCAGCAGCAGCAGGGGGGAGTGAAGACAATTTGGGGGACATTGACAGTGACAGCTCTGGAGAGGAGCATAGCTGCTGTGAATAAGGACGAATATGGATGCCGATGGGCGGACGATAAAGCGTGGGTGTGATCATCTCTCGGTCCTATCCTCCAGGCAAGGCGGGGGCCAAAACTGGGTGAAATTGACCAAAAAGTTAAAATAAATACAATAATTCATCCATGGAAAGATGCATTAAAGTGAAAAAAAGTATCCAAAAATAGTGCATCATAATGCGGGTTGAGTCCCCTGACAACTCTCCTTACATTCCTCCAGAGTCAGGAAATACTCTGTTATATTTTGGGAGAACCAGAGGAAAGGGGTGAAAATGGAGAAATTGTATCCCAAAATTGTGTCTCATAATTCCCTGACATCTCCCCGTGAATTCCTCCAGAGACCAGTTCAAAAACTTCAAATGTTGTAAGAATCATGATTGGGGTTCCTTGAGGCAACAATTGTATCCGAGCCAAAGCACTCATGTAGCGGATACATTCCTCCATGATGTGAAACAGCCGTTTTTTTTCTAAGTGCTCTCAAAACCGGGTTTCCGATTTCGTGCGGATGGTAGCTTGGAAAAGATGAATGAATTTTTTCGACGGAGGAAGGGAGGTCTCGATTCCCCTCTCCGTTGTAAAATGCAACGGGGGAGTGCAAATGTCTCGGGGCTTCCACCGGAAGCCCCTCCTCCGTAGGCACTTGGCCGTTTTTTTGAGAATTTCGAAAATCATGAAATACACTGGGAAAAGCACCTATTTGTAGCCCATCACAGAGCCCCAAATGACGGACTAAGCAGCTCCAGTATCTCTCCCTGACATGTGCAAACAGGCTATATCAGACTTCCATGAAATACACCGGGAAAAGCACCTATTTGTAGCCCATCACAGAGCCCCAAATGACGGACTAAGCGGCTCCAGCATCTCTCCCTGACATGTGCAAACAGGCTATGTCAGACTTCCATGAAATACACCGGGAAAAGCACCTATTTGTAGCCCATCACAAAGCCCCAAATGACGGACTAAGCAGCTCCAGCATCTCTCATTGACATGTGCAAACAGGCTATGTCAGACTTCCATGAAATACACCGGGAAAAGCACCTATTTGTAGCCCATCACAGAGCCCCAAATGACGGGCTAAGCAGCTCCAGCATCTCTCCCTGACATGTGCAAACAGGCTATGTCAGACTTCCATGAAATACACCGGGAAAAGCACCTATTTGAAGCCCATCACAAAGCCCCAAATGACGGACTAAGCAGCTCCAGCATCTCTCATTGACATGTGCAAACAGGCTATGTCAGACTTCCATGAAATACACTGGGAAAAGCACCTATTTGTAGCCCATCACAGAGCCCCAAATGACGGACTAAGCAGCTCCAGCATCTCTCCCTGACATGCATACTTCCATAACCTCGCACACCTTGGGTCCCCGGGCCCCCGAAATTAAGCACTCCCCCACGGACTAAACCCAGATGATCACACCCTCAAGAACCTCGTGCCCCTGGGAATCTTAAAGGTGGTGGATTTTGTGGTGCTGTACTGTCCGCACACCAGCATCAATATTCGGCCTACTTCACAGCACCACCCACCCTCCTGTGGAGGATGTTATCATGCCCCTGGTTATACTTAAAGGTGGTGGATTTTGTGGTGCTGTACTGTCCGCACACCAGTATCAATATTCGGCCTTCTTCACAGCACCACCCATCTCTCCCTGACATGTGCAAACAGGCTATGTCAGACTTCCATGAAATAGACCGGAAAAATCACCCATTTGTAGCCCCTCACAGAGCCCCAAACGACGGACTAAGCAGCTCCAGCATATATCCCTAACATGCGCACTTCCATAACATCGCACACCGTGAGACCCCGGGCCCCCGGACTTAAGCACTCCCCCACGGACTAAACCCAGATGTTCACACCCTACAGAACCTCATGCCCCTGGAAATACTTTGCGGTGATCTACCCTATGGCGGGTCAAATTTGCTGATAGCACAGCTGACGGCTGGACACTAGCCGTAGAGGAACACCAGGGCAGGACCAGGCAGTTCCCTCTTTGCAGACAAGCATATATGGTTGTTACGCAGGATCAAACAGGTAGCCTGTGATGAAGTAGGGTCAACCCTATATCATGGTAGCCGTTTCTCAGGCTCCCTCTCCGGAATCGAACCCTGATTCCCCGTTACCCGTGGTCACCATGGTAGGCACAGAAAGTATCATCGAAAGTTAATAGGGCAGACATTCGAATGAGACGTCGCCGCCACGAGGGCCAGCGATCGGCTCGAGGTTATCTAGAGTCACCAAAGCGGCCGGGCGCCCCGGAGAGCACCCCGCATGGGTTTTGGGTCTGATAAATGCACGCATCCCCGAAGGTCAACGTTCGTTGGCATGTATTAGCTCTAGAATTGCCACAGTTATCCAAGTAACGTTAGAGCGATCAAAGGAACCATAACTGATTTAATGAGGGTAGCCTGTGATGAAGTAGGGTCGACCCTATATCATGTGAAGCCACCAAACACCGGTCCCCGGGGGAACCGGTGCCCGGAGCAAGGCCAATTGCTGAATGCCGCAGCCGATGAAGGCCGCTATGCAACAGTGGAGGGTTCGAGAAACGACAGTGTTTGCCGGGCGCACCGCGGCGGAGGTGGAGAGGTTCCAGCCCGGAACCTCCGTCCCGTGGTGGGACCCGTGGTGGGACCCGTGGTGGGACCCCTGAGTCAGACGGTTCGTCTCGGTCCCGCTTCATATTGGGCGGCCCGGGAGGGAAGAGACATGCAGGGTTACCCCCACACAGCACACCCTCCCGGCCATTAGAGTCGAACCCGCAGTTCGGAGGAACCAACAGCCAAAGCACCGGCACGTGGACCGGGGGAGAAGGCCCTCCGATGGCGGGTCGCGTTTGCCATTTGATCAGTGCGGTCAGAGGAGAATAACCCGCAGTTCGGAGAAACCGACCGCCAGAGCACCGGCACAAGGCCGGGCCGGCGGAGGCTCTCCGATGGCGGGTCACGTTTTCCATTCGATCAGTGAGAAATCAGGAAAAAGTCTGAGTTCACCTTTGGGAGAACCATGAAAACGGGCAAAATGTATCCCAAAATAGTGCATCATAATGCAGGTAGAGTCCCCTGACAACTCTCCTTACATTGCTCCAGAGTCAGAAAAAGTCTAAGTTAACTTTTAGAAGAACCATAGAAAATGGGTTAAAATGTATCTGAAAATAGTGCCTCATATGCAGGTAGAGTCTCCCCAAACTCCCTTCACATTCCTCCAGAGTCAGAAAAAGTCTAAGTTAACTTTTGGAAGAACCATAGAAAAGGGGTGAAAATGGATAAAAATGTATCCGAAAATAGTGCCTCATATGCGGGTAGAGTCTCCCCAAACTCCCCTCACATTCCTCCAGAGTCAGAAAAAGTCTAAGTTAAATTTTAGAAGAACCATAGAAAATGGGTGAAAATGAATACAAATGTATCCGAAAATAGTGCCTCATATGCGGGTAGAGTCTCCCCAAACTCCCCTCACAATCCTCCAGAGTCAGAAAAAGTCTAAGTTAACTTTTGGAAGAAATATAGAAAAGGAGTGAAAATGGATCAAATGTATCCAAAAAATAGTGCCTCATATGCGGGTAGAGTCTCCCCAAACTCCCCTCACATTCCTCCAGAGTCAGAAAAAGTCTAAGTTAACTTTTAGAAGAACCATAGAAAATGGATCAAATGTATCCGAAAATAGTGCCTCATATGCGGGTAGAGTCTCCCCAAACTCCCCTCACATTCCTCCAGAGTCAGAAAAAGTCTAAGTTAACTTTTGGAAGAACCATAGAAAAGGGGTGAAAATGGATAAAAACGTATCCGAAAATAGTGCCTCATATGCGGGTAGAGTCTCCCCAAACTCCCCTCACATTCCTCCAGAGCAGGGGTCACCAACCTTTTTTAGGATGAGGGCTACTTTCAAAAAATAAAACAAGTCGGGGGCTACTTTTACTCCTCTTTTTTTTGTTTTTTGCAGTGTATATATTTATCACATTTTAACATTATGATATGCTGACCTTTAACCTTTGTGTGCTGTTTGGGTCTGTGGGACCCGTTTCCAGTGTTTACTAAAAGAAAATGTATGCAATTTAATTATTTTAACCTGCTTTATTGGGGAGTGGGCCTCACATCCTCTAGGGGGGTCCTCACATCCTCTAGGGGGGTCCTCACCTCCTCTAGGGGGGTCTGGGGGCATGCACCCCCGGGAAGATGTTTTTTAAAATGTTGAAGTGAAATGCATCAATCTGGTGCACTTTGAGCACAAAATGAATTTATGGATACAGCTCTCAACTCTCAGATGAAAGGGAGATGTATACTTTTCAATACTCCAATCATCTTTAGAATATCATCACAACCAATAACACATCGTTTAAACTTGTTTATTCTTATCTTATGTTACCTAGTAGTTAGCATTCTTTCTTTTTATTTATGCATATTTTACTAATCATTCCCCTTTAAACTGTTTGTTGTACTGTCCTATACACATTGGAATGATTTCTTACTTTATCTATATTACATAGATAAAAGTGTGCTCTCCCTAGCTCTCTCGCTCTCTCTCTCCCTCCCTCCCTCGCTCGCTCTCTCTCTCTCCCTCTGTATCGCTCGCTCACAGAGACTGTGTGCTCCTCCGTGGCGAGGACGGCTTGCGTTAAAAAATAATAAACATATTTGTAAAGTGGGGGGGACACAAACGCGATTTCGAAAAGTGCGGGGGACATGTCCCCCCCCCCCTGTCCCCAGTGGAGATTACGCCATGCGTGTGTGTGCGTCAAGTGGAATAAATATATATGCAAGTTACAACACACAGAGTAAAACTCTGCCCCTCATGTGCTGTATTGGCTGGCATGATAGGCTGTTCAATGGGGCTGATGTGTTGTGTAGATTCTGCCAGAAGGAAAATCAGCGGGGAGGTGCCACATTGCTTTTCTTCCCGACTGCAACGCTGGTCCCGCAAATCAAGCAAGAACGTGATTGGTCGATATTCATTGTGGGGGTGGGGGAGGAGGGGCGTTAGATATAGAGTTGTAGTAAGTAGATAGAGTTCGCTATGATTTATGTGTCGTTTATGCATAGGGTAGATTCTTTTAATTACATTTCCTTTTTGGTTTTGTGTATTTTATACATTTTGGATTTGCTTGGCGAGCTATTTTTAGAATATGCCCGGCGGGCGACTCACGTTGCCCCTGCGGGCGACTGAGTGCCCGCGGGCACCGTGTTGGCTACCCCTGCTCCAGAGTCAGAAAAAGTCTAAGTTAACTTTTAGAAGAACCATAGAAAATGGATGAAAATGGATTAAATGTATCCGAAAATAGTGCCTCATATGCGGGTATAGTCTCCCCAAACTCCCCTCACATTCCTCCAGGGTCAGAAAAAGTCTAAGTTAACTTTTAGAAGAACCATAGAAAATGGGTGAAAATGGATAAAAATGTATCCGAAAATAGTGCCTCATATGCGGGTAGAGTCTCCCCAAACTCCCCTCACATTCCTCCAGGGTCAGAAAAAGTCTAAGTTAACTTTTGGAAGAACCAAAGAAAAGGGGTGAAAATGGATAAAATGTATCCGAAAATAGTGTCTCATAATTCCGTGACAACTCCCCTTGAATTCCTCCAGACCAGTTCAAAAACTTAAAGTTGTGTAAGAACCATGATTAGGGGTCCTCCAGGCAACAATTGTATCCGAGCCAAAGCACTCATGTCGCGGACACATTCCTCCATGATGTGAAACAGCCGTTTTTGTGCTCTCAAAAACTGGGTTTCTGATATCGTGCGGATAGTAGCTTGGAAAAGATGAATGAATTTTTTCGACGGAGGAAGGGAGGTCTCGATTCCCCTCTCCGTTGTAAAATGCAACGGAGAGGGGAATCGCCGAAGACTTGCGCTTTTTTTTAACCCCTCCTCCGTTGGCACTTAGCCATTTTTCGAGAATTTTTTAAAACTTCATTTTTGATTATTTTAAGATATAATTGACCGTTTTCTTTACTTTGTTTTGCTTTCCACGGGTGGGGGCGCATGGCAGGCCGCCTATGAGCTCCCAAATTCGGCCTGGAACCTCCGGGAATTGTGGGCTAAGCTCCATAAACTGACAAAGTCACCCAGAAATTTCATTTTAATAGCCCAAAAATATATAATACAAATATATTTAAATAGTAAAAGGTACAATTGTGCTCCTAATTACCCGGAATTTGATTTATATAGCCCCATGATAGTGAATACAAATCATTTTCATGGGAAAAAAGTGTTAAAATGCCTGATTAATATGTTTGTAATGCTGGCAGCAGGTTCACTGCTGTAAGCAGGGTCCCACACTCACAGGCACACAGGCAGAGATCCAGGGTGATGCACATGGCTTTCTTACCCAGGAATAACTGTGTGAAAGCTGGGTAAAAGTGCTGTGAATACAGGGAGAGAGGAGCAGCAGCAGCAGGCTGTGACCCAGAGAGCTCCTTCCAGCACCTCGCTCTATCCCACCCAGAGGACAGGCTGCTTCACAGCACTATTTAACCCAGGAAAGAAGCTTCAATACTGGGTATATCAGTGTTAAAATGCACACAGGCAGAGATCCAGGGTGATGCACATGGGTCAGAAAAAGTCTAAGTTAACTTTTAGAAGAACCAGAGAAAAGGGATGAAAATGGAGAAATTGTATCCCAAAATAGTGTCTCTTAAGGCGGGTAGAGTATGGGGTGACGTATATGGACACTTGAGCACCAGCAAGACCCCCACCTCCATTACCTTGTACACCAGGCGAACCTGTGTACCCACACTTAAGCACTCCCCCACGGACTAAACCAAGAGGGAACACCGGTCAGAAGTTCGTGCCCCTTTAAAACCATTAAAACTGCTATGCATTGAGGATTTTAGTCCGAGATGAGTGCTTATCTGCGGGTATCTTGTGTCAACTTTGTGGACCCCAATTTAAAAGGAAATGTCCATGATATTGACAAACATATTTATATACAGAAGAAACCCCCAAGTGTTGCATGTGTGTAGGCACAGTTGGTCAAATGTGTCCTGCCGGTGGCAGGGAATTTGCATTGGTAGTTGACATCACATTTCCATTGTGCGGACATGTGTACATTTGAAGGACAAGTCCCATGTTAACTCTGTCCATAAGGCAGACATTTTCCTTACAAACTTTAAGTTTTTGAACTGGTCTCTGGAGGAATGTAAGGGGAGTTGACAGTGGACTCTACCTGCATTATGAGGCCCTATTTTCGGATACTTTTTTTCATTTTCACCCCTTTTCTATGGATCTCAAAAAAGTTAACAGACTTTTTTCTGAGTCTGGAGGAAAGTGAGGGGAGTTGACAGGGGACTCTACCCGCATTATGAAGCACTATTTTCGGATACATTTTTTTATCACTTTTCACCACTTTTTTATGGATCTCCTAAAAGTTAACAGACTTTTTCTGCCTCTGGAGGAAAGTGAGGGGAGTTGACAGGGGACTCTACCCGCATTATGAGACACTATTTTTGGATACATTTTCTCACTTTCACCCCTTTTCTATGGATCTCCAAAAAGTTAACTCAGAATTTTTCTGACTGTGGTAAAATTCCTGGGTAAAATGAGGTCTGTCACTTTGGGTAACCGCACCACTCTCGGACGTCTCCCGAGAGTGGACGTCCATTGCCTCTAAATAGGGAAATTCCTTCGACTCATTTTGAAGTTTTGGGGGAAGCCGGAAGTGACGTCAATGCGGGAACGCTTCACTGTGCGGCGAGAAAGCCAAACACGGACAAAGTGTGTTGTCGTGCGTAGAAATTGTGAATTACTGAGTTTAGGCACATTAATAACGTTTTAATGAAGCTGACTACAGTATATTCATATTTGTCAGTGCTTTCATGTCAATTCGGCGAACATAAACATAAATGATCGTGGTGAAGATGATGATTAAATTAGGATTAAAAATCGGTAGTGAGAGCTGCTGAATTTCCTCCCGTAGGATGTGATATAAAAACAAATCGATTATTTTTGTAGTTGTAAACTCAAGTGGATGAAACTACATTTATTAGTGCTTTCATGTCAATTCGGCGAACATATGATACATTAAATGATCGTGAGGATGATTATTAAAAATCGTTTGTTCGAGCAGGTCTGCATTTCCTGATGAAAAAACAAACCGATGCTTTTCGTAGTTGTAGTACACCAACATGGATTAAACGTGTGTTTTTTTTACCACAATGTTGGGGAAATTAATGGATAAAATGCACGGATTATGATTATTATTATTCCCACTCCGATCGGGACACTAGGTCCACCGTTTCCCCGCAGCGAGGCTTCCCCCGTTGACAGTTGACGTGTGCTGGGCTGGGTGCAGTGGCGGACTGGCCATCGGGACGAATCCCGATGGGCCGGTACCAAAGTGGGCCGGTCGGATAAGTCACCAGCAACTGTCTGAGCTGTCTGAGCTTGCTGCTGTGTGCGCCATCGTGCGTTTACATGTAGATGCTGGGATCCTGAACGATGCAGCTGGAGCGCTGTGCCCGCAATGACGTCACACATAATTTAGCGGGACTTGAAGAATCCCCGAGAAGATCCAGAATATGGTCAACATTGAAGGGCAGATTAATGGTTATCAAAGTACAAATATCCAAAATCAGTTCAGTAACGGTTTTCAAGGGGACAATATTTACTCAAATTGATGGGTTTGGATGATGGGGGAAACCCGTGTCACAGGCTCTTTAAGATGGCACCGGGAGTTTGGGGATGTGTGAACCGGACACAGTTAGTTGTTGTTGTGTTGTCATGGGACACAATGTCTCATGACAACACAACGTTAACAATAACGTGTTCAATAAACGGTTAACCTAAATGCTGTAGTCCATAGTCTTATATATATACAACACATACAAATACAGAGAGTAATGTAGCCTGTTATACTGAGTGATATATATTTTACACACTGCTCTGCTTTCTGCACGGACCTCACAGCTGTTCTCACTGTAAACATCGCGTTGCGATGAAAGCAGTTACTAATATAATATCCAAGGGATGCATGCAGAGCTGTCATTGGCTGAGATAAGTCCGGCCGTGCGTAACGCCTCCAATGTTCCCGGAAATGCATCTGTGGAGGAGCCGTGGAGGATGCATCAGTGTCTCCTCGGTTAGAGCTCCTCCAGAGAGCCTCCTCGATGCTCGAAGCTCGGTCCTCGAAGTGCTATTAGATGTCCTTCAACATGGCGCGCTGAAATCCATTTCCGGGTCACTACCGGAGGACCGAGGAGTCGAGGAGTCGAGGAGGGGAAATTTAAGAATTGAGAAGCCTCTACAAACAGCCGACATGAAGACCCTTTAACTGCAATGATCTGTTCAAATTCAACAACATGTGAGTGAATTGCCTTCAGTTGAACTCTCCTTTAGTGCTTCCCTCACCACGTGCTGCTGTGTTTGGCCCTTTCTCATTTCACTCATTTCCCTTCCTCGATTCACTGAGAGCTTTTATAGAGAGGCGAAGTCCCTCCCCTTTCGGGGGACCTCCATGGGACCTTATTTCTGAAAAAGTATGTATTGAAGTCGATGGAGAGAGAAAGATTATCTTTCGATCCCGTTTGAATTGAGCCACGGATTACACAGATGATGTTTGTCAATTTAAAAGATCATTTTGCAAGTCAAAACAATGAAAATGTGTCGTAAAACTGTGAAGTAACACTTTGTTTGTGTGAAACCGCTCAATGAACTACATCTCCCACCTCGCACCACACACCAAGACGGCCGTCACGTTGAAACATTTCACTTCTTTCTTTCAGAACGAGGTGGAAAGTATTAAACGAGGTGAAAATCACTCCAAGTCTGGGCACGTTGAGAGCTGTGCACACACACAAGGGGAGTTAGTCGGTTCCGTGAGAGCCAGCATGCGGGACCGGGACTCTGGGATTTGTAGTCTTTCTAGTTGCGTATTTTTCATAGTCTTATATTTCAACAGTTTTACGACAAACTGTGACTTTTTTGACATTATATTATATTATATTTCATATGTGTAATTCATGGCACAATTCAAACGAGATCGAAAGATAATCTTTTTCTCTCCATTGACTTCAATACATAATTTTTCCGAAATAAGGTCCCATGGAGGTCCACCGGAAAGGGAGGGACCTCTCTATAAGAGACATGAAGAAGAGGATTTTTCAGAATAAGTGACCTTTAATTACATTTTTTTCACAATTAACTAATTCTACTTTTACTAAAAAAACAGATCTGAGTACTTGTTCCACCTCTGTGTCTCACCCAGAGTGGAAACGTTTAGTTGTATGTTTGGATCCACATAAGGCCCAATAACAAAGACTTACTCACAGACGTTAGTAAGACACTCAAAAAGCTCTTTATTGTTCTCATGCTGCCTGTGCTGCAGCACCTCTTTTCAGTGTGGGTGAAAAGCACAGGGATTGTAGTCTTTGCAGACCAGTTACATGAATAAAAGCCATAACAACAGGAGAGGGAAAACCCCAAAAAGCACAATAGGGTCTCTTTAATGTGTCTAAACTTGATATATTACTTGTTTTTAAAGTAATAGGTAATGTGTAATATATTCCTTTTTACGAGTAACGACCCCATCTCTGGTCGTTACCTATAGAAACAAAGTGTTGCCTGTCCTTTAAGTCGGATTCAAACCATTTTGAACTGTTTATCCGAAAGTCACACCCCGATCAGGAATAAGGAACCCCATTTTGCAGATCTGCGTCAGACTCTGTATCCTTCTGTCAAGATGCTAACGAGTTTATTAATGTTTCTGATGGTCATCTGGTCGGCATCAGAGGGTCAAACCTGCAGAGCTCTGCTGCTGCTGTTAACCACTTCTTCACAGAAACGCTTCTTCAGTTCTCAGAAAAAGTAAAAATAAATCTGCAGAGATACAAAGAGGAACCAGCATGTTGTTAACATGCATTACAACATGCTCAGCTTCCTCTGTTGTGTTGCTGATGAAGAAGGCCTGCAGTTACCGTCACTCTGAATAACCAGACACAGGAAATGCATCAAACATAAAAGTTAGACGTTACACTTCTTTCCCTCTTTTTTATAACAACCAAAGACAAAAGAGATTTAAAAGCTAATCTCACATGAACTCCACAGCCATCAGAGGAGAGGTAGATGAGGAAGTGACTTCTCATTTATCACAGGATATAGCGACAGCAGGAAACAAAGTCGCTGAGAGGCTGAGGCCGGGCCTGTTTGATATTCTATGACACGCTAAGAAAGAGTACTTGCTGAGATCAAAACTCTGTTGAATTGTGATGTAGTTTAATGAAAAAAGCTCCGTGATCAGACGTAGACATTGTAATAATAATAATCAAGGCAATCATAAATCTTGCGGTCAACAAAAAGGTACAACAGCCCTGTGTCACCCTCAAAACAGCTTTAATATCACTAACAGTGCTTTACTACGTACTGTTCCTTTAACTGAGAATGATGAGTTGTGTTTGTAACGTGGTGACTTTAGTGAAAACCAACCTCTCACAGAGATACTTTTTCAAACTTCTGTATCTGCTGTATGATGATCATCGTGCTGATTATATTCACTACAGTTGTTTCTATATTTATTTCCGTCTTTGTTTTTAAACAGCTGCAGATGTGAAAGGTCACTTCCTCATTGTCACAGCTGGAGATGAAGTCACTTTGCCTTTTGACAATGTGCTCCATGATCAGGATGAGTGTGAGAGTGCTACCTGGACCTTCAGTGATTTCAGCAGCTCAGTGACGCTGTTTGAAGACGGGCAGATTCACAAAGAAGCCAAAGCTAAACCAGACAGACTGTTCTCTGGTTATAAAGAAGGTCACAGAAGAGGATGCTGGACTTTACACCGAACATGAGCATGAATCGAATAGAACATTTAGCAGGACTCGACTTGGACCTAAGGATTTGTCTAGAAGCTGATGAAGTGTTCTCTCTTCTCCATCATCCCTCTACGAGTTAACCTCCTCCGCTCAGTGTCCGACAGTCTGAGGGGTCAGAGAGTTTCTTTTCTAACCCCGGCAGAACATGCAGGTTTTATTTCAGACTCTGTCTAAACATTTACAAACCCTCCATGTTCAGTGCGAGCAGGACGTTTCTAATGTCTGGGTTTAAGTTACTCTTTAACTCAGTGACTTGAAAGTGACCCTGGAATCTGACATTCACAATGGAAATCAACTCTGGCATGACCAAAGTGACTCAGACTTTACCTTTTAACCTTAAGGGCCAAATATGAGCATGAATCGGATAGAAAACTTTGTAGGACTCGACTTCGACTTAAAGACTTAGAAGCTGATGAAGTTTTCTCTCTTCCTCATTATCTCTGCGAGCAATCATCCTCCGAGTTTCTTTTCTAACCCCGGCAGAACATGGAGTTCTATTTCAGACTCTGTTGGTCTGGTTTGTTTCTTTAACTCAAAACAATCATGTTTCTGAAGTGATTGGCTCCAATCACCAAACAGATCATTGCAGCATTACCCATAACCCCCTCTGTTTCAGCCCTGTTTCCAAAGTGCTGATTCTCTGTCTGTTACTTTAGATGAAAATAAGGAGCCCCTCCCCACGCCCCTCTGAGAGACATTTGGTTACAAAGAACTCAATGGAGCTTTAGGAGGAGATTCAGGTGATAAGGGGGGGGGGGGGGTTACATTGGTTGCTGATTGGCTAATGGTTACACAAGCCAACACATCGTTATGACATCACAAAGTGGCCAAAATCTGATCAGCTCATTTTCAGACAGGTTTTTATAGAAATTGTTTTTACCCTATCGATCTATCTATCTATCTATCGATCTATCTATCAATCTATCTATCGATCGATCGATCTATCCATGCATCTATCTCTCTATCTATCTATCTATCTATCTATCTATCTATCTATCTATCCATCCATCTATCTCTCTATCTATCTATCCATCCATCCATCTATCTATCTATCTCTCTCTTTCTAGCCTCCCAGCTGCAGCGCCAAGTCAGGAATCGATCCACACAGCCAGCTCTCAGTGAAGCACAAAACACAAGATGAAGAAAATTCTTTGTTTCTACTAACCAGTAGCTGAAGCTCGTCCAGTTCATTGCTTACGGAACGTTGGAGGAGAGAAATATTCCGGGTAGCGGCGTGCGAATTCCGCGGCTCCGGAGGCGCACCAGTGTCCCGGCCCGTTTCCCTCTCCTGTGGCGTTTGAGTGCTCGGATGCAGGTGAAGGTAGCTTTTACGAGAATGTCCAGTAATTCCACGGAAGAACAGAGAAAAGTGGGGAAGTAATCCGCTGAAGTTGTTTCTCTAATGCTTAGGAGCTCTTCCCTGGTGAAAGAGTTCAGTGTACAGACTGAATTAACGCACAAAACAGAGCGCACCAAAACATTGAGGCGGCCAATCTGCGGCGCCATCTTTGTAAGACCCAATAACAAAGACGTCCTCACAGACATTTGTAAGACACTCCATGCTTTAATGTTCAAAAAGCTCTTTCTTGTTCTCACACTGCCTGTGCTGCAGCCCCTCTTTTCACCCTCTGTCTGAAACCAGAGCCCAGTCTGCTCTGATTGGTTAGCTGGCCGGCTCTGTGGTGATTGGTCAACCGCTTAGAGATGTCCCGCCCCTTAGCCTATCACATACAATGTGTTGGAGTGCTAGCCAATAGAAGTGTGAGTGTAACATAGTGATGTCACTGTGTTCAGTAAGTATACAAAGGAGTCTAATGGAGGCGTTTTAGGCGGGGGGGGGGGGGGGGGGGGGGGGGGCGTGAAAAGCACAGGGATTTTAGTCTTTGCAGACCAGTTACATGAATACAAACCTATAAAACAAACTACAGGAGAGGGAAACCCCCAAAAGGCACAATAGGATCTCTTTAATGTGTCTAAACTTTATACTCAAATGTGTGTGCTTCTTATCTGCTCGCCCCTTAAATCATGTTGAGCTATAACACAGAGAAACTAGCCAATAAGAATGTAAACAACACAGCATTCATATATATATTGAATGGCCCCTTTTACATTCACCTCGTTTTACTTCCAACGTCTCACCAAAAATGCGATGTCCAGAAGAAGGCAGAAGACGTGGAGCCGTGGATTTGTGCCAGTTTTTCCTTTGCATCGAGTCCTCTAGGGCGGGGGGTCAAACTCAGTTTCATCGTGGGCCACATCAGCTTTATGGTTGCACTCAAAGGGCCGGTCGTAACTTTCAATCTCAATCTTTATTTATTTATATAAAATATGTAACCTCAGTTGACCAAAGTGCTGCACAGGGAACAAATATAAAATAACACAATAGGAGTAAAATAATAAAACAATAATACAAAATAAAATAAAAAAGTAACTATAGATACAGATAAAAACACATACAACTATCAAAATGTTATGATCAACTAGTATTAAAAGCCAGTTCAAAACTTTAAGACTACATATAAATACATATTTAAATATATCATATATATAAAATAATGTTTTATATCACATTATTGCCTCTGCATTGGATTATTATCGGATAGGGTAATAATAACTTCATTATTAACTTAGTCTGAAAAGCAGAAGTCTAGGGCAAATAAGTGCAAGTCTCTTCAGTGTGCACGTCACAAAATGAGATGCATTGTGGGACATGTAGTTTATCGACAACGTCTAAAGTAGCTACCGTTAGCAAACCCGAAAAGAGTGGCAACTGTGGAGTTACAGTAGCTAAGAGAAGGAGAGTTGTGAGTGCTTAAGCTGTAGTAACGTGTGATTACAACGTCAGGCAGTTGCCGTGATCAAGAGTTTTAAAACGATCGATTAAGTTAAGATAATATAAGCTATCAGCAACAGAACAGGCACACGGGATACCCGGAGATGACAACAACAAACGGAAGTTACAACATGCTTACCGCAATAGTGGTCCGTGTAGGGAATCTCCCCGCGATCGACCGGTCGATCAACTGGTTGGGCACCCCTGGTCTACAGTCTCTGTCAGGGTCGGCGTCATGGGGGGTCATTCGCGGGCCATGCCCCCCCAAATGAGTCACTGTGCCCCCCCAACGCAGGGTGGGCAAGCCTTGTCACTTTGCCGATTTTTTCTTTTTTTTATCATATAGGCTAAGTGAAAACGTTTCCACTAAAGGTTTTTTGTGTGAAATACATCAGAAATAAATTATACAAATATAAAACACAGCCTGAGGTGTGCTCACTGCTGCTCTCTGATTGGTGTGTTGCTTGACCAATGACCCCCGACTTTTTTGTTTGTTATCATTACGTGGCTGAGTGTTTAGATGAAAGCCCAGTGGCGATCTGTTCATCTGTTATACTGATTATACAGTAAAGCCATCGAAAATAATATGATATACAGTACAGTACAAGTACATGGGTCTCTGTGTTTCATTCAAGCTCTGTGTGTGTGTGGCACGAGCGCATTTTGTGAGTGCGCGAGCGGTAACGTGGAATGTTGTGGTTAGCATCTGGTTAGCTAGCTATGCTAACGGATATAAAGGGCTGTTTCTACACCAAGGTGGAGGAGAGTCCTCTCCTGTCAGACTGAGAGGATCTTATAACGTCAGCTCAGTGAGGTAAGGACTCTCTCAGTGTTTAGATAGTTCACTTTAGTGTAAGTTATCTCAGTGGGTCTCAAACGGTTTGGTCACAATTTATGTAAGTATTTTCGAGGAATACCTTTATATGATCATTATAGTTATTAAAGAGAGAATAAATGAAAAACGGGTACGAAATACTATAGGACAGTAACACAAGAATACAGTTTAAAAGGGGAATGATTAGTGAAATATCCATAAAGAAAAAGTAAATCTGTGTACAGTTCTGTTTCATATGGATGCTGAGAGATGTAGGCTATCCATAGATCTCTTCATTTTGCTCTCAAAGTGCACCAGATTGATGCATTTAACTTCAATATTTTAAAAATAATCTTCCCGGGGGAGCATGCCCCCAGACCCTCCTAGAGGAGGTTAGGTCCACCCCCACCTAAAACATGTTCACATGGATAGGATACTAAATACATTTGCACACTTTTTATATGATGGCCTATGTCCATATCAAATCAAATCAAGTTTTATTTATATAGCACATTTTTCAACGATTTTTGGTCGAGCCAAAGTGCTGTATATATAATAAAAAATAACCTACAGTAAAGACACTTTACAGCAAATACAACAGCACAGTTTGTGCAGAATATCAGTATGAGAAAACGACACCCTCTGTCCTTATATGTTTCTGTTTTGGTGGTCGTGCCACAACCGTGCATGTATGCACAAGTCATAGGGGCGCTATACAATAGCACTACACCCTGCAATGTGTGTGAAAGACAATAGACTTTACAGCATGTTTTTTTAAATTGAAGTTGCGTTGGTGTTTGTGTGTTGGTTGTTGACGGCAGTGTGTGCCCCCCCTTGGTAAATGATTGCCCCCCCATTCAAGTTGTTCTAGAGCCGACCCTGGTCTCTGTATATAAAATCTCAATATTAGCAGTACTTATAGCACCGTACCTTCATTTCTCACAGTAACTGCTTCACATGTTCAAACATATAAGGGTTGATTTCATGAAATATCTAAATTGTAAAATGATTCTGAATCTTTTTTTGTTTGTTACATGTGCTCTTCAGGGAATACCAGTCAAACTTGTTGGTGTATTAATGTAGGTATGGCTTCAATTCGCTTTTGCAAATGAACTATTCATTTATGTTCTAATTAGCAACCCAGCAAAACACACAAAAGCATCGGGAAAACGAGCACGAAAGCACCTTTTAATCAAACATGAACACCATCTGGGGAAATCTGCATTTTGGTAAGAGGGCGCTGACGTCAGTAAGAGGACGCAGAGCTCATGTTACCCAGTTTAGACAAAACCCTGGTAAGGGCAAAGCGAGCAGTTATAATAAGATTTATATTAATGATATTATGCTTTTATTGGCTTAATAGCATCAAACAGAGAGTACAGCAGCAGCTTCATGAAAACATGTGAGTCCCTCTAGAGGTGGGTTGCAGACATGTTGGATATAAACTGTATTCTTAATACTTACAGCATGGGCTTGAAATGTATTGTATTGTCATTATTTGCATCTAATGTTGTTTGTTATATATTTTAATGGAATATTGCTTTTTCTTCTGTGCATTTGATTGTTTTGCGTTTTACTAAATAAAGTGACCTATTAACCTTTCTTGTAAGGTTTGTCATGACATAGCTTTCACAACCTGGACTGAATGGCATTACTTACGTACACCTGCACTGCCTTTTGTGACTGCTGTTCATCCTGTGTCTATATAAAGGCATATCACCCTCTACCCACTACTGTTTATCTGGTCAGCATTAGGGGTTTGAACCTGCAGAGCTCTGCTGCTGGTGTTAACCACATCCTCCAAACAACACCTCTCCTTCAGTTCTCTGACAAAAGTTACACATAAAACTGCAAAGATACCGAGAGGAACCAGCAGGTTGTTAACTTTTATTAAAACCAAACGTTTTTACATTCTCACATTCCTCTGTTGCATTGATGACCAAACCTAAAAGTCTGATGTTACAAGAGATTTACACAAGAAAGAATAAAAGCTCATTTAAAGTCAACAGCCGTCAGAGGAGAGATGAAGTTAGAATTAGGAAGTGACTCTTCATTACCACAGGAAGCAGGTACTGAGTTCTTGTTAAAGAAGCAGCCGGTTAGAGACTCTGACAGTCGAGAGCCAGAGACCGAGAGAGAAGCACGATGTCTGAATTCAGAAGGATCATGATGTCTTCATTCCTGATGCTGCTGCTCCACTTTCCCAGGTGAGGATGCAGAGAACACACACTGTTTACGACTGTTAATGAAAGCTAGTGAGGGCGTATCTCAATTGAAATCGATGTATCCTTGGGCGAGATGCTGAACCCCAAGTCGCTCTCAATGGGGAACGGTGTGTGAAAGATACCTTCTGTCCTGGCGTTTTGATCCGTTTCTACATTTAATATCCACGTTCCTCTATCGGGGTGTGGGCTACGACGCGCCTCTCTCTGCTTCCTAACTAACTTTGCAGAGATCGTTGTAGCGTTGAATCACATCAGGTTTATTCTTTGATCCAGGCGACATTCAAACATGAAGACAAACTTCCTCGCTTCAAAGTAACTCAAAGTTCTCCGTATCAATAAAGAACAAAAAGAACACGGTCAAAAGACTCTACCGCTTCCTGTCTAATCACACCCTCAGCTGTGAACCAACGTCATGCCATATATAGAGATACAGACATGCAGACATGCACGTCACATCTGACCGCAAATAAGTGAGGCTTAAAACTAAACATCTTTTAAAGCGTAGTGTGGACTCACTAAAATAGATAGTTAAGAGTTTCCTCTAAAGCCTTTTAGTAATAAGACAAACATTCAAACCATAACGATGAAAGGGAAATGGCTCTAACCCCTTCATTGAGCAAGGGGCACATTGCTCTGTATGAACTGGGGGTGAATGGGTGACTTGTTGTATGTAAAGCGCTTTGAGGGGTGAGAGACTGGATGAAGAGCTTTATGAATACAGTCCATTTACCATTTACCAAGTACATGAAATAAAACAGCTCTAATATCACTAACGGTACTTTACTACGTACTGTTCCTTTAACTGAGAGTGAAGAGTTGTGTTTGTAACGTGGTGACTTTAGTGAACTCTTGCTCACTAAAACCCACATAGCAATATTCTTGAAAGTGATCGTCACACTCACTATGAACGCTTCAGTTAGTGATGTGGATCTGTAATTAACTCTGGTTTGAATGTGTCGTTAAATGATTCATTAAACAGATCAACCAGAACTCTAACTCTTTACCTTTTTATATAATAAATCATTATTCTGTCAGCATTTATCACGTCTATATTTCCTTCTGATTGTCCCCAACAGCTGCAGCTGTGAGACGTTACATTGTCAGAGCTGGAGATGAAGTCACTTTGCCTTTTGACTATGTGATACATGATCAGGATAAGTGTGAGAGTACTAGGTGGTACTTCAGTGATTCAAGAGGTTCACCAGTGACGCTGTTTGAAGACGGACAGATTCACAACGATTCCAAAGCTAAATCAGACAGACTGAGAGTTACAGAGAATTGTTCTCTGGTTATAAAGAAGGTCACAGAGGAGGATGCTGGTTATTACACCTGCAGACAGCTCAACAGATCAGGAGAACAACAAGGTCCAGACTCTGAGGTTCTTCTGTCTGTTGTTTCCAGTGAGTATTTACATCATGATGTTTCAAACTGTCTCTATAGAGCAATATACTGAAACATTACAATAATAATGATTACAGTGATGAAGTTAATGTTACTCTGGTTGTCTTTCTCTCTCAATATCTCCATCTGCAGTGACTGAACATCAGGACAATGATGAGGTGACGTTACGCTGCTCTGTGTCGACAGATGGATGGTGTTTACACCCAGTGAAGTGGCTGCTTCAGGGTCGAGATGTGGACAAAGATCACAGAGAGATAAACACATCACTGTCTTACTGCTCTGCCTCTGTGACATTTCAGACTTCTCTCTTTAGTAACACAACAAGGTCTGAGTTGGTTTCTTGTGCAGTAACTAATGTGTTCACAGGAGAAGTTCATCTGTTTCCCTTCAGCGCTCAGTCCTCAGGTGAGAACACGTTGAGATGTTTAAAATCACTTCTAACAGTCTTGTTATTAGAATATACTGAAACAACACATTTACAACGTCTCACATTTATCAGGGATGTAATGAGTTTCTGAAATGTGAAGAGACGGAAGGTTCTGATAAAAAAGAGAAGCTCTTAATTGAGAAACCAGGTTAGAATATAATGAGTTGTTTCAAATCACTTATCACACATTTAATCACAGATAATGCTTTTTGGGGTTTGAGGTTTTGACGTCACTTCATTTTGTCATTTGGTTTATGCATAAAACCTTTTTTTTAACTACAGTTTTTTGCATGATGTTGTTTTGTTCCTGAAGGAGATGCTACAACAACTGGAACAGCAATTGATGAATGGACATCTGAAAGCAACACCGGAACAGGAGCAGACTGCAAACATCCAGAAGGACCAGGTAGAGACTGAAGAGAAGAAATACATTAACAGCTAAAAACCTCTGACTGTATTTCACACTTGGGACTTCTCTCTCTCCAGCTGTGTGGTGGGTCATCCTGGTGTCTGTGGGGTTAGCAGCTCTCGTCGTCACCGTGGTTACGGTCCACATCTGGACCAGAGCTAAAGGTGAGGGTTCATAGATTCAAGAGAAAAGACAAAGGAAACCGTGGAAGCTGAAGTCAACATGTTTGTCTTTTTGTTTTTTTCAGGGGGCAAAAAAGGGATGAGAAAAAACCTGGTGAGTTTAAATATAAAATAATAGCTTGTAATATTTATTATTTTCATTGAACTGAGATTATAAGACAGGCAGAAGATTCAACAAAGGAGTAAAGTGTGCATGTTGTGTTGAAATGAAGTATCTCTGTGGGTCCCTTGAGCAAGGCACTAAAGGAAGTACAGATATATTGTACTTCATTACATTACATTGCATTTAGCTGACGCTTTTATCCAAAGCGACTTACAATAAGTACATTCGACCAGGAAGACACAACCTTGAAGAAAACAGAATCATAAAGTACATCAGGTTTCATAGAGCCAAACATTTCAAGTGCTACTCAACTGGCTTTAGATAAGCCAGTCCTTTACATTACAAGTAGCAATACTACAATAATCTACAATACTCTAATATATAAATATGATTAATAATACAAATATACCTACATTGAAAGAACTGATTATGCAGAATGTAATAATATAATATGTGATTATAATAAGTGATGTTTTAATGTGTATCACTTCCATTTGCAATGAATGGTTTATTAAAATGACTTACATACTACTGGGTAGCTGAACTAGTTATATTTGTCATGTAATACATCATAGATGGAGATTTCTGCTCAATTTAAGAATGAAGTAAATACATAATAAAAAAGGAATATAAAACATGTTAAAGAAAGAATGTGTAATAAAGATGAATGGATGAAGACGAGTAAAAAGTTCAACACGAAGCTCCAAAACAAGGAGCCGTTAAAGTGTAAAGTAGCATTAACTGATGATAGTCAAGTCAAGTCCTTCAAGTATGTACTGAAGTAGAAAACTGAGTAAATGTACTTAGTTACTTTCCAGCTCTGCTCTGTGTTTTTACCATGTCTCTGTTCCATGCTGACAGGAGCAGAATGATGAAGATGAAGATGAGGTGAACTATGAAAACGATGGAGGGGCTTCTGCCTCTGTGTGACTGATCAACAACATCAACTCCCCTCAGAGTCCATGCTGTCAAACATCACCTCCTCATATGTTAGAGGAGAAAACAGGAGAACCATGAGATCATTGGAACATTTCTGATGCCTGAGAACACCTGAGCCCCACGAGAGGCCCTTCAGAAACTCACCTCCATGTGATAGGAGACACAGCTTATTGTATTCATTCCTTTCTGACTGAACGTCCTTTAAGTGTGCTCTCACATTCCCATACATAGTTATACTGGATCTGATCTATAGTCTGCAGTCTCTGGATAACATCTCTATATTAGCAGTACTTGTACTCACACCTTATACCTTCACTTCTCACTGTAACTGCTGCACATGTTCAAACATACAAGTGTTGGGTTGAATTCAGATTTTTTTTTAATTCTAATATTTATGTTTTCATTGTGCTCGCTAAGGACTTTCAATCAAACTTGGTCTAATCAATTTTAAGAATGTATTTGATTTGTTTTTCAATTAATGATTCATAAAATGTCTTATAATTAGCATAGCGTGTACTTATACCTACAGTATATATACCTGTACTGCCTACTGTAACTGCTGCACATGCTGTATATATCTGATCAATAGTCTATACCATATATTTACTATAGGCTACTCACTTTTTACTCTATGTGTATTCCTAAAGCTGAAATGCCTCCAGTATCTTAGGATGTTTTAATTAGCTTAAGTCCTAATGGAATATGTTTCTCCTTTTTTTTACTACGGCTTTAATGAAATATCATCCAAATAAAAAGAGTACTTTTAAATGAATGTTATAATGAGTTGTGTTTCTCTCTCTATCTCCAACACACTGACAACACAACGCTTTGTTGGGTTTAACCCCTCTCTTTGCCCTGGCTCTCACTTTGTAAACAACATACAGTTTGTGTCAGAGCCAAGGAAACACAAACTGTATGTTGTTTAGCTAGCGGAAACCCTGGTTTGTACGTGTCAACGATGAATCTTCCACGCAAACCAAAGTTAGCCATGGAGTGCCACAGGGCTCAGTGCTCGGACCTATTTTGTTCACATTATATGCTTCCGTTAGGCAATATTATAAGGAATCATTCTGTACATTTTCATTGTTATGCGGATGATACTCAACTATATTTATCAATCAAGCCTGATGAAGTTAATCATCTAAATAAAATTACATTACATTGCATTTAGCTGACGCTTTTATCCAAAGCGACTTACAATTAGTACATTCAACCAGGAAGATACAACCTTGAAGAAAACAGAATCATATAAGTACATCAGGTTTCATAGAGCCAAACATTTCAAGTGCTACTCAACTGGCTTTAGATAAGCCAGTCCTTTATTAGTATAAAAGTGCTTCGTTAATAGTTCTAACGCTCGAAGTGGAGTCGAAAGAGATGAGTTTTCAGTCTGGAAGGTGTGTAAGCTATCTGCTGTCCTGATGTCAATGGGGAGCTCATTCCACCATCTTGGAGCCAGGATAGCAAACCCACGTGTTTTTGCTGATGGGAACTTGGGTCCCCTCGCAGCGAGGGTGCAGCGAGCTGTTTGGCTGATGCAGAGCGTAGTGCACGTGCTGGGGTGTACGGTTTAACCATGTCCTGGATGTAGGAAGGGCCAGATCCATTCGCAGCATGGTACGCAAGTACCAGTGTCTTGAAGTGGATTCTAGCAGTTACCGGAAGCCAGTGAAGGGAGCGGAGGAGCGGAGTGGTGTGGGAACATTTTGGAAGGTTGAAGACCAGACGAGCCGCTGCATTCTGGATGAGCTGCAGAGGTCGGATGGCACATGCAGGTAGACCAGCCAGGAGGGAGTTGCAGTAGTCTAGGCGTGAGATGACGAGAGCCTGGACCAGAACCTGCGTGGCTTTCTGGGTCAGCTGGGGACGTATCTTCCTGATGTTGTAAAGCGTGTATCTGCAGCAACGGGTTGTAGCAGCGATGTTTGCAGTGAAGGACAGGTTGTTATCTAGGGTCACACCCAGATTCCTTGCAGTCTGAGTCGGGGAAACAACTGAGGTGCCGATGTTGATTGTTAGGTCAAGAGTGGGACAATCTTTTCCTGGAAGGAAAAGCAGTTCAGTCTTGTCAAGATTGAGCTTGAGGTGATGAGCAGACATCCACTGAGAGATAAAATAATAAAATAAATAAAATTCAAGACTGCCTTAAGGACTTAAAAACGTGGATGACCTTAAACTTTTTGATGTTAAACACGACCAAAACTGAAGTTATTGTACTTGGCCGAAGAATCTACGAAACAAATTATCTAAGGATATATTAACTATGGATGGCATTCATTTGGCCTCCAGTGAGACTGTAAGGAATCTTGGTGTTATATTTGATCAGGATTTATCCTTTCACGCCCACATAAAATCAATTTCAAGGACCGCCTACTTCCATCTACGTAACATTGCAAAAATCAGGCATATCTTGCCTCAAAACGATGCAGAGAAACTAGTCCATGCATTTGTTACTTCAAGGCTGGATTATTGTAACTCCTTATTATCAGGGTGTACCAAGAAGCCAGTCAAGTCGCTTCAGCTGCAATTATTTTTGGTTACCATTTTGTTTGTATTATTATATAAATTAAATCAAATCATAATAATAAAAACAAATGTTTAAATAATTATTCATCCTGGGGTACATTTAAATGTATAATAGTTGCACAATTTTAGAAATAAAATAAGGATTAAAAGATTAAAAAAATTGGGGATATTTCTTATTAAATACTCAGATCTTGTACTTGAGTAACAGTAGAAGTACTCAGCTCTTGTACTTGAGTTAAAGTAGAAGTACTCAGATCTTGTACTTGAGTAAAAGTAGAAGTACTCAGCTCTTGTACTTGAGTTAAAGTAGAAGTACTCAGATCTTGTACTTGAGTAAAAGTAGAAGTACTCAGATCTTGTACTTGAGTAGAAGTACTCTGATCTTGCACTTGAGTAGAAGTAAAAGTACTCAGATCTAGTACTTGAGTAGAAGTAGAAGTACTCAGATCTAGTACTTGAGTAGAAGTAGAAGTACTCAGATCTTGTAGTAAAAGTAGAAGTACTCAGATCTTGCACTTGAGTAGAAGTAGAAGTACTCAGATCTAGTACTTAGTAAAAGTAGAAGTACTTAGATCTTGTGGTAAAAGTAGAAGTACTCAGATATTGTACTTGAGTAAAAGTAGAAGTACTCAGATCTTGCACTTGAGTAGAAGTAGAAGTACTCAGATCTAGTACTTAGTCAAAGTAGAAGTACTCAGATCTTGTAGTAAAAGTAGAAGTACTCAGATATTGCACTCGAGTAAAAGTAGAAGTACTCAGATATTGTACTTGAGTAGAAGTAGAAGTACTCAGATCTTGTAGTAAAAGTAGAAGTACTCAGATCTTGCACTTGAGTAGAAGTAGAAGTACTCAGATCTAGTACTTAGTAAAAGTAGAAGTACTCAGATATTGGAGTAAAAGTAGAAGTACTCAGATATTGTACTTGAGTAAAAGTAGAAGTACTCAGATCTTGCACTTGAGTAAAAGTAGAAGTACTCAGATCTTGTACTTGAGTAGAAGTACTCAGATCGTGTACTTGAGTAAAAGTAGAAGTACTCAGATCTTGTACTTGAGTAAAAGTAGAAGTACTCAGATCTTGTTCTTCAGTAAAAGTAGAAGTACTCAGATCTTGTACTTGAGTAACAGTAGAAGTACTCAGATCTTGTACTTGAGTAAAAGTAGAAGTACTCAGATCTTGTTCTTCAGTAAAAGTAGAAGTACTCAGATCTTGTACTTGAGTAAAAGTAGAAGTACTCAGATCTTGTTCTTCAGTAAAAGTAGAAGTACCAGAGTGTAGGAATACTCTGTTACAGTAAAAGTCCTGCATTCAAAATGTTCCTCAAGTGAAAGTAGAAAAGTATTCTCATCAAAATATAGTGAAAGTAGCGACAGTAAAAGTAGTCGTTGTGCAGATTGGTCCATTTCAGAATAATATATATGATATGTTTTATAATGATTGATCATGAAAGTGTTCTCAAAGCTGGTGAAGGTGCAGCTAGTCTGAATGACTTTGTATACTGCAGGGTAGCTGGAGGATTTACTCCAGGTGGAACTAAAGTCTGATTTAACACTTGATTATATTTCACATCATTCATCCACATCTGTGAAGTAACTAAAGGGATTAAATACATGTAGTGGAGGAAAAGTGGATGCAGTACCTCCTCCCTGTCGCCAGTTAGCGCTGTTCTCTTTCTGATCTCCTGTAAAGTAATCCTCTCTTCCTCTGCGGGGTGAAAGGACACAAATAGCCGACATGACAACATTAAGACCCTTTAACTGCGATGATCTGTTCAAATTCAACAATATGTGAGTGAATTGCCTTCAGTTGAACTCTCCTTTAGTGCTTCCTTCACCACGTGCTGCTGTGTTTGTGTCCTGATGTTGTTGTTGTTTAGCAGCTAGCAGGCTAACATGCCGGACAACGGTGCTGTGCAGAACTCCATTCATAAATAACACGGATTTAAGTGTTTATATTTTTAATTAGAGATAATATTAGGTGATATATCTGATAGGAACATATAGTGAATTGTTAGGGTCTTCTGGAGGAATCGGCACATGTTTCGAAAGTAAACAAGCTCACTATTCGGTAGCTAGTTATATTTGTTATTCTCCATATTATTAGGTTTTTTAAAAAAATGAAATACTATTGGTTTTTTATTATTTATTTATTCATTATTTTATTTTATTTTACAAACAATACACATAGGACTCTTTAAAGTAGAGACACTACATACTGATATACACCTGAACATCAGCAGGAGAGGACTCTTTAAAGTAGAGACACCACATACTGATATACACCTGAACATCAGCAGGAGAGGACTCTTTAAAGTAGAGACACTACATACTGATATACACCTGAACATCAGCAGGAGAGGACTCTTTAAAGTAGAGACACTACATACTGATATACACCTGAACATCAGCGAGGAGAGGACTCTTGAAAGTAGAGGACAACTACATATGCTGATATACACCTGAACATCAGCAGGAGAGGACTCTTTAAAGTAGAGGACACTACATACTGATATCAACCCTGAACGTCAGAAGCAGGAGATGAGGACCATCTTTAAAGTAGAGGAACCTACATACTGCTATACACCTGAACATCAGCAGAGAGAGGACTCTTTAAAGGCAGAGACACTACATAATGATATACATCCTGAACATCAGCGGTGAGGATGAGGACTCTTTAAAGCAGAGACACTACATACTGATATAAAAAAAAACCACCTGAACATCAGGAGGAGAGGACTCTTTAAAGTAGAGACACTACATACTGATATACACTGAACATCAGCAGGAGAGACTCTTTAAAAGCAGAGACAACTACATACTGATATACACCTGAACATCAGGAGAGAGGACTCTTTAAAGTAGAGACACTACATACTGATATACACCTGAACATCAGCAGGAGAGGACTCTTTAAAGTAGAGACACTACATACTGATATACACCTGAAACATCAGCAGGAGAGGACTCTTTAAAGCAGAGACACTACATACTGATATACACCTGAACATCAGGGAGGAGAGGACTCTTTAAAGTAGAGACACTACATACTGATATACACCTGAACATCAGCGGGAGAGGACTCTTTTAAAGCAGATACACTACATACTGATATACACCTGAACATCAGCGGGAGAGGACTCTTTAAAGCAGATACACTACATACTGATATACACCTGAACATCAGGAGGAGAGGACTCTTTAAAGTAGAGACACTACATACTGATATACACCTGAACATCAGCAGGAGAGGACTCTTTAAAGTAGAGACACTACATACTGATATACACCTGAACATCAGCAGGAGAGGACTCTTTAAAGTAGAGACACTACATACTGATATACACCTAAACATCAGCAGGAGAGGACTCTTTAAAGTAGAGACACTACATACTGATATACACCTGAACATCAGCAGGAGAGGACTCTTTAAGTAGAGACACTACATACTGATATACACCTGAACATCAGCAGGAGAGGACTCTTTAAAGTAGAGACACTACATACTGATATACACCTGAACATCAGCAGGAGAGGACTCTTTAAAGTAGAGACACCACATACTGATATACACCTGAACATCAGCAGGAGAGGACTCTTTAAAGTAGAGACACTACATACTGATATACACCTGAACATCAGCAGGAGAGGACTCTTTAAAGTAGAGACACTACATACTGATATACACCTGAACATCAGCAGGAGAGGACTCTTTAAAGTAGAGACACTACAATACTGATATACACCTGAACATCAGCAGGAGAGGACTCTTTAAAGTAGAGACACTACATACTGATATACACCTGAACGTCAGCAGGAGAGGACTCTTTAAAGTAGAGACACTACATACTGATATACACCTGAACATCAGCAGGAGAGGACTCTTTAAAGCAGAGACACTACATACTGATATACACCTGAACATCAGCGGGAGAGGACTCTTTAAAGCAGAGACACTACATACTGATATACACCTGAACATCAGGAGGAGAGGACTCTTTAAAGTAGAGACACTACATACTGATATACACCTGAACATCAGCAGGAGAGGACTCTTTAAAGCAGAGACACTACATACTGATATACACCTGAACATCAGGAGGAGAGGACTCTTTAAAGTAGAGACACTACATACTGATATACACCTGAACATCAGCAGGAGAGGACTCTTTAAAGTAGAGACACTACATACTGATATACACCTGAACATCAGCAGGAGAGGACTCTTTAAAGCAGAGACACTACATACTGATATACACCTGAACATCAGGAGGAGAGGACTCTTTAAAGTAGAGACACTACATACTGATATACACCTGAACATCAGCGGGAGAGGACTCTTTAAAGCAGATACACTACATACTGATATACACCTGAACATCAGCAGGAGAGGACTCTTTAAAGCAGATACACTACATACTGATATACACCTGAACATCAGGAGGAGAGGACTCTTTAAAGTAGAGACACTACATACTGATATACACCTGAACATCAGCAGGAGAGGACTCTTTAAAGTAGAGACACTACATACTGATATACACCTGACATCAGCAGGAGAGGACTCTTTAAAGTAGAGACACTACATACTGATATACACCTGAACATCAGCAGGAGAGGACTCTTTAAAGTAGAGACACTACATACTGATATACACCTGAACATCAGCAGGAGAGGACTCTTTAAAGTAGAGACACTACATACTGATATACACCTGAACATCAGCAGGAGAGCACTCTTTAAAGTAGAGACACTACATACTGATATACACCTGAACATCAGCAGGAGAGGACTCTTTAAAGTAGAGACACTAACATACTGATATACACCTGAACATCAGCAGGAGAGGACTCTTAAAGTAGAGACCACTACAATACTGATATACACCTGAAACATCAGCAGGAGAGGACTCTTTAAAGTAGAGACACTACATACTGATATACACCTGAACGTCAGCAGGAGAGGACTCTTTAAAGTAGAGACACTACATACTGATATAACACCTGAACATCAGCAGGAGAGGACTCTTTAAAGTAGAGACACTACATACTGATATACACCTGAACATCAGCAGGAGAGGACTCTTTAAAGTAGAGACACTACATACTGATATACACCTGAACATCAGCAGGAGAGGACTCTTTAAAGTAGAGACACTACATACTGATATACACCTGAACATCAGCAGGAGAGGACTCTTTAAAGTAGAGACACTACATACTGATATACACCTGAACATCAGCAGGAGAGCACTCTTTAAAGTAGAGACACTACATACTGATATACACCTGAACATCAGCAGGAGAGGACTCTTTAAAGTAGAGACACTACATACTGATATACACCTGAACATCAGCAGGAGAGGACTCTTTAAAGTAGAGACACTACATACTGATATACACCTGAACATCAGCAGGAGAGGACTCTTTAAAGTAGAGACACTACATACTGATATACACCTGAACATCAGCAGGAGAGGACTCTTTAAAGTAGAGACACTACATACTGATATACACCTGAACGTCAGCAGGAGAGGACTCTTTAAAGTAGAGACACTACATACTGATATACACCTGAACATCAGCAGGAGAGGACTCTTTAAAGTAGAGACACTACATACTGATATACACCTGAACATCAGCAGGAGAGGACTCTTTAAAGTAGAGACACTACATACTGATATACACCTGAACGTCAGCAGGAGAGGACTCTTTAAAGTAGAGACACTACATACTGATATACACCTGAACATCAGCAGGAGAGGACTCTTTAAAGTAGAGACACTACATACTGATATACACCTGAACATCAGCAGGAGAGGACTCTTTAAAGTAGAGACACTACATACTGATATACACCTGAACATCAGCAGGAGAGGACTCTTTAAAGTAGAGACACTACATACTGATATACACCTGAACATCAGCAGGAGAGGACTCTTTAAAGTAGAGACACTACATACTGATATACACCTGAACATCAGCAGGAGAGCACTCTTTAAAGTAGAGACACTACATACTGATATACACCTGAACATCAGCAGGAGAGGACTCTTTAAAGTAGAGACACTACATACTGATATACACCTGAACATCAGCAGGAGAGGACTCTTTAAAGTAGAGACACTACATACTGATATACACCTGAACATCAGCAGGAGAGGACTCTTTAAAGTAGAGACACTACATACTGATATACACCTGAACGTCAGCAGGAGAGGACTCTTTAAAGTAGAGACACTACATACTGATATACACCTGAACATCAGCAGGAGAGGACTCTTTAAAGTAGAGACACTACATACTGATATACACCTGAACATCAGCAGGAGAGGACTCTTTAAAGTAGAGACACTACATACTGATATACACCTGAACATCAGCAGGAGAGGACTCTTTAAAGTAGAGACACTACATACTGATATACACCTGAACATCAGCAGGAGAGGACTCTTTAAAGTAGAGACACTACATACTGATATACACCTGAACATCAGCAGGAGAGCACTCTTTAAAGTAGAGACACTACATACTGATATACACCTGAACATCAGCAGGAGAGGACTCTTTAAAGTAGAGACACTACATACTGATATACACCTGAACATCAGCAGGAGAGGACTCTTTAAAGTAGAGACACTACATACTGATATACACCTGAACATCAGCAGGAGAGGACTCTTTAAAGTAGAGACACTACATACTGATATACACCTGAACATCAGCAGGAGAGGACTCTTTAAAGTAGAGACACTACATACTGATATACACCTGAACATCAGCAGGAGAGGACTCTTTAAAGTAGAGACACTACATACTGATATACACCTGAACATCAGCAGGAGAGGACTCTTTAAAGTAGAGACACTACATACTGATATACACCTGAACATCAGCAGGAGAGGACTCTTTAAAGTAGAGACACTACATACTGATATACACCTGAACATCAGCAGGAGAGGACTCTTTAAAGTAGAGACACTACATACTGATATAAAATAACAAAAACGAGATTTAAGTAATCCTAATTCTAAAAATAATGAGGAGCGAGCTGTTTAGCAACTAACATAAATACCCATTTGATTGAGTTTGTTTTATTATTAATTCATTATTTTTGTATTGTTACTGGCTCCGTCTCTGAGTCAGGATATTCAACAGCAAATCTGTAAATAACTTTATGCAATATATACTTTTATATATTTAATGTATTGTACTTTTTCTGCTGTTATTTAGCTGCTATCACAACACTTATACATGCTACACTTGTTTATTTTCATAGACTTCATAGCGTATATTTAAATGATGTTAAAGAATCGTTAAATTGACGTATGATAAATAACATTTAATGATTTTAATCACTGATGTGTATCTGTGTTTTTGTCCAACAGCAACCTGGACCCATTGACAGAAACTGTATCCTCCATTTCATGTTAATTTCTCCTATCATGCAAAAGTCACTTTGTGATGTCTTCTCTCCATCACCATATGCCCCGGTGTGTCGGAGAACTCACGCAGCGTCAGGAAATAAAACCCTCTCTCTTTTCCTCCGTACTCAAATCTCTAAAAACGGGGAACAACGGAGCTGATCCAGATTTGCGTCCGATATGACGTAATATCTGAAATGTGGATCCACGGCCCAATCAGAAACGTTGCTATCAGAAACAATGCCCGAATGTTTTGGACGTAATATGGTCGGTGTTTACATTAGCATCGCTAACACTCAGAGCTAACCTGTACTGGAGAGCATGTGTGTGAAGAAGCAGGAAGTAAAAAGGAACTCACCTTGTGGTATAACCGGCAAGAGAGAAATTCTTTGAGCTCCAAACTGTTTCAGAGAGGATCCTTGATAATCCATGATATGGCGTTTCATCACGGCAGCATTTAGTTTAGACAGTAGCTGCCGGGTCCCGCATGAGCTCAGACCCTCCTCTTTAAAGCTTTATACCAGAATCAGCACTTTAGAAACAGGAAGTGGAATAGAGGGATAAGAGGCATGGCTAGAATGATCTGTTTGGTGTTTGGAGCAAAACACTTCATAGACATGTTTTATATACATTTGTATATATCTGAGAGCTCTGCTGTTGCCTACACACAGCATGGTAGGTGACCTTTTAGATTTAATTATGTACTTATTTAATTTGACAGAAAGCATTTCCTCTTGCAGTGGAGTGCTGTAATATGTAATAGTTAATTAAAGTCATTCATAATTCTGCACTATACCTGCTAGCAAGATGTCAATATCATCTTCATCAACATCTTCATAATCATCATCGTCTTCATCATCTTCACTAGCTAAAGACTCTGATGTCTGACGTCTTCTTGTCATGTCATATATTTATAAAAGTCTATTCTAATGTTATATAAGTGCGTTGTTTCCTTAACCTCTGACCTCAGTATGGGATCCCGTTCTACCTGCAGTACCTGGCCCACTGGCCCGAGTACTTCATCGTAGCTGAAGCTCCTGGAGGGGAACTCATGGGATACAGTGAGTTACTCTTTAAACAACAGCATTATATTTACAAGAGAAATTCACTTTTTAAGCTCCTATTTTTCATTCTAACATACATCGCTGTCAAAGGTCCTCTGGTGCATGTAGCTGCTGCGTTTAGATATTTGCAAGAGGAAATACATGTCCTTTTCTTTGCTCATATTGTCAAGGCAGTATGTAGAAAGGTTAGACAGATCAACAGACCATACCAATGCATTTTAGGGTTTAATAGAACAACACAAAGCTTCTCTTGGTCACTTTCAACCCATTGATGCTGTCTGTCGTTTCAGGATTATATACGGCTGTTCTGAGATCTGAGTTTATAAGAACACCAAGAGCAAACTAATAAAAACAAAACTGCAATGACGCTTGATATAAGATGCATTGTGGGACATGTAGTTTATGGACAACGTGCTTATGTAAAGCGTTATGTAACCATATAAGAATAATAATTTTAATAATAATACATGACACTTATACTATTTAGAGGCGAAGTCCCGCCCATCTACTTCCGCCCCATGGGACCTTATTTCTGAAAAAGTATGTATTGAAGTCAATGGAGAGAAAACGTATCTTTCGATCCCGTTTGAATTGTGCCACGAATTACACATATGATGTTTGTCAATCTTAACAAATAATTTCCACGTCAAAAAAGTCACAGTTTGTCGTGAAACTGTTGAAATATAAGACGATGAAAAATACGCAACTAGAAAGACTACAAATCCCAGAGTCCCGGTCCCGCATGCTGGCTCTCACGGAACCGACTAACTCCCCTTGTGTGTGTGCACAGCTCTCAACGTGCCCAGACTTGGAGTGATTTTCACCTCGTTTAATACTTTCCGCCTCGTTCTGAAAGAAAGAAGTGAAATGTTTCAACGTGACGGCCGTCTTGGTGTGTGGAGCGATGTGGGAGATGTAGTTCATTGAGCGGTTTCACACACAAATGGACAAACATCATATGTGTAATTCGTGGCTCAATTCAAACGGGATCAAAAGATAATCTTTCTCTCTCCATTGACTTCAATGCATACTTTTCTCTGAAATAAGGTCCCATGGAGGAAGGGGAGGGACTTCGCTTCTCTATAACGCTTTTCTAAAAACTCAAAGACGCTTTGACAGAGAATAAAACAACAATGAAGAAAATACATAGAGACGAACAAAAACAGCAATACTCATAAAATGAAGTCCTTGAGTTCGACACCTTAATAATAACCCTAGAGTAAAATGGCTCTAGAAAATGTGTTTAGGCTCTTCTAGTGTTCAGTGAGTGTCCTACTTTTTGTCTTTGTGTGCAGTCATGGGGAAGGCGGAGGGATCTGTGGCGCGGGAGGAGTGGCACGGCCACGTCACGGCCCTCTCTGTGGCCCCTGAGTTCAGGAGACTGGGCCTCGCTGCCAAACTCATGGAGATGCTAGAGGAGATCTCAGAGAGGTGAGGTTCAGTCATCCTGAATGTGAACATCAAAATGCTTCATCTGCAGAGAGAGGGGACGACAAGGGGGCTTCTGCTTTATAGAGATTACATCTATTTGACAAATATGTGGATAATGATGAGAGAAGGTGTCCATATTTAAATAGAAGGAAAAAGGTACTTGTGGGTTTTCTTCTGACTCTCTAAATAACCCTAACCCCTAGGATTCATGTGGTTTTATTTTGAGGAATGAAGACCTTCATGTGGAGGAGGTAGCTACCGCTATTCAAAAGGGGCGACGGATAACCCACGAGTAACAGTTTATCAAATGTGTTCAAATGAGGGACAAAATACACTTAAAAAAATATACATTAAGACTTTCTTTACCAATTTTCTTATCAGCACTCAAAATGTTAGATTTGCGTTGTCAATTTGTGGAATCATTCACTAATAATATCGATGTTTTTATGAAAAAATAACATATTTTCCCCCATGAGTTCTGAACACGTTACATCATTTATTAAGGTTTAAAATTCCCTTTTTCGTTCAAATTCTGAAAATAACTCATATTGAAAAGCTAGCAGAGGTCATCTCTTCATCATGGAGGTGGTCATTATGGGTTTGAATGTTGTGTTTTAGGAAATGTACATATTTTACACTTTCCCCCATGAGTTCTGAACACGTTAATATAAATGTAAGGTTTAAAACCCCCTCAAGTACCTTTTTGTCTTTTATTCTGGAAATATCTTGTATTGAAATCTCTTCATCCTGGAGGTGTTAATTACGGTTTTGAATGTTGTGTTTCAGGAAGGGCGGGTTCTTCGTGGACCTGTTTGTGCGCGTCTCGAACCAGGTGGCGGTGAACATGTACAAGCGCCTGGGATACAGCGTGTACCGCACGGTCATCGAGTATTACTCCGCCAGCAACGGGGAGCCGGACGAAGACGCCTACGGTGAGCATCAATATCAACACAGCATCCATCTGGTGATTCCCTTTCCAAAGACACAGGTGTTTCAACCTGCCTGAGTTAGTTAAAGGATCATCGAGTGGGGTTGTGACTGAAAGTAAAGATCATTTTTTAAATAAAGTCTTCCTCTGTGATGCGTTCAGGCGCTTGGGAGTGAGTTGCTTCCGAGAACTGAGCTGTAGAAGCTAATCAAAAGTTATTTATGAATGCCGTCTTCTTCTACAAATACTGTCTTTAAATTAAACATATTATTTTCCACTTTTAAGTATTTGAATGTTGAGCACACTGGTCCTGTAACAAAAATAATTTCCAATTTTGGGATTAATCAAGTATCTATCTATCTATCTATCAGGCTGGCTAAATAAATGAAAGTTTTAGTCGCTTAAATCCTTGCAGATGTTTACCTTAATACCCAACAATAGAGTTTAGTTTGTGCTTCTCAAAGAATTAAACACCAGCATTTTCTTGCACAAAGAAATGTGTGTTATTCTTGAAAATCTACAAAACACACCTTTTTGAAGAAAAGGTGTTCTAGCTGCAAAGACACGTTTTTTTATATACTATATTCAAAGCCTTGAGCAACACAAATTACATCTGGGCTGATGGTGTTTGAAAAGAAACATCTCAACCTTATTTATGGACTTTTAAACTAGATGTTTAGCGTTTCATCAGTGGGACTATGTCATAAATCAAGTATCTATCTATCTAGAAGGCTGGCTAAATAAATGAATGTTTTAGTCGCTTAAATCCTTGCAGATGTTTATGTTAATAATACCCTACAGAATCAGGGTCTATGCAGGAATCCTGAAGTCAATGTAAGATCTTTTTTAAGACCCTTTCCATACGTTTTAAGACCTCATCTCCACTTGGAGTTCTAACAGGTTACCATGGCGACACACTTCACCTCACATTGACTATATACAGTATTGATTGTCCTTCCTCCTTATCTTCCAACCATTTGGACGCAGACTTGCATTTCCCCATAACGATGTTGTTTAACAACCGGCGTAAACGGACCTTCACGCTATCGAGCAGTGAGCGTGCGATGTCCTGTTCAGATGACGTCAAACCCAACGGGATGCCAGAAATAAACTACACAGAACCACACTACACACCTACGCCATGATTACATTCAGGCAGACTGTGTAAGGGAAACTTCTGTAGCAATGGAGAGTCAGGACTCAGAGAGACACGGGACGAGCAGGAGTTCTGATGTCAAACACTGGCAGTTTATTACAAGCATCGGCCGGAGAATTCATATCACAAGTCACAGCAGCAGAAAGTTCTGACTGCACCGGTGGGTTGCCATGTCAATTCTGAATCCCTTCTCCTCTTGGCAGACCTTTAATTAGCTTCACTCAGAGTCAACCCCCATATTGGGGAAAGCATCTGTGAACACCTGGAGGGCACTGAATCACTTTATCTGACTCTATGGCTCTTGTGACCGAGAGTTGACCGGTCATAAAGTCAGCAATAGCTGACAGTTCCCATTCCTTAAGACAGATAACAGACTTCGGCTTCGTCGTAAAACGTCAACAGGCCGAAAGGTCAAATATCTTAGGAGTAAGGAGAATTATTCTTTGACACTTAGGAGTAAAGACAAAATGAATCCCTCACAGACTGTAGAATACAACCTCTCTGGACCATTTATATACTTATTGAAAACAAGCTACAAAATGTAAGACCTTGGAAAATACCGTTTTTTCATTTTCGGTAAATTGATTTATTAACGTTTAATACTCTTTAAGACCCCGCGGACACCCTGTCAATGCAGTTTAGTTTGTGCTTCCTACATTTTTAAACACCAGCATTTCTTGCAAGAATAATTGTGTTATTGTTGATAATCCACAGCAGTCATTTGAACTGAAGTAAAGGGCATCTGGTGGATCATTTAGCTGCAAACTGACATGTTTTATTATATCTAAACACACACTACATCTCCATAGAATCTGGGATCATCTCAACCTTATTTATGGGCTTTCAAACTATAGATTTTTAGCGTTTCATCAGTGCCACTATGTCAGGAAATCTGTTGTTTAGCTTGAAAACCACCTGATATCAAACCCAGACTAGGTTTCCTGCGGTCTTCAGACTCTGGCCTGCTTACCACCCCCCGCACCAAACTGCGAACCTTCGGGGACAGAGCCTTCAGCGTGGCAGCCCCACCCTCTGGAACGCTCTCCCTGCGGAGATCCGCAACATCCCCACACTCTCCGCCTTCAAAAGGGCCCTCAAGACCCATCTGTTCACCAAGGCCTTTGGCCCCTAATCTATTTGTTGTTTTTGTCTGACTGCCTTTTTGTTGTGCCCTGTTCTTCCTTGTAACGCGACCTTGGGTCCCATGAAAGGCGCTATATAAATCTAAGCTATTATTATTAGGTTTGATTATTCCTCCATCTTCTCCCCTTGTTTCCAGACATGAGGAAGGCGTTATCCCGAGACATGGAGAAGAAGTCGATCGTCCCGCTGCCTCACCCCGTCCGCCCGGAGGACATCGAATAACAGCTGCTGGCTCTCTGACGCTCCTGATCATCATTTTATATAAACCACAGCTTCATTGTACATATTAAAGACCAAGCGCTCCACTCCTCCTCCAGAGTCAGAGAGCCTTTGATCCCCACCCAGTGAATTCTCTAAAGGCACTTGTTCTTAAGAAATGACACAGAAAGACGGTTTGAATTGACGTTTGTATAATGCAGAAAAACATGGACGTACAATAAAGATTGCTCATGAGCTGGTTTTTTTGTTTCAGTAAAAAAAAAAAAAATGGGGGAAACTTTTCTCCAAAATCTACTTCTTATCTTCATCCTTGCTCTTTTTCTTCTTTCCATCTTCTTCATCATCGCTGCTGCTGCTGCTCTCGCTGCTGCTGCTGCTGCTGCTTTCATCTCGATCATCTTCGTTCTTCTTCGGTTCGGTTTCAGTCTTTCTGTCCGAGTCGTTGTTTTCCGGCTGTTTCTCTGGAGGATCTGCAGCTTCATCAGACGACGAAGACGAGGAGGACGGAGCATCTTTGGGGGATCGTTCCGGGCTCTTTTCTTCCATTTCTTTGGGAGATTTTTCCGGGCTTTTGACTTCCATTTCTTCTGGGGATTTCTCTGCGTCCTCGTCCTCGTCCTCTTCCTCCACCACCTGCTTCCTCTTCCACATCTTGGCCATGGCGAGCAGTTTGAGGTTGGGCTGGTTGGCGGCGTCTTCGGGGAAGATGTAGTCGTAGTACTCCTCCCAACCTGCGTCCGACTGAAAGCACACAACACATTCAGATGAATTCCTCTTACTCTCATTGAGTTTGTCAGAGCGACAGTTAAGTGTCGAACTCAGCTCATCCAACAGCCTGGAGATATTTACTCTTTTTCACCAATGATTTTCAAGGACTTCTCCAGGACCTTTACCTAATTTTCCATGACCAAAAACATTACTCTCTCAGCGGAATACAAAGATACATTTAAAAAAATAATCTGCTATACAAATTAATAATAAAAAATACGCATGTACTTCTATAAACATAAGGATAAAACAGATGATAGAAAAATCCATAATTAAACGGTTAAAATACCAAAAAGCTTGGCAATAGGACGAAAAACATTTTCATGTCGATATTGTAGTGCTGTCCCGTAATAACAGGGTTCATACACTTTTTCACCAACGACTTTCAATGACTTCTCCAGGACCTTTGCCTCATTTTCCATGACCAAAAACATGACTCCTTCTCAGCAGTTCCACTGAAAATGGTTTATTTGAACTTGGAACAGGAAAATACGGTCTGCATCTGAAACATGTTGTGCCCGTCTGAAACAAATCCAATAGGCTCACTAGCTTCTACTCAAATCTCTCACCAGCCAAACACCTCGTCAGTTAACGGCATTTTACGTTTCATTATACGATACAGTATTTATTATCATTATAGTATTACTATTTCGGCGATTAGATAAAATATAAATTATATTTGATGCAACTTTAGTTACATTTCCATGACTTTTCCCAAACTTTGGGAAAAATATTGTTTTCCAGAGCCTGGAATTTGCATTTTGAATTTCCATGACTTTTCCAGGTTTTTAATGACCGTAAGAAGCTACTAGTTTAACCTTTAGACCTGCTGTTTCTGCTCTCCACTAACATCTCATCTACAACACATGTAACGATATGCCTTCCAGTCCTCACCCCGTCCTCGGCCGTCAGCTTCCTCCTCTTCTTCACCTTCTCCGGCAGCAGCTTCTGGACTCTCTCCATGGAGGTGTCGGAGCCGAACTCCTTCTCGAATTCGCTCCAGGACTCCAGCAGCATGAGGCGCTCCTCCTTCTCCTCGCAGCTCCTCATGCCCTTGTTGGCCTCCTCGAAGATCTGCCGGCTCTTCTGCAGACGCTCCGACCCGTCGATGGACAGCTCGAACTTAGCGAAGCTGATCCAAACCTAAAGAGGATTCAAGAGTTAAAGATAATATTAAAGACTTCAGTTAATAATGTGTCTGTCGTGAACGAGCTGATTCTTTTGAACGGCTCTTTGGTTCGAACGAGGGGAACCGAGTCGTGCTTGGTGAGAGCCGTTCTTGTTATCGTTCGATCGTTGGTCCGCACTCACTGCCTGCCAAAACCCACTCGCCTTTTAAAAAGCTTGATTTTGTTCCCAAACGTATTCTGTGAAGACCCGCAGCACTTGGATTCACTTCAACCAAAACCCAGGCAGTGATAAAGCGCACCATTTGGAAAGGCAGAATATCCTTTAAAGGGGACCTATCATGCAAAATGCACTTTTGTACATCTTGTATACATGAATATGTGTCCCCGGTGTTCCAGGGAACTCACCAAACCCTCTCTATTTTCCTCCATACCCAAATCTCTTAAAACTGGGCTGCAACGGATCTGATACAGACTGATACAGATTTGAACACTTCTGTGACGTCACAGAAGTGGCGCTACGGCTATTGGGCCAACTCCACCAATCAGGAGGAGACAGCCACGGACATTGCCGTTCGAAAGCGCTGGAGACGCTGTAGTACATATGCCAGGCCTGTAGGTGGCGCTGCTCTCACAGAATCAGCCCGTGCAAAGACAGTGTTAAATTGAACGAAATGAGGAATGGCTAAAATGCATGATCTGTTTGGTATTTTGAAAAATAAAAAGTATAAATATGCCTTATAGGTTTGGTCCTACACTATATTATTCAAATATAGCATGATAGGTCCACTTTAAAGCAGGGTCAACAAATAATCTCCATCACCACTTAAAAACACAGTATCTATAGGGCTGCTCGATTATGGCAAAAATCATAATCTCAATTATTTGGGTCAAAAATTGTAATTGCGATTATTAATTGCGATTATTCATTATCTTTGAAAACATCCATTTATTGGAGAAAAAAAATGTGAACAGTATGTTTTAACAGTTGATTACCCTGAACTTTAAGAATAATTCAACTGAAAAACCCACATTTCGTAATCGTTGCAAGCCATAATCGTAGTCGCGATTAAAATACGATTAATTGAGCAGCCCCAGTAACTAATATTAAGAGTTGCGTGAATTTCATTCAAGGCAACTTTATTTACTGAACACATACGGAGGGTAAATTCAAAGTACATTCACTGACATGATGACATGGATATGGCGCCACCTTGTGTCATGTTTACAATGCAGATTATTGACATTAGGTCTGGAATACAGTCAATCATTATCCGGGTGATTATTTCATAGATAAACCCAGTAGCCCCGCCCCCTTTAAAGAAACGGCTCTTTTGAATTCCCATCACTAACTTCAATGCACGACAGAGTGAAGGTGTGACAATTACAAATCTTAAGTCCTGGGCTTCTCCAACAGTAACACATACTTCAAGATCTCCTATTTTACTATTTGTAGGCATATAGCACAGGTCTCAGATATATACAAATATATAAAAAACATGTCTATGAAGTGTTTTGCTCAAAATACCAAAACAGATCATGCATTTTAGAAATCCCTCAAACCCCTCTGTCTCAGCTGTTACTAAAGAGGGGGGAGCTCATGCTGGAGAACTCTCCCAGCTAAATGCTGCCGTGATTAAACTCCATATCCTGTTCCAAACCACATCAAGGATTCTCTCTGAAACAGGATGGAGCTCAAACTCTTTCTCAGGTTTACCACAAGGTGACTTCCTTTTGATTTCCTGCTTCTTCACACATGCTCTCCAGTACAGGTTAGCTCTGAGTGTTAGCGTGCTAATGTAAACACAGACCACATCTCATTGTTTCTGACAGCAACGTTTCTGATTGGCCCGTGGGTCCACATTACAGATATTACGTCATGTCGGCAGCGACTCTGGATCAGCTCCGTGTGTTTTCTCTCGTTTAGTTATAAAACAGTGATTGCACTTCAACCATAAGTTGTTTTACAGCAGCACAGTTCTCACCTTGACGTGCTGAGTGCGCTGCAGAAGCCTCTTGTAAAGATTCCTCGTGTTCCCAAACTCCTCCTGCTCAATCTCAAAGTCAATGTAGGACTTCCACAGCACCTGGGAACAGAACAGAGATAGACACACTTATACCCTGTAAATACATAAAAACGTGTCAGTGTGTGTACTAGGGGTGTAACGGTACACGTACCTGTACCGAACGAATATAATGTTAAACCTAAAAAATTGAGAACGTGAACAACTTTTAGGAAGTAATCTCAGGCGCTGCGTCGCAGCGTTCAGAGTCATTTGCTCACATGGTGTTCAACGCGTCAGAGAGCGAGCAAGTCATTTCATTGGACGAGAGGCATACTATGAGAGCTGGTCAGAGGGATGCGTTCAAATGTAGTCAGTAATTTGAGGAACTGGCGAACGCAGATCAAGTTGAGCTGAAAATCCTCCAGCATCATTGAAGTCTCCGGTTTGGGAACATTTTGGTTTCGCAGTTACGTACAAGGATGACGGACAAAGACAGGTGGACCGAACCAAAGCTGTTTGTCGGTATTGTTCAACTAAAATTGGTTACGTGGCTGGCAATACATCAAACTTGCACACTCTTTGAAAAGGCATCACCCGAACGTGAATATCACCGGTACCAAAAGAAAAAAGACTGAAGTGCAAACCCAACTCCCACTAGCATGTAAGCCTCCACCACTCGCAGAGAGTTCAGACCGAGCCAAAGCTATTACAAACACCAAATATCCTTATGTTGCCATGTTAGCAAAGCGCTACCTGGCTGTATCTGCTACCTCTGTCCCTAGAGAGGGTTTTCTCCACAGCAGGAGACATTGTTAGTGCCAGCAGATCTGCCCTTTCGGCAGCAATGTGGACAAGTTCATCTTTCTTTAAACAACATGAATACAATGACAAGCAAGTCCTAATGTCAAGCTGGCTGCTTAGGTACTAGCACAGTACAGTTCAAATACAGATTATTTCAGTTCATCTAAATGCTGCACCTTAATGTTTATGGTATTATATTTTGTATTTATTTGAGTGAAAACATTATTCACAGTTTAATAATAATAATTAAAAATATATATATTTTATGTTTTGTTTTTTCTGCTGTACCGAAAACGAACCGAACCGTGACCTAAAAACCGAGGTACGTACGGAACCGAAATGTTAGTGAACCGTTACACCCCTAGTGTGTACACTTTCCAACACACATAACTTATAAAACAAGTTGTATAGAATAGACGTGCATTAGTGGAAACAAATCTACATTTTCAAATAAAAAACGTCCCCTATGAATATTTGACACTTTGTACACCCTAAAAATGAATAGAAACCTGTCGGTGTGTGTAATAATGAAAGGTGTCGGTGTGTGTGAAGTGAACGCAGTGTTTACCTCGGGCATGTCGAGCCGCGGCTGTCCGATGGCGAGCTCGAAGATGGCCCGGGCTCGCTCCACGTCTCCCAGGATGGTCTCCAGCTCGGAGAACTTGATCCACGTGGTGCAGTTCTCCGGAGTGAACTCCAGGTATTTCTCGTACAGCTTCCTGCAGCGGTCGAACTCTCTGAGCTGCAGCTCCAGCTCGATGTAGCCCTTCAGGAGCTTGTTCTTCGGGCATTTACCAATCGCTGTGCCCTGGAGGAGAGGAGGGA
>NW_022992122.1:581412-595876 GCF_902827175.1 Gymnodraco acuticeps | reverse complement strand
GTTTCTGGGTTTGAGTGCTTCCTAGTGCAATATTGTTACTTGGCCTGATTTTCTCTTTAACAAAATGTCTAATCCTTTTATACTTTCTTACGTCAGAATCTAACTTACTTCTTTGCATTTTAACAAAATGTATTATCCGTTGAGATTAACCCTGACTCTTCATCTTTATTTTGTCTGCAGAAAGTCTAGTTTTGGGGTCTTGGTGTAAACGTTTTGCTTCCTAATGTAATATTCTTGCTTGACCCAATTTGAATTCTCACGGACGTGAATGCTTTGTAACAAAATGTCCTCTAAAGCAGGGGGGTCAAACTCAAGGCCCAGGACTTCATTTCATGCGGCCCCACAAGAGCTCTGAAAGAATACAATACGTTTATTATAGGGTTACATGCTACTTTACGGACGCACCTTGCCCATAAACTACATGTCCCACAATGCATCTGAAATTTGACTTGTTTCTCAGAATTTGTCTTTTTTTTTATAAATATGCCTTTTTTTTCTCAGAATTCGATATTTTTCCAAAATGTTAAATTTCCCCCCAAAATTTAACTTTTTTTTCTTCAGAATTTGGCTTTTCTTTTTAAAATCATTTTGTGACGTGCACACACTGAAGAGACTTGCAATTATTTGCCCTAGACTTCTGCTTTCAGACGTAGTTAATTATGAAGTTCTTACCCTATCCCATAATAATCCAATTCAGAGGCAATAATGTAATATACTACATTATTCTATATATATGATATATGTATATATGTATTTATATATAGTCTTAAAGTTACAACCGGCCCTTTGTGGCCCGTGATGAAATTGAGTTTGACACCCCTGCTTCCATCTTTAATTCGTCTGCAGGAAGTCCTGTTTTTGTCTTAAAGTGTTTAAAAGCAATGTTTGCTTCCTAATGTAATATTCTAGCTTATCCTCATTTTTAAATCTCATGTATGCTTTGTAACTAAATGTATTATCCTCTTCTTCATGTTTCCATCTTTATTCCTGTTTTTGTCTTAAAGTGCTAGAGAATGTGCCTGATGTACCAGTTCTGCTGAAGAGGAAAGATATTTTGGAAAATCAGAACTTTTCATGCATTTAAATCAATATTTTTTAAATTGTATCCGCATTTATTTCTCTTTTACATTCCTCTCCCCTCCTTTTCTCTCCCCATGTTCATTTCATTCTTCTTTATGCTGTTTTATTGCCTTTAAATCGAATGTGTTAACGTTTGTTTGGTATTTATCGTGGCATCTATTTGAATACATTAAAAGGAAACTAAAGCTAATTCATATGAAGGCTGTATTTGAAGAAACACAGTTTGAAGCAGACCATGCTAACTTCTGATAACCCTTTAAATGATGTTCTTTGTTCAATACGTTTCCCTTATTTCCACATCTGGGACCCGCTCTATCGAAATCAGTCGGAAGTCGCAACGGCTCATTTCAGAATAAACGTGGATGTACGTAAAAACTATTTGTTCGGGGTTCGGGTGTTTTGTTTGATTTTAAACAAACAAAGTCTTGGCTTTCAGAATATTAAACTTGTTTCGGCAAATTCAGAAGATAAATACAACTTTGAAGCTTCGGCATAATTACAAGCGGAGAACGGATTAACGTGATGTCACAGCAGGCATAACAACAGCCGCTGTTTCCACACACACACACACACACACACACACACACACACACACAACACACACACACACACACACACACACACACCACACACCACACACACACACACACACACACACAAACACACACACACACACACACACACACACACACACACACACACACACCACACACACACACACACACACAACACACACACACACACACACACACACACACACACACACACACACACACACACACACACACACACCACACACACACACACACACACACACACACACACACACACACACACACACACACACACACACACACACACACACACACACACACACACAAAACGATGACTCGGTGACAGTCGTTATATAATGTGACATATTTCGCTTAATATTTGGAAAACAAAGACAATCCAGATATCATTAGAAAGCTAGGACTCTCCTCTTTCCAGCAGTGTATCCAACTCAAAATGTGTCTTGGGGTCAATGCGACTGACTTTGGTCACAAATGTCTGAATGACAGAAGATTTGAATAAGTAACGAGTTGAATCTTACCATGACCTTTCTGGCTCCCTGCAGGTTCTTCTGTCGGATCTCAAACTGAGCGTAGAGCAGCCAGATCTTAGCGAACGTGAACTGAGATACAAACAACAACATTATCAACATCTTGTATTAACTGTACCAACACTGATCATACCGGCACTGTGTCTTTATTACTAGGAACAGATCATTAAAGACTTGTTCTAAGATAAAACTAATAGTTACCTTTTTATGTGGGATGAGGTCCAGGCTGGCCTGGTACACCTGCCTCGTTCTCTCTGGATCCTGATGGGAGAAAAGCAAGAAGATGTTCCACACGCATAAAAGGATCGTTATCATGCAGTTTGTTTTTTAAATAAGACAAGAAGCTGACTGGTCGAAAGAGAATAAGTGAGCAAGTCCGTTCATTGGATTTCTTTGGCTTTCTGGGTTCACTTGTGTGAGCCCCGCCCCTCACAGCGCACCTGCTGCTGGTCACAGCCTTATGTAAACAAACACGCAATTTATCGAGGTCAGAAAAGTTATCGTTCATTTTTATTTATCGTACGATAAGTCAATGAATTGCTTATCGCGGCAGGCCTCGTCCATCTCTCACTCTATTCCTGTGAATAACCTTATTTAACGCAATTCATGGTTAAGATCTTTAATTACATTGATAACACAAACCTTTTAGATGTTATGGCCATTATGTAATTTACAATCAGGGTTCATACACTTTTTCACTAATGGTTTTCAATGACTTTTCCAGGACTTCTCCAGGACCAAAACAATGACTCTTTCTCAGCGGAACCACTGAAAACGGTTTATTTGAACATGGAACAGGAAAATAAGTGCATGTTGTGCCAATCTGAAACAAATCCAATAGTAGCTGCTACACGCTAAAGAAACTCAAATCTCTCACCAGCTAAACACCTCGTCGGTTAAACGCCATTTTACGTTTCATTATACGATACAGTATTTATTATCATTATAGTGTTACTATTTTGGTGATTAGATAAAATATAAATGATATTTGATGCAACTTTAGTTACATTTCCATGACTTTTCCAAAACTTTGGGAAAAATATTGTTTTCCAGGGCCTGGAATTAGCATTTTGAATTTCCATGACTTTTCCAGGTTCTTAATGACCGTAAGAACCCTTTACAATTAGCTAATTCTTACTTTAATTTCCTATATTTATATATATATAAATATATATATATATATATTAAAAAAAATCTATTTTATCCTTACTTTCACATGTTTACTTTAACTTCATTTATATACATATTATTTTAGATTTTATTGCAGTTTTACTTTAAATTCTTGTGTTTATTTTCAAATGTTTACATGTACCATGAAAGCTCATTTCCCCAGGGGTTAATTCAAGTATTCTGATTAATCACGATTCCTTTCTCCTTCGTCTCCTGCAGTGAAATGAAGGTTATTGATGAAGGAAATCCTGTGACCCCACCTTGACCTCCAGCTCAATTCATCTAATTGTCATTTAATGAAGTGTTGTGGAGCTGCAGAGAATATTCTACAGGCTTAATACAAACCCTTGTTGAGCACAGATCCTCTTAATCACACACTATCATTATTTAAACACATTTCCAATGATAATGTGATTTCATCAAATTAAAATATCACAATTGCAAAATCAGTCAAAAATAATCAATTAGTTGTTTTTTAGAAAAACGTGTAGCCCTACTTTCCTTTTTATGCGATTGTTTCTTGCTCTACATAAATATAACGTTCCCCTTCGCCTCCTGCAGTGAATGAAGTATATTGATGAAGTGAATGACCCCACCTTGACCTCCAGCTCCTCGTACAGCGCGTAGTTGATCCACAGGTAGATGTAGCGTTTCCAGTGCCTCTTCTCCTGGATGGGGGGGATGTTAGCGATGGATCTCTCGTAGACTTCCCTCACCGTGTCGGGGTCCGCGTCGTTCTCCACCAAACGCAGGTAATCGAACCAGGCGTCGTAGTTGTGAGGATTCGCCTGAGAGAGAGAGGAAGACGTCAGTGAGGAGCAAAGGTGGGAAGTACAAATACTTTGTTATTGTACTTAAGCACATACACAGGTTAGCTCTGAGTGTTAGCGATGCTAATGTAAACACCGACCACATTACGTCCAAACAGTCGGGCATTGTTTCTGATAGCAACGTTTCTGATTGGCCCGTGGGTCCACATTTCAGATATTACGTCATATCAGACGCAAATCTGGATCAGCTCCGTTGTTCCCCGTTTTTAGAGATTTGGGTACGGAGGAAAAGAGAGAGGGTTTTATTTCCTGACGCTGCGTGAGTTCCCCGACACACCGGGGACACACCGGGGACACATGGTGATGTAGAGAAGACATCACAAAGTGCATTTTGCATGATAGGTTCCATTAAGTACATTTCAAAGCCCATGGTTCTTTACTTTTACTTGAGTATACTTGAGTTTCTTATATCATTTGTAAGTCAATAATATTTGTGTTTTGATACTGCTGAAGTTTGTACAGTATCATAATTCTCTTGTTTCATTTCATTATTATTTTTTGTAATATTGTTTTACACGTTCAAAATAAATCTAAATCAAAGATGAAGATCTAGAAATCTCCTGAATGTTTGGTATAAATCCTCCGGTGACCGTGTACATATATACATATATATATATATATATGTGTATATATATATATATACACATATATATATGTATATATATACATATATATACATATATATATATATATATGTATATATATATATATACACATATATATATGTATATATATACATATATAAGTGTATATATATATATATATATGTCGCAGTGTAAGCACCTTGACTTCCTCCTCGTACTGGAACCTGCGTTTGCTGACGATGACATCCTCGATGCCTCTCCGGTCTCCGAACTTCTTCTCGAACATGGTGTAGAATTTGAAAAGTTCCTGCGCCTGCTGCTTAGGGATTCTGTCCAGGGCATATTTATAAATCACCCGCACGCGCTCAAACTGTAACGAGAAAGAAAAAGGGAGATTTCGTTCATTTATCGGGTTTTTAAAAGGAAGGAATCTCAGCACAAAACACAATATTTAAGATCGTTTCAAAATCTAAACACAAGGACAATAACATTTTATATAACTCAATGTCTTGTCTAAAACACGACCATAGTACCGTAACAGGAGATACTCTGTAACCTTATGTAATGATTTAAGAGTTGTGAATATTGAGGATTTTGCATTAACGCTCATTCAAACCCGCTTGTCTCCTTTGCACTTCATGAAGACATCGATTAAAGTATATTAAGCTTTAAAGCAGTGGTTCTTAACCTTTTTTGTCTCGTCACCCTTTGAGCTGGTCACAATTCACCTACTTTTCATCTTGTATTAAACCCCTTGTAATCGTATTCAACCCACCAGCTAAATAAACGAAAATCACTTGTACAACTCACCCTTAATAGAAGCATTTAAACTTAACATTAAACTTATTGTCAGTGAAAAAAACCATATTAACGAGCATTTCCATGTTTGGTCCATCTTGTAGAAAATTCAGACATTAAATCAAAGATAAAATAAACTAAGAAGAGAACAAATGAGGAAAACACGAGCCTAACAATATCAACCAGGGGTTAATAAATTAACCCCTTGAGTTAGTCGCTGCACAATTAATTTGATTGTATTTAACCCTTTGAAATCGTATTGAACCGCTAATAACGGCTCCTTAGATGAAACACCGTGTACAACTCGCCCTTAATACAAATGCATTTAAACTTGACATTTACAGTAACAATATTAAAACTCACTTCTCGCAGTTCAAACATCTTTTATTGAGTCGCTCGAGCTTTAATGAGACACTTGAGCTTGCTTGTCTTTCAAAAACTAAAAACAATTTCCATTTGGATAGAAATTGAAATTCCTAATCTTTCTCAGACCTCCTGCAATCCCCTCAAGTACCCCTAGGGGTCCTCGTACCACAGGTTGGGAACCACTGACTTTAGGGGAAGTGACTGTTATTATATTTATAATGAATGTTGTGCTTTATTTATGTCTTTAATGTGTGCATATGTACAAATGTGTCTATTTCTCCGTCTGTACAAACAAACTGAAAGATTGACAATAAAGTTGACTTTGACAAAGGATTGTTCCTGTAATCTGAAGTCATGTTGGATTAGTCGCTCACCTCTTTCTGCGCCTCCTCGAACTTTGCGAAGGCCACAAACAGGTGTTCGTTCACGTAGTCCTCCCCGAAGAAGTCCACCGACCGCTCGTACACCTTCCTGCTGTGAGCGATGTAGCCGTGCTTCTCCTCAAAACGAGCGTACTTTATCCAGTTCTTCACCTCGGGGTGAACGAGGACGAGTGCAGAGGAGTCAAGGAGCTTCTCACCACAAACAAGAAGCATTTTCAGGCCAAGAAACACCAAACAGTCCCTGGTTTCGTGACTGCTTTACTCTGGTTCACTGTTACTTAAATATCTTTGGGTATTCGAGTGTTGATCGGACACAACAAGACGTAGGGCTGCTCGATTATGGCAAAAATCATAATCTCGATTATTTGGGTCAATAATTGATATCACGATTATTAAAAACGATTATTCATTTACTTTGAAAACATCCATTTATTGGAGAAAAAAAATGTGAACCGTATGTTTTTAACAGTTGATTTCCCTGAACTTTAAAGTATAACTCAACTGAAAAGCCACACAAAAAAGTAATAAAAAAATAATCGTTTCATTTCAATTACGTTGTTTTCGTAATCGTTGCAAGCCGTAATCGTAATAGCGATGAATTGAGCAGCCCTAACAAGACGTCTTTAAGATTTGATCTTGAGTTCTGGGGAATAGTGATGGATATTTCTCACTAATGACCTTTCTTTGGATGAAGCTATTAACCCATTGACCGGGGGAAAATATAATCATAACAGAAAACAACCATGTTTAAATATTGAAATATTATAAATATATATTATAAATATTCTGCACATTTGTAACAAACACTTTTCTGTGCAGTTAAAATAAAAATAGAGGGTAAAAGAAAGTGTTGTTTGCATTCCTGATTAGGATGAACTCAAACTGTATTTATGTTTCTGACTGAGAAAATAACGTAACTTGCCTTTTTTGTTTATTTTGTAATCATCCCCTTCCCTTGTACCGTCCTTATTGACCCCTCTGGTTTTAAACCTCCTCCTCCTCCTCCTCCTCCTCCTCCTCCTCTCCTCGGATTCATATTCCTGAGTTTCTATAAGTCCATGTTGACGCCTTTTCAAAACAGACATTTCTAACGTGTTGTCTTTCAAATGATGAATTCACTCCGAGTAGTTAGGGTGGAGTGATGCGATGCAGCTCGTGAGGTTAATCAATATAACATTTCCACACTCAAAAAAATACTTTACAAGAGTCGAAACTAATCAAAACAAAAAGGCAAAAATCTAATAAAACGCTGAGGAAAACGTAGATTATTTTGTTTCCGTAGATAATAAACATTAAAATAATTAAATTGTGTCTAGTTGGCGTCTTCCACACAGGTTGCCTCCACGAGTCTCTTGGCATCGTGGGAATTGTAGTCTTTTATCTCCACTAAGAGACTACAAAGTTTAACATGAGGTACCAATATTGTTTTTACCCTTTTGCACGACACAAACGGTCTGCAACACTTTGAGTTATCTGAACTGTGTTGAGTAAGAAGTACTTAGGCGAGAGTTAAAGCACGAGTGGGTAATATGATGTTGTTTTGCTATATTTCTTTACATCCTGACAGAAATACAATAAATCTAAAAACTCCATTTGAAAGGATATATCTCTCGTAAATACTGCGGCCTTTGTCCACTTCCTTGTAGCGCAGCTCGAAGTTGATGAAGGAGTGCCAGGCCTGCTCGTCGGGCTCCCACTCCATCCAGCGCTCGAACGCCTGCCTGCAGCCCGCCACGTTCCCCAGCATCTCCTCCATGTACGTGTACTTGTACCTGTTACCAGAAGAAAAGGAAAAGTCAATGAAGCACAGGAAGGTATGTGGATAGCTAAGTACAGAGAGGAGAAGCTACAAAGACAGTTTGAGTCACACTCATGAAGCGAGCTTTGTGGAGTTTCAAACGTACATTCTTCGTTCTTATCGCTCGAGTTTCACCGCGGCTGTGTTTACTCGCATCATTCAAACAAGACTCGCTGGCAAGGGGGCTACAACTACAACAAGATGAACATATTTGACCGTGATTTAATTGTAATACACGTTTCAAAATGATGCCGAAGTAACAACATACTGATACCGGTTAGTAAGAACCATGAATTAATGCTTTGACAAGTCTGCAGACTTGTTGTTGCGAAGGTTGTAATGCCACACGTACCAGAACTGGTTGACGCGGGGGAGGATGGTGATGGCTCGGTCCCAGATGTTTCGGGCGTGGTTCACCTGCCGGCTCTTCATCTCCATCTCGGCGTATTTCAGCCACAGCGTGATGTTTCGGTGATCCACGTCCAGCGCTCGCTCGTAGATGGAGCGAGCCCTGAAACCAGAGGAGGAGGAGGAGGTGAGGGAAACATATAAAGCACAGGGGGAAATGGAATAAAACGTCTTCCTGGCTTTGGGTAAAATACCTCTGGACCTCCTTCAGGCTTTCCTCCCATTGTGCGTATTTGATCCAGTTACTGATGACCGTTCGGTTCTTTCTGATGTTGTCCTCAAACCCCTGAGAGACGAGGAGGAGAATGGTTCAAAACAAGGTTAAAAGAAAACACCAAAGTTGTCTTTTTAAGGAGTTTTGAGCAAACAAAAGTCTTAGTAAAATCACATTAGATCAGATGTACTTTATGAATCCCAATTGGGAGAATGTTTTTGTTGCAGCAACATAAAAGAAAACAAGACATTGCACATCCTATATAATCTATAAACTGTCTGACAATAAAAAAAGACGCGATCTCACACTTCTGAATTGGAGAATCTTATATGTTTTGGTCAGCTGTCAGCACTCACCTTCCTCTTCCTCAGTTTGTAATCGTTCAGCTCCTCTTCATCAGTGATCTTCTGTTTGGGTGGCGGTGGCAGAAGTTCGAGCTCTCTCTCTTTGGCTTCCCTCAGCAGCTGCTCAGCTGTGATCTGAACCTCTGCTGGAGCTTTGTTCTTCACCTGAAACACAGCAAGACGTGTTATACATGATGTGTCTGCAGACATGGGCATGACGTCTTTGCAATGATCAATCATTATAATCATATCATAGATATTATTCTGAAATGGACCAATCTGCACAACGACTACTTTCACTGTCGCTACTTTCACTATATTTAGATGAGAATACTTTTCTACTTTCACTTGAGGAACATTTTGAATGCAGGACTTTTACTGTAACAGAGTATTCCTACACTCTGGTACTTCTACTTTTACTCAACTACAAGATCTGAGTACTTCTACTTCTACTCAAGTGCTAGATCTGAGTACTTCTACTTTTACTCAAGTACAAGATCTGAGTACTTCTACTTTTACTCAAGTACAAGATCTGAGTACTTCTACTTTTACTCAAGTACAAGATCTGAGTACTTCTACTTTTACTCAAGTACAAGACCTGAGTACTTCTACTTTTACTCAAGTACAAGATCTGAGTACTTCTACTTTTACTCAAGTACAAGATCTGAGTACTTCTACTTTGACTTAAGTACAAGACCTGAGTACTTCTACTTTTACTCAAGTACAAGATCTGAGTACTTCTACTTTTACTCAAGTACAAGATCTGAGTACTTCTACTTTTACTCAAGTACAAGATCTGAGTACTTCTACTTTAACTAAGTACTAGATCTGAGTACTTCTACTTTTACTCAAGCACAAGATCTGAGTACTTCTACTTTAACTAAGTACTAGATCTGAGTACTTCAACTTTGTTTACAGTAAAAAACACATGAAACCCAAACAAAACGCAGCATGTCGGACAAACTACTACAGACATGAAAGGTAGCGTACTGTTTTACAGGTAATGCGGTTTCCGGAAAGCTAGGATTAAAGTTACCATTCTAAAACAACAATATAATGTATACTTGTATTCTTATTTACATAAACATACACTCTGTGGTCTTCACTCAACGCTTTGCTCAATTCAACTCCAGTGCTATCTATTTGTTAGCATTAGCTTAGCTCCGGAGCTCATGGCTTTTTTATCTGTTGTTTTCTTTTCTTACCTTCGCCACCTTCGGGATCCGCTGCTTGCCTGCCGCAGTTGAGGCCATTTTTATTGGCAGGTTGAACCCCAAAAAACACTAGAAAACTATTAAAATGCTTCGAAAACCACAAAACTTCAAACTGGAAACAAACGTTTTGAAAACATCAGGCGCGAGCCGCCATGACAGTACCCAGAATGCTTTGCGGGTTGCATTCGCGTGTTGTTATAACAATCGGTGGAAATGACTTCCTCGATGGGAAAATCCGAATTGATGTGAGAACGCGACGAAAAGTTTGTTACACAAAATCCGATTTGACATCACAATACGCAAAGCAATGGAGAAAAACATACATGTTGGGTTGATGGTAAGACACGTTTTATTAATTTGCGCATTGCATTGTTTTATTTATTTTTAACATGATGTTATTTCAAATGTGGTAGTAAATTGTTGTGGAATTGTAACCGGCCTTTTGCATTCGACGTTGCTGCGTGACCTAGATTAGTAAGACACGCAAGACATTATCCTTTCCCTTATTTAAAAGCAAGAGTAAATCTATACTTTAGTGGTTTATGGGTTTTTAATCCAAAAGTTTGGGACGAAACTAAGTAGGAAGAACTATTTTCAAACTCGGGAAACGAGAACGTCCGAGTAGCACCTGAATGCACCATAGCACCATGGTTGAAAACGGTGCAGCGTTCTGTTACTATGGTTACGCAGTTTGTGTGAGCTAACGGCTAGCTTAGACTACAACATAAAATGTTCCGTTAACTTAACAGTTTATCGAGTTAACTGCTATGTTCACTTTCTAATTTCAACTACAAGCTATTGCAAGGTTTGTCAATAAATGTAACTTTGTTGTTTATTTGGGGACTGTGACAGACAGGTGAGTAACAGGTGTTCTAGTCTGGCTAACATCTAGATTTTAACTAGCTAGCCTAACAAGCTAATGCTAAACCAGCATTCATTTTTTACTAAATATTTGTTCAATACCCATTTAGCTCTGATAGCCTTTTTATTCACTATTCACTATATTGAAAATGAGGTTTGGTGTCAGCCCATCAACTTTTATGAATATAAAATGTCCTTAAAATGACAATTATCTGTACAAAACAAACAACTGTTGTGCAATGTTGGGATGAAACTAACTATGATTACATAGAAAATTATAGTCAGTTGTAATATAATATTAATATAACTGTAATGTTATGTGTATATATTCACTATTATTTACAGCTACAGCAGTAAAATGCTTTTACAACAATGTTTAGAGTAATCCAATATATATTATATAAGTGTAAAAGGGACATTTTAGTACTTTTAATATTTGAAGTTATTTTGTATTGTATAAACTTTCCACACATTTACCTAAGTATCATTTTCATGCAGGACTTTCACTTGTAACAGAGCTTTTTTTACACTGTGGTATTGGTATGTTTACACTTTACCAAAGGATCCAACATCTTCCTCCACCACTACTTACATTACGCTAACATACATCATTAATGTTGTTTATGTTATCGTGCCTGACCTGATCCAGTGCTCTATTATGAAAAGCAGTGAGCCCAGGTGAAGATGAGGACGATAGCTTCCTCCAGCGGCCAGGAGGAAGCTGTGAATGTCAGAAGGACGGAGTCAGCCGACGCTCAGGGGATCAACGGCCTCATCAGCCCTGAAGCTGGAGCAGTGTTTGGACGAGTCAACGTCATCCATCTGCTGTGAGACACAACACCTTTGTTTAGTGTCTTAAGTATATATTTAGAGAGTACTTACCAGGATTTCTAATAAGAGGTTCACCTAGGCTTTGATAAGGTCAGCTGTACATGATTTTGATAATCATTAAGATAAAAACAATGACGACATACCAGGACAGAGAGTCCTGGCCCAACAATGGTAACAGCACAGACCATTTTAAAACACAGTCATACAACAGTTAGCCAAAGCATTTACAGCCACGGTGGTTTCTTCAAGATCACGTATCTTGTTATTACGTAGTTTATCTTAACTCACTTGCTACTTAACTCTGAACCAAATGTAACTGTTAATTGTACATCAAAGTGTATTTATGTACTAAACATATGACATTCTAGCGTATTAGTCATACTTTACATATCAATTCATAATCCTTAATATCTTATAATTGATATTATGTTATTATATATATCCTTGTATCATTCATTATATGTATATATTTACAGTATGTGCACTTTTCTACTGTTTGCCCTTTTGGGTTGGATGCCATTTTGTTACTGATCCTGAATATGAATGATGATGGAACATACAGTATGAGCACACAGGTAGATTGAGAAAAGGTGGATTATTTAGGACATAAGAAGATTTTAAAATGGTTGTATGAACTATTTGATGTTGGTCTTCCCATTGTAACATCTTGCCTTGCAGGTAATCAGAAATACTGACGATGTGCTTATAGTTGTTATCTCAACATGACCCCTTGGTTCTCGTTTCCTCTCCCGTCTCTCCAGAGAGAAAGCCAATCTGGCGGTGACTCTGGCCAATGAGAGGGAGGAGATCCTGGCTCACGCTTCCTTCTTCGATCACCCTGTTGGAGACTTGGTGGATCAGACTAGCTGGGAACCGTTCCTGCAGAAACACTTCAGCGCTGAAACATGCACAGTCTGTACCTCTCATGAATTCAGATATTTTAGCGTTTCATTGTACAGGACTACACACACCTTTTGGCTCGAGCTGTTGACCTGAACACTTGCTAAAAGATCTTCCCTCCACAGCCTTTGAACACACTCTTCCTCCACTTCTTCGTGGCAGACACAGATTTCGCCACAGCAAGTGCAAAAGAAATATTAAGGTATGAACAAATAAAAGTAGATGTATCCTTTTCTGTGGAATTCTCCTTTGGAATATTTAATTTCCGAAAAATCATGTTGTCTTTTTACCGTGTTATTCAATACTTAAAGGTGGGGTAGGTAAGAATGGAGAAAGCAGCTCGAGTGCGCTAGAATTAGAAAATACACAACCGAAAAAAATCTGCCCCTTCCCTTCAGACTTCCTCACAGAGCCCCTCCTCCAACACACACGAACGCGCACATGACCAATGAGGGCACGAGATAAGTGTGTGCGCCACGGCTTCCACAGATGACATGTTTTATGGATTTATCGCATAGACTGTAGATTTATCGTCAAAGCATTTAATGTATTCATTGCCATCGGGATGTTAAGAGCATTCCATGGAATATAACAAGTGTTTCTGAAGTGAATTACCTACCCCACCTTTAATCATCAGAGGAATACATTTATTGCCATATTTGTCAGCACTTTTTTAGTTGTGTGTAGTGATTATAGACAGGTGGACTGTAGAGTTTTGAACTGTCAGGGTTTCACTCCCAAATAACTACATTACGTTGATTATTATTTGATGACTCTAATGTGCTTCAGTAATCAGAATTGCTTTATGAGTCCCACAGCGGAGACATTTACAGTGAGACAGAAGCCCCCACAGAATACAGATTCAGAGGTTAATGTAATGTCTGTCACCCTCGTTGCTTTGCTTGTTTTCACAGAGCTGTCTTTAACGCCGTCGCAGAGCTGGAATACATCCTTCTGCTCAGCCCGTACGCTGGTGTTTTAGGTGAACGGCTGCTTTAAATTCCTTTCTCAGTTCATCAGTTAAGATAACATGTACTTTATTCATCCCAATTTGGGGAAACGTTTTTGTTGTTGCAGCAGCATAAAACAAAACAAGCCATTGCACATAATAACAAATTAAAAGAGTAGAAATAAACAGTTGGGAAAACACTGAATGTCCTCTTCCAGTATGAGAGTCACATGATATCAAAGGTATCAACTGTAGCTGTGAACATGACAGGATGTGTGATTACCTAGAAGAGCATCAGGACTGTTTGAGGCAGATGATAGCTATGTGATTAACATGATGATTCAGCCTCTATGGAGAGAGACATCAAGCATGCTCATTTCTGACGTGGAGCTAATCTGAAGTAAACATTGAGAAAGAGTCAGAGCTTTTGAGATTTCGAAAAAAAGTATTAAAAAAATGATTTTGAGAAAAAATGTCAGAATTTTGAGGAAAAAAATCAGAATTTTGAGAAAAAGTTAATATTTTGAGAGAAAATGTCAGAATTTGAGAGAAAGTCAGAATTTTGAGAGAAAAAGTCAGAATTTTGAGAAAAAAATCAGAATTTTGAGAGAAAGTCAGAATTTTGAGAGAAA
>NW_022992122.1:536412-576412 GCF_902827175.1 Gymnodraco acuticeps | reverse complement strand
TCAGGTGTATATCAGTATGTAGTGTCTCTACTTTAAAGAGTCCTCTCCTGCTGATGTTCAGGTGTATATCAGTATGTAGTGTCTCTACTTTAAAGAGTCCTCTCCTGCTGATGTTCAGGTGTATATCAGCATGTAGTGTCTCTACTTTAAAGAGTCCTCTCCTGCTGATGTTCAGGTGTATATCAGTATCTAGTGTCTCTACTTTAAAGAGTCCTCTCCTGCTGATGTTCAGGTGTATATCAGTATGTAGAGTCTCTACTTTAAAGAGTCCTCTCCTGCTGATGTTCAGGTGTATATTAGTATGTAGTGTCTCTACTTTAAAGAGTCCTCTCCTGCTGATGTTCAGGTGTATATCAGTATGTAGTGTCTCTACTTTAAAGAGTCCTCTCCTGCTGATGTTCAGGTGTATATCAGTATGTAGTGTCTCTACTTTAAAGAGTCCTCTCCTGCTGATGTTCAGGTGTATATCAGTATGTAGTGTCTCTACTTTAAAGAGTCCTCTCCTGCTGATGTTCAGGTGTATATCAGTATGTGGTGTCTCTACTTTAAAGAGTCCTCTCCTGCTGATGTTCAGGTGTATATCAGTATGTAGTGTCTCTACTTTAAAGAGTCCTCTCCTGCTGATGTTCAGGTGTATATCAGTATGTAGTGTCTCTACTTTAAAGAGTCCTCTCCTGCTGATGTTCAGGTGTATATCAGTATGTAGTGTCTCTACTTTTAAAGAGTCCTCTCCTGCTCATGTTCAGGTGTATATCAGTATGTAGTATCTCTACTTTAAAGAGTCCTCTCCTGCTGATGTTCAGGTGTATATCAGTATGTAGTGTCTCTACTTTAAAGAGTCCTCTCCTGCTGATGTTCAGGTGTATATCAGTATGTAGTGTCTCTACTTTAAAGAGTCCTCTCCTGCTGATGTTCAGGTGTATATCAGTATGTAGTATCTCTACTTTAAAGAGTCCTCTCCTGCTGATGTTCAGGTGTATATCAGTATGTAGTATCTCTACTTTAAAGAGTCCTCTCCTGCTGATGTTCAGGTGTATATCAGTATGTAGTGTCTCTACTTTAAAGAGTCCTCTCCTGCTGATGTTCAGGTGTATATCAGTATGTAGTGTCTCTACTTTAAAGAGTCCTCTCCTGCTGATGTTCAGGTGTATATCAGTATGTAGTGTCTCTACTTTAAAGAGTCCTCTCCTGCTGATGTTCAGGTGTATATCAGTATGTAGTGTCTCTACTTTAAAGAGTCCCTCTCCTGCTGATGTTCAGGTGTATATCAGTATGTAGTGTCTCTACTTTAAAGAGTCCTCTCCTGCTGATGTTCAGGTGTATATCAGTATGTAGTGTCTCTACTTTAAAGAGTCCTCTCCTGCTGATGTTCAGGTGTATATCAGTATGTAGTGTTCTCTACTTTAAAGAGTTCTCTCCTGCTGATGTTCAGGTGTATATCAGTATGTAGTGTCTCTACTTTAAAGAGTCCTCTCCTGCTGATGTTCAGGTGTATATCAGTATGTAGTGTCTCTACTTTAAAGAGTCCTCTCCTGCTGATGTTCAGGTGTATATCAGTATGTAGTGTCTCTACTTTAAAGAGTCCTCTCCTGCTGATGTTCAGGTGTATATCAGTATGTAGTGTCTCTACTTTAAAGAGTCCTCTCCTGCTGATGTTCAGGTGTATATCAGTATGTAGTGTCTCTACTTTAAAGAGTCCTCTCCTGCTGATGTTCAGGTGTATATCAGTATGTAGTGTCTCTACTTTAAAGAGTCCTCTCCTGCTGATGTTCAGGTGTATATCAGTATGTAGTATCTCTACTTTAAAGAGTCCTCTCCTGCTGATGTTCAGGTGTATATCAGTATGTAGTGTCTCTACTTTAAAGAGTCCTCTCCTGCTGATGTTCAGGTGTATATCAGTATGTAGTGTCTCTACTTTAAAGAGTCCTCTCCTGCTGATGTTCAGGTGTATATCAGTATGTAGTGTCTCTACTTTAAAGAGTCCTCTCCTGCTGATGTTCAGGTGTATATCAGTATGTAGTGTCTCTACTTTAAAGAGTCCTCTCCTGCTGATGTTCAGGTGTATATCAGTATGTAGTGTCTCTACTTTAAAGAGTCCTCTCCTGCTGATGTTCAGGTGTATATCAGTATATGTCCCCTTAAATCAAAACGAATCAAATGTAACTTTTTTAATTAAACTTTCCAATTCAACCACTTTTTCCAACATCAAAACATTAAGAGATGCGTCAAAGTGGACCTCGAGACAACAGGAGGGTTAATCCAAAGTAGAACATTATAGTCATTTAGTTGAGTTATATGTTTTATTATTAATACGAACCTGCAAATAATTGTAGTGGAGTAAAAAGTGCAATATTTGCTTCCAAATTGTAGTGAAGTATATAGTAGCATGAAATGGAAATCCCCGTAAGGTATACAAGTACCTCAAAAATGTGCTTTAGTAAATGTACCTATTACTTTCCAACACATTAAAGTGAACGAGGGGGAGGGAAAGTTACATGGAACTGAACATGCAACGTTAATTCTATTAGATACTCTTACAGAATGACGTTGCTATAATTCCCATCAAATGCACGACTCGTTTTGAAGTAATTCCATAATTTAAACGTGCGTATTTCCCCACTTTCCTCCATGTTTCCACTGATGGCAGCGGCTCAGAGTTGCATCAGTCATGTTCAGAGTTAGACAGACAGTGAGTGTTTTCTGGCTGCCTCGCCTCCCAGCTGTTCCTCAGTGAGGAGACGAGGCTTCCTGCCGACAGTGAGCGCGTTATTAATGAGAGCGCCGCTGACTCTGACAGCGTGACGGAGCGGGAAGAGAGAAGTTGAGCTGGAAGCAGCGGGCAGATCTGTCGGCCATCACCAGCCGGGCTTTTATTGTGAAACTTGGCATGTATTGGCACATCAGAGACTGCACTGACCCCCCCCCCCCCCCCCCCCCCCCCACCTTCAACACACTGAACAATACTGTGTTCATATTTTGTTAGAAACATATCACTGGCTTGAGGTTCAATATCAGGATCCATGTATTTATTAGCCTCTCAAGAATGGAAGTAGTCATCACATACAGAATAGCTTATATATCAAAATTATGACTTTTTCTCAAAATTATGACTTTTTCTAAAAATCTAAAAAGTATGTTTTTTTTTCCTCAAAATACTGACTTTTCTCAAAATTGAAATTTTTCTCAACATTCTGACTTTTTCTCAAAATTCTGACTTTTTCTCAAAATTCTGACTTTTTCTCAAAATCTCAAAATTATGACTTTTCACAAAATTATGACTTTTTCTGAATACTTAAAAATTCCCCTAAGGGAGGGAGGGCAGCGTCCATGTAAACATTTATAAAAGATCAAAGACTTAAAATGGTCAAAACTCAATAAATGGTGTTTCTCCAGGATGGTGCAGTGCTGGTATGAGTGTGGCTTTCTGTCCAACACCTGGACAGCTCTCTTGAACAGCTGCTCTATGGGTTTCAGGTTTGTGGCTCAAGCAAACGACCAGTTTGTCAAACAGTATTCAATGTGGGATAGAATCACAGTGGAGGTGTGACTTTGCAGCATTGACAGTTAAGAAAGGTCTCATTTGTTTAAAATGTTGCAAGTTGAATTTAATGGTGTTGGATACTTTCTTGATATGTTTCTTAAAAGTCAAGTTCAAGTCCATTATGACTCCAAGATTTTCATTTCATTTCAAACCTTTATTTAACCAGATTGGTCCCATTGAGATCATAGATCTATTTTTCAAGGGAGACCTGCAGCATATAGGTTCCACATGAAACATAAAACAATAAAGGACATCATACATTATATTTACAGGATACATTTACATAGTTATAGACATTTACAAGTGGCCATAGTATCAACGAGCATTTCATTTAGCCTAGCTTTAAAAACATGCAGAGGAATGAGATTGCTCAGTTTCAATTCTTGCTGAAGATTGTTCCAAGCAAGTGGAGCTGCGCACATAAAAGCTGTCTTACTTAAGACAGTCCTTGCTCTTGGCACATGTAACAATACTACATCATGCGATCTCAGACAATAGCTGCTTTCAACTCTCTGTGTTATCAGAGAGCAGATGTAATACGGGAGTTTACCCAACAAAGCTTTATAAATAAAATAGTGCTGTCAAAATTATCGCGTTAACGGCGGTAATTAATTTTTTGAATTAATTGCGTTAAAATATTTAACGCATTTAACGCATGTGCAGAATGGCCCGCCCCATACGTGCCACCAGTGGCAGCGCCAGGGTATGGCTGGGGTAGGCTACACCAGAAATGGCTTAGCCCCACCATGAACAATGATGTTAAAGGAAGCAAAATAAAGTCTGCCAACTCGCGCGGAGTAAATTGCACAGACAGCAGTTAGTAAGATTGATTTCAGTAGCCACGGTTTTGAAAACTTTTGTCACGTAGTGATCGTCTTCTCAATAGAACATCTTTGATAACGGCGTGGTGTTGTTGCAGGAAGTCCCGACGGAGAATACTTTTGCTGTAGTACAGGTAACACATAACTGGTACGCAGGTTATGTGCGTAATCTCTCTGAAATGCGTACCATCACTTGTGTCACAAAGCACATTTGCGTACCGACGTACTTGTGAAGCTTTTCCAGAAGGCGGTTAGATCACCGGACGACAGAGTCGGTCTCCGTGTGCACAGACAGGGCTGCTGTTAACGTCGGTCTGTACAACGGAACTGTGCCAAAACTACGCCAACCGGCGGCGGAGGGAGACTCCCCCCCTTCACTGGAGAACTGCGCTAAAACAGCTGATCACAACGTTCACACTCTGTGGTCACGAAGTACTCCACTAGCCGCCCCCCCTCTGTCGACTTTCCTGAAGTACTCCCCCGTTGATAGAAATCAACACGTAATGAATTAAGACCCCACGGTTTGATGATTGATAGGTGTGTGGGCTGTCTTTCATTTTGACACGCAGAAAAATGTTATAATAAACATAGATACTGTATGTTAAATGGATATATCCGCCTTCTTTCATTTATCTTTCCATTCCCACAACAATATACATAAATAAATGGCATATTTTGGACATAGTTCGAATGGTGATTAATCTGATTAATTAATTTTTAATCGTTTGACAGCCCTAAAATAAACGTGTACCAATGACTGAGCCTCTGTACAGTTAGTGAAGGCAGACCTGCCTTGGCATACAGGGTACAGTGATGAGTAAGTGCTTTACAATTAGTGACAAATCTCAGTGCGCTGTGATAGGCGGCATCTAACTTTTCCAGGCAATGGGCAGGTGCATTCATATAGACCAGATCACCATAGTCCAGCACAGGTAAAAAGGTCACAGAGCCTTTTCCTGGCCTCAAGCGAGAAACAGGACTTGTTCCTGTAGAAGAAACCTAGCCTAACCCTCAGCTTTTTAAGCAGGTTATTGACATGAAGTTTAAAAGTGAGACAATCATCAAGCCAGATACCTAGGTATTTATAACAGGTAACCACTTTGAGTACTTGTCCTTGCATAGTAACAATATCCAAAGCAGTGTCTGGTGTCTCTTTAGCTTTAGAAAATAGCATTACCTTGGTTTGATCAACATTTAAAAGAAGCTTAAGCTCAGCGAGCTGAGTCTGAATAATGTTAAAATATATATAGATATCAAGATACTTGAAGTGGGGTACTAGTTCTATTTCTGCTCCGTTTAAAAACACGTTGGATCCTTCGATTTTGACTGGTCGTTTACTGAACATCATGCATACTGTTTTTTACGTTGAACTGTAAGCACATGTTGTTCAGCCAGTGTTGAACCTTGTCCAAAGCATTAGAGAGACAGGATGAGATCATTTCAGTGTTCTTCCCGTGTACTAAGATGTCCGCATCATCGGCACCACGCTGAAAAGTGTCTTTGAGCACTATATTATTATATTTACACCTGACTTCCCCTTTCTCGTTCTCTTCCAGATCAGTGGACTTCATTCCTTATATATTCACAGTTTTCCCCGTAAGTATCAGAAGCAGAAACCCTTCGCTTGTCCTACACAGAGTAACGTATTAAATAAAGAGGCAAACTCATGGTAATAAAATAAACAATTGCTTCCAAGGTAAAAAGAATAAGTAGCAGCTTCATTGAAGAAAAAGAAAAGTGTTCATATTATGAAGTAAGATCTCAGTATGTGCTAGAGTTTAAATACATGCACGTGTGTCCCTGTTATGGTCATATGGAGAGGGCCAGGTTCAGGGTTTTAAACGTTTTTTAGAATCAGAATATAGATTTGGTTCTCTATTTTAAATACAATAAAATTAAGTATAAATAAAATAAAATAAATAATTAAAATAGTTATATAATCAGAAGCAGATAGAATAAGTGTGCAATTAAAAAGATACAATAGAAATTCAATAAAAATGTATATTAACATAAGAAGTCAAAGAAAATATATCATTAAAAATAATACCACAATGTGTATAAACGTAAGAAGTTAAAGTAGAAATGTGCATATTATTCTACAATATTTATAATTGTTATCACACTGATGAAAATGTTAAAGCCGTTAAGTTAAGTTAAGGAAGGTTATAAAGAGAGAATTCTTTAAAACATGATATTTTTCATGATGTATTTCCATCTCTGCTCAGCGAAGTATAAATATATATGTGTCTCTCAGGACGTGGACCTCTGCATCATCACCGTCCCGACTCTCTCCCCTGAGTTCCTGCTGCTGCAGAGCTTCATCCGGCTGCCCCCCCGCTCCACCAACGCCTCGCCTCCCCGAGAAATCTACGTCTTCCAACGCTCCGGACTCAGGTGGGTCATCACACACAAACATTGAGATATAAAACACTTGAAACCGAACATGAAACCGTCTCATTAGGTGTCAAAATAACACTCACTAATACAATATGGACGACAAATACTGTCACTAATATAATTCATATGTCGACAATTGCATAATATTACAGTATATCGTCTTCTTATATCTTGGTTTACACGTACAAACCCTCTCCCCTCTTCTCCATGTCTCTCCTACATCAACATGTGTCCCCTCTTCTCCATGTCTCTTCTACATCACCATGTGTCCCCTCTTCTCCATGTCTCTTCTACATCAACATGTGTCCCCTCTTCTCCATGTCTCTTCTACATCAACATGTGTCCCCTCTTCTTCATGTCTCTTCTACATCAACATGTGTCCCCTCTTCTTCATGTCTCTTCTACATCAACATGTGTCCTCTCTTCTTCATGTCTCTTCTACATCAACATGTGTCCCCTCTTCTCCATGTCTCTTCTACATCAACATGTGTCCTCTCTTCTTCAAGTCTCTTCTACATCAACATGTGTCCCCTCTTCTTCAAGTCTCTTCTACATCAACAGTGTCCTCTCTTCTTATGTCTTTCTACATCAACATGTGTCCTCTCTTCTTCATGTCTCTTCTACATCCACACGTGTCCCTCTCTTCTTCATGTCTCTTCTACATCAACATGTGTCCCCTCTTCTTCATGTCTCTTCTACATCAACATGTGTCCCCTCTTCTTCATGTCTCTTCTACATCAACATGTGTCCCCTTCTTCTTCATGTCTCTTCTACATCAACATGTGTCCCCTCTTCTCCATGTCTCTTCTACATCAACATGTGTCCCCTTCTTCTCCATGTCTCTTCTACATCAACATGTGTCCCCTCTTCTTCATGTCTCTTCTACATCAACATGTGTCCCCTCTTCTCCATGTCTCTTCTACATCAACATGTGTCCCCTCTTCTTCATGTCTCTCTACATCAACATGTGTCCCCTCTTCTCCATGTCTCTTCTACATCAACATGTGTCCCCTCTTCTCCATGTCTCTTCTACATCAACATGTGTCCCCTCTTCTTCATGTCTCTTCTACATCAACATGTGTCCCCTCTTCTTCATGTCTCTTCTACATCAACATGTGTCCCCTCTTCTTCATGTCTCTTCTTCATCAACATGTGTCCCCTCTTCTTCATCAACATGTGTCCCCTCTTCTTCATGTCTCTTCTACATCAACATGTGTCCCCTCTGTGGAAAGAGACTCTGAAAGTTTCAGGAACAAAGAGTCTCTCTCTTTTTGATCCATTTCTATAAAAACCTGTCTGAAAATGAGCTGATCAGATTTTGGCACTTTATGATGTCATCAACCATTAGCCAATCAGCAACCAAGGTAACCCCCCCCCCCCCTTATCCCCTGAATCTCCTCCTAGAGCACCATTGAGTTCTTTGTAACCAAATGTCTCTCAGAGGGGCGTGGGGAGGGGCTCCTTATTTTCATCTAAAGTAACAGACAGAGAATCAGCACTTTGGAAACAGGGCTGAAACAGAGGGGATTATGGGTAATGCTGCAATGATCTGTTTGGGGTTTCAGCCAATCAGAGACCGGCTCTGGATATATCTGAGACCTGTGATATATTGATGAGAAACAGTGTCATAGAGGACCTTTAAATCAGAAACAAATGATTACGTTTTTGCAAAAGAGACTCTGTAACCGTGCTGTGAGAAGCTCTAACTGTGTCCTCAGTGTGTGTTGATGGTGTTGTTGATGGTGTTGTTGATGTTGTTGTCCTGTAGGAGTGTGGAGGTGAGGGCGGCTGTAGCTGCAGACCGTCCTGCTGTCTCTGAGCTGGTGAAGACTCTGAGTCTCAGAGAGTCTCTTCTTGAGGACCTGGACCGTTTCTACGAGACCCGCAGAGACAAAGTTAGTCAACAAGCTGACAGAAACACAGCTGGGTTACCTTTGATGCTGATACATCGTCTTATATCAAGCTTTAAGTCACATTCTCTCTGTTTTTACTACTTTCCCTCCTCATATATATATATATACATCTCCCCGTTAAATACCGCATCGACTTTAACATGTTGCTCCTCACCTTCAAGGCCCTTCACATCCTGCACCTCCATATCTCTCTGAACTCCTTCACTGTACCTTCTGCCCGCCTGACCACCATGGGGTCAAGAGCCTTCTGCCCGCCTGACCACCATGGGGTCAAGAGCCTTCTGCCCGCCTGACCACCATGGGGTCAAGAGCCTTCTGCCCGCCTGACCACCTTGGGGTCAAGAGCCTTCTGCCCGCCTGACCACCATGGGGTCAAGAGCCTTCTGCCCGCCTGACCACCATGGGGTCAAGAGCCTTCTGCCCGCCTGACCACCATGGGGTCAAGAGCCTTCTGCCCGCCTGACCACCATGGGGTCAATAGCCTTCTGCCCGCCTGACCACCATGGGGTCAAGAGCCTTCTGCCCGCCTGACCACCATGGGGTCAAGAGCCTTCTGCCCGCTTGACCACCAAGGGGTCAAGAGCCTTCTGCCCGCCTGACCACCATGGGGTCAAGAGCCTTCTGCCCGCCTGACCACCTTGGGGTCAAGAGCCTTCTGCCCGCCTGACCACCTTGGGTCAAGAGCCTTCAGCCACTCTGCCCCATGGGGTCAAGAGCCTCCAGCCACTCTGCCCATGGGGTCAAGAGCCTTCTGCCACTCTGCCCCATGGGGTCAAGAGCCTTCAGCCACTCTGCCCCATGGGGGTCAAGAGCCTCCAGCCACTCTGCCCCATGGGGTCAAGAGCCTTCAGCCACTCTGCCCCATGGGGTCAAGAGCCTTCAGCCACTCTGCCCCATGGGGTCAAGAGCCTTCAGCCACTCTGCCCCATGGGGTCAAGAGCCTTCAGCCACTCTGCCCCATGGGGTCAAGAGCCTTCAGCCACTCTGCCCCCCCGTCTCTCTCCCACAAGACATCCACAATATGGACTCACACTCAACCTTCAAATCCTGCCTGAAAACCCACCTTTTTAAACTGGTGTATTCTATATCTTAATTCTTCTAAACTGATAGTTGTTTTTAAGTCTGTTTTTTCAAGTCTTGAATTACTGTTTGATCTTCTTTGTTGCTTGTGTTTAATTATGCTCTGTAAGGTGTCTTTTTTTTGGTGCAAAATTGGTGCAGTTTCAGTTTGAATTACGAAACACAGCAGCCCAAATGTGGCCTTTTGCAGTTCAAACGGAGCCCTGCAGACACTACCCTCTGCTACTCTGTTTAAAGCCGGGGTCTCAACCTTTCTTCATCTGAGAGCTGCTTTGAAAAAATGAAAGTGTCCAAGAGCTACTTGCATCTCATCGCTTACATGTATTCACATAGCCCTCATCAGTTCCATTAAGCTACTTTTGTACACATGTTAAATTGCAATACTCAAAGCTTATCACAAACCCTAACTTCACATCAAGGTCCAAGTAAACGACAATTTCTCACATATTATTATGTCCCACATAGTAAAAGTACATCACTGAAAATTCACACAATGTCTTTCCTTAAACAACTTAATTGCCCATAGAACTAAACAAATAGATTGTGTTGCTCCTGTATTCTATATTAATATATCTATGCATGTTATTTGTAATTGATTTAACTTGTTTGCCCCTAAAACCCACTAAAACCACAAAAAGTGAAAAGACAAAACATGGATTTGGAATCATTTTGAACTTCTATGTTGTCATTGTTCTCAGATGTTTCAGTCTTAATAGTTTGTCTTAACTATATGTTGGGAACGTGCTACAGTAAGTCTAACATTGCTTTTAAGTGTAAATTCCAAATATATGTTTTATGTAAAACCATATTTAAGATTGTAGATATAATAAACAATGCTCATGCTAAGCCACTACTGCTAAATACGATACAGTATGATAATACTTTAATGGTCAAGTCTGAAATGTTACTTGCATGACAGCAGCTCCATGTGTACCATCAACATACATGAAAAACAAACATTTAACTTAACAGCACAATGAGAGAAAACCTGCTCAAATGTATTCAGTATTAAACCAACTGGCCTGCAATATGGTCAGTGTTTGGAAATGATAAAGAATAACCAGACCGAACATATCAGGGTTGGAACTGGCTCCCCTTTAACTGAATTAGAATGACCTGATGATTGTTTTGGCCGGTGGGGTGATATGGAGCTGCTGGTGATTGTCTCAGGATGGAGAAGAGATGCCAGGCAGCAGATTGGTGAGAATTCAGTTGAGCGGCTTCTCCTCTCTGACTGACACCCCAGCTGTCAGCGAGGCGCTCCAAAACTGATAATTACTTCTGCTGACACTTCATGTGTATTCATGGCACCGGGCTGACACAAGAAGGTGCCCACACACACACACACACACACCACACACACATACACACACACACACACACACACACACACACACACACACACACACACACACACATATATATATACACATACACACACATACACACACACACACACACACACACACAAGCTGGTCTATATTTACATATATTGTGTTTCTGTTCCCTCTCAGGATGGCGTGCCGCTGCAGGCCTTCGTGTCCACGGTGCAGAGCGAGGTGGTCGGGATCCTGATCATCAGAGACGAGCAGGTGGAGGCAGTTTACTCCCTGCACTCTGATCAAACTGGATCTATATAGTGACGTATTTCTGTGTTGGACCCTGAAGGCAGCATCAAGCAGGATAATCTCCACATATTAACACCACTTTATGTAAAAAGCTAACTATTGTAGCTTTTGTTATTTGTTTAATGCAAAAAAAACTAAAGTACTGTACTATAGTGCAACATTTGAAATATATAAAATCATCTGTCCTGTATGGAGTTTATCAACACAAAAAACGGACTGGAAAGTTATATTTTGTATATAATAGATAAAATCAAGAGTAATATCAATTAATTTAGGGTGTGGTTGTTATTATTATTATATTGCAAAATGTAGAGACATGTTTCCTTTTATGCTACAGTCACCAGCAGATGTAGTTCCTTATTATCTGAATGAAAAAAAACCATTTATAATTTGTAGTCCTGCATGTTTATCAACAGAAAAGTGTAGGTTCATGTATATAAGAAATGAAATAAAGGTAAAAACAGTTCTTATTTTCACTGCAAAATGTAGAGGAATATTTCCTTTTATGCTTCAGTCACCAGCAGATGTTGTTCCTTATTATCTGAATGTAAACAAAACAATTACAACTTATAATTATGTGTCCCTCATGGATTCTTACCCACAGAAAAGTGACTTATCTCCTCCGCTCTCTCTGTCAGGACCTCCAGTACTTGTGTGCGCGCTACAACATGGAGAGCTTCATCTACTTCAGCCACCACCGGCTGGAGGAGCACGCTCACATCCTGCACTTCGTCCTGGCGCCCTCCTTCCAGCGCTGCTGCAGACACTTGTTCAAAGAGTCCCTCCGGCTGGGGCACAAGTCCTGCCTCTTCCACAGACTCTACCCCCCTCACATCAGCCCCAGGTGGGTGCACAGGGACCCTCAGGCCCTCACTGGCCCCTCAACTCTGGGGCCTTTCCAGCCTCTGCATGTCTGCTCAGAAACACATTCATTAGTGTAATGACCCTCAGCTCACACACTGCAAGAAATGTCTGTGGCGGCTCAATTCCCAGTTCACGTCTCTTCTACATCAACATGTCTCTCTTTACACCGAGGGGCCCTGTGGAAAGAGACTCTGAACGTTTCAGGAACAAAGATTCTCTCTTTTTGATCCATTTCTATAAAAACCTGTCTGAAAATGAGCTGATCAGATTTTGGCCACTTTATGATGTCATAACGATGTGTTGTCTTGTGTAACCATTAGCCAATCAGCAACCAAGGTAACCCCCCCCCCCACCCCCCCCCCCCCCCCCACCTTATCCCCTGAATCTCCTCCTAGAGCACCATTGAGTTCTTTTTAACCAAATATCTCTCAATGAGACCTATCCAGGTAAAATAATCAAAATCAATATATATGCGCAATATATCGCAGTATATCGTTTCGCAATACTTAGCATATCGTAGAATCGCAATAATATCGTATTGTGGCTTAAGTATCGTGATACTATACTATCGTGGCGTAAGTATAGCAATAGTATTGTGACTTAAGTATTGCAATAGTATTGTGGCTTAAGTATCGCAATAGTATTGTAGTGTGGCTTAAGTATTGCAATAGTATCGTATCGTGGCTTAAGTATCGCAATAGTATTGTATCGCGACTTAAGTATCGCAATAGTATCGTGGCTTAAGTATCGCAATAGTATTGTAGTGTGGCTTAAGTATTGCAATAGTATCGTATCGTGGCTTAAGTATCGCAATAGTATCGTATCGTGGCTTAAGTATCGCAATAGTATCGTATCGTGGCTTAAGTATTGCAATAGTATCGTATCGTGGCTTAAGTATTGCAATAGTATCTTATCGTGGCTTAAGTATCGCAATAGTATCGTATCGTGGCTTAAGTATTGCAATAGTATCGTATCGTGGCTTAAGTATCGCAATAGTATTGTAGTGTGGCTTAAGTATTGCAATAGTATCTTATCGTGGCTTAAGTATTGCAATAGTATCGTATCGTGGCTTAAGTATCGCAATAGTATCGTATCGTGGCTTAAGTATCGCAATAGTATCGTATCGTGGCTTAAGTATTGCAATAGTATCGTATCGTGGCTTAAGTATTGCAATAGTATCTTATCGTGGCTTAAGTATTGCAATAGTATCGTATCGTGGCTTAAGTATCGCAATAGTATCGTATCGTGGCTTAAGTATCGCAATAGTATCGTATCGTGGCTTAAGTATTGCAATAGTATCTTATCGTGGCTTAAGTATTGCAATAGTATCGTATCGTGGCTTAGTATTGCAATAGTATCGTATCGTGGCTTAGTATCGCAATAGTATCGTATCGTGGCTTAAGTATCGCAATAGTATCGTATCGTGGCTTAAGTATTGCAATAGTATCTTATCGTGGCTTAAGTATTGCAATAGTATCGTATCGTGGCTTAAGTATTGCAATAGTATCGTATCGTGGCTTAAGTATTGCAATAGTATCGTATCGTGGCTTAAGTATTGCAATAGTATCGTATCGTGGCTTAAGTATTGCAATAGTATCTTATCGTGGCTTAAGTATTGCAATAGTATCGTATCGTGGCTTAAGTATTGCAATAGTATCGTATCGTGGCTTAAGTATTGCAATAGTATCTTATCGTGGCTTTAAGTATGCAATAGTATCTTATCGTGGCTTAAGTATTGCAATAGTATCTTATCGTGGCTTAAGTATTGCAATAGTATCGTATCGTGGCTTAAGTATTGCAATAGTATCGTATCGTGGCTTAAGTATTGCAATAGTATCGTATCGTGGCTTAAGTATTGCAATAGTATCGTATCGTGGGGAGCCTGGTGATTCCCACCCCTACTGTTTACTCTGATCGGAAAGAGTTTTAGCAGGCCATTTCTTGCAGAGTTTAGCCCCCAGCAGGCTGCGGCCCCTGGGGTCGGGGCAGCAGGTGCTCCACCTCTCCATCCCATAATAAGACATTTCCTCCACATGTAGAGGCCTCCACTTCCTCTGCTAATTACCCTCAACAAACAGGCAGCACACTGGGACACGATGATGATGATTTGCAAATAGAATAATGTCAGAAGATAAGCAGAGAATAATCTGTGTGCAGGCTGATGTTTTCTGATCTGCAGAGGTGGGAAGTAGTGGAGTACAAATACTTCGTTACTGTACTTAAGTACCTGTTTCTGGTATCCGTACTTTACTCCACTACTTATTTTTCTGACGACTTTTTACTTTGACTTCTTACATGTTGAACTCAATACCTGTACTTTCTACTTCTTACATGTTGAACTCAAATACCTGTACTTTCTACTTCTTACATGTTGAACTCAAATACCTGTACTTTCTACTTCTTACATGTTGAACTCAAATACCTGTACTTTCTACTTTCTCACATGTTGAACTCAAATACCTGTACTTTCTACTTCTCACATGTTGACTCAAATACCTGTACTTCTACTTTTTTACATGTTGAACTCAAATACCTGTACTTTCTACTTCTTACATGTTGAACACAAATACCTGTACTTTCTACTTCTCACATGTTGAACTCAAATACCTGTACTTTCTACTTCTTACATGTTGAACTCAAATACCTGTACTTTCTACTTCTTACATGTGGAACTCAAATACCTGTACTTTCTACTTCTTCACATGTTGACATCAAATACCTGTACTTTCTACTTCTCACATGTTGAACTCAAATACCTGTACTTTCTACTTCTTACATGTTGAACTCAAATACCTGTACTTTCTACTTCTTACATGTTGAACACAAATACCTGTACTTTCTACTTCTCACATGTTGACCTCAACTACCTGTACTTTCTACTCTTACCAGGTTGAACACAAATACCTGTACTTTCTACTCTTACATGTTGAACACAAATACCTGTACTTTCTACTTCTTACAGTTGAACTAAAATACCTGTACTTTCTACTTCTTACATTGTTACATGTTGAACACAATACCTGTACTTCTACTTCCTTACATGTTGAACACAAATACCTGTACTTCTACTTCTACATGTTGAAACTAAATACCTGTCTTTCTACTTCTTACATGTTGAAACTCAAAACCTGTACTTTCTACTTCTTACCTGTTGAACACAAATACCTGTACTTTCTACTTCTTACATGTTGAACTCAAATACCTGTACTCTTTCTACTTCTTACTGTTGAACTCAAATACCTGTACTTTCTACTTCTACATGTTGAACACAAATACCTGTACTTTCTACTTCTCACATGTTGAACCCAAATACCTGTACTTTCTACTTCTTACATGGTTGAACTCAAATACCTGTACTTTCTACTTCTTACATGTTGAACCAAATACCTGTACTTTTCTACTTCTTACATGTTGAACCCAAATACCTGTACTTTCTACTTCTTACATGTTGAACTCAAATACCTGTACTTTCTACTTCTTACATGTTGAACACAAATACCTGTACTTTCTACTTCTTACATGTTGAACCCAAATACCTGTACTTTCTACTTCTTACATGTTGAACCAAATACCTGTACTTTCTACTTCTTACATGTTGAACTAAATACCTGTACTTTCTACTTCTTACTGTTGAACTCAAATACCTGTAACTTTCTACTTCTCACATGTTTGAACCTCAAATTACCTGTACTTGTTCTACTTCTTACATGTTGAACCCAAATACCTGTACTTTCTACTTCTTACATGTTGAAACCCAAATACCCTGTACTTTCTACTTTCTTACATGTTGAACCCAAATACCTGTACTTTCTACTTCTTACATGTTGAACCCAATACCTGTACTTTCTACTTCTTACATGTTGAACCCAAATACCTGTACTTTCTACTTCTTACATGTTTGAACTCAAATCCTGTACTTTCTACTTCTTACATGTTGAACTCAAATAACCTGTACTTTCTACTTCTCACATGTTGAACTCAAATACCTGTACTTTCTACTTCTCACATGTTGAACTCAAATACCTGTACTTTCTACTTCTTACATGTTGAACTCAAATACCTGTACTTTCTACTTCTCACATGTTGAACTCAAATACCTGTACTTTCTACTTCTCACATTTTCCAAACAGGCTTGTTACTTTAGTTTTAATCTGCGTCTCAGACACAAACACACACATTATGATATTATTACAATTTGAAATAGAAGATCTTTAATGTTCTATTAATATAAAGGGAGGTCAGGTACTCTTTAAAACAGCTGCTAGTTATGGGTACTTTTTACTGAAGTACATTTCAAAGCCTCTTTACTTTGACTTGAGTAAAGAAGTTTAGTCAGTACTTCTACTTTCACCAGAGTATCTTTAAACACGAGTATCTGTACTTCTACTTGAGTAAAGGATGTGTGTACTTTTGCCACCTCTGCAGATCTGACCTCTCCACCTGAGCTCATTACTACTTCCTGACACTGCGCCCTCTCTTCTTCTGCACCCAGAATTCCTGCGTCCACCATCTGGATGTTCTGCTGGACTGTGCGGTTCCTGTGTGCCCGCGACGCCAGATCGTCTTCCCGCTGGAGGAGCTTGGCATCAACGCTCCTTCCCTTCAGATCAGAGAGGAGCAGGTGGGCTGAGCAGCAGCTGGATAACATCCTGCCAGGGGGGGGTGTAGACTCTAGATCAGGGGTGTCCAAACTACGGCCCGGGGGCCAAATGCAGCCCGCGGACCATTTTGAATCAGCCCTCGACAAATTCAAAAACTATAATGGAATATGACCCACAAATGAAACTTGTGCTTTTCTTATATTGTACTTCTTAAATAGAAATGTAAAAATATATTACACACGATTATTCATGTTAATAAGAGCAATTAAAGTCACTTATTTACATAACCAGCTAGAAATACACCCTTCATATTCCTCCTTATTATCATCACTCTGAGGCTTCTGTTTTAAGGCATGAGCTGCCAACACTCACAAGCATCATTTTAGCTAACTTATGATTGAACTTATGAGGCGATAAACCTCTCCTCTAGTGAGCGGTCCAGCCCTTCGTATGTTTTTCTCTATGTAGCCCTCGGAGAAAAAGTTTGGACCCCCGTTGTTCTGGATGAGGGAGGGCTGCAGGGTGATCATGTGACCACTAGAAGGTGCTGTTTCAAAAGGGAAGACTCACTATGGATTTTTCAAATTCAAAGGTTTGATTGTCATATGCTCAAAGCTACAGTGTAGAAATGTCAATGAAATTCTTAGTTCACAGGCTCCTCCAACAGTGCAACACAATAAAACGGATGAAATGGCGCAATTAAATACAAATAAAATAGTGCAAGAATAGTCTATATCTTAAAGTGAACTCCTGATTATTAACAGCTAAAAAAAGCTAAATTCGAACGCTCTGTGACTCGATCTCTTCTCACTTAAATGCTTCAGTGAGCGTCAAAGTTCACCATTTTGTATCTGTTGAAATATTTCCACTGTCACACCTTTAATTGAGCTACCTGATATCTTATCAGAATAACTTCCCAACGTACGTATCTCCACAAACTAACTTTGTAAGAGACTTGTGACCTAATAACAACGGGAAAGAAAGCAACTCGCGTATAAAAATGTAAAATAAACACTTACATGTTGGTAATAATTCTCTATTACTGATGTATGTAGGCACTAACACATTAGCTGCTTTTCCTCCAATTAAAGATATTTGTAGGATTCTTATTATTTCCCTATATCTGCAGACCCTTGCATCTATCAGACCTTTCCTCTTCTTATTGTCCCGCTAATGAAACCCCACCTCGTCTCTCAGTTTGTGACAGATGTCGCGCACACATGCCCTCATGGAAATTATTTGAATATTACACAAAGGTTAATTTCACCCTCGGGTTTCCCCCTCCTTGTTTCGCTCGATGCTGTTTTCATCCAACAAGGTGCATTGTGGGGCCAATCTGCCTAATTACAGATGATGAAGGAGCCATTAGCCGCCTCACAGTGCGAGGAGGAACCGGGAAATTAGAACGCAGTGTTCAGCTAATTCCTGCGGGACTCTTTTGTAATTATTGTCGAGAGTGTTTCTTAACTGTCAGGTCGCACGTTTTGATCCCTGTGTCTCCTTCTCTTTACCATCTGAAGCTCCACGGACATACAGAGCAAACATCGGATTAATACTCAAATGGCTAGACAGCTGGAGGGAAGGACACAAAGAACAAAATGTGTCAAAGAAAATGGGGAAATAATCCAAAATGAGCACTTTATCCCAGTGAAAAAAGTCCAAAGAAATGATTGTCACTTTAATAATCAGAGTCTGGCGTTTTCATCTCCTCATTTTCACAAGAAATAAAGAAACCGTCTCTTTTAATGCATTAATCAATCAAGTGCTAATGGGAAGCAGAGCTGTGCACTTCGCTTACAATCTCTCACAACTTGTATTTACAGAATAACAACAATGTAGTGTTTAAGACCATAAAACACAGATAGCTAAGTCTTTTTCCGTTTGCTTTTATATATGAAATATCTCGGTTTCAATGCGTACCTGTTTGAATATCTCTAATGTCCCGAATGCTTTTGGAAAATCTGATTTTGTTGCCAATTACCTCTACATTAATAGTGGTTGATATTCGGTAAATTTCACCCAGATTTTTTTCCCAAACGTTCCTAAACGTCACTAATCCTCTAAAGGTGTTTGCCTGAGAGTGCACTGTCTCTTCAGCCGGCAGATTAAGTGCCTGGATAAAAAGATGATTACTACTTTATCCTGTAATACTAAAACGTGGGGAAAATTGGAGCCATTATCAGGAAATGCTTTTAGTGATGGTAATAATTAAGAGACGGAATATTTAATCTTCCAGTCATTTTGAGAGTGACACATTCCCTAATTTCACTCACTCAGTAAAATGATAACTTCTGTGTTTCTCTCAGGCTCCGTTTGCCCTCAGCCTCATCAGCAGGAAGTTGACCTTGGAGCCAAAGGTCACGGTTAACGCCCGGATCGTTTTGGTGGGGGCGTCGGACACGGGGCTATCTTTCCTGGAGGTGCTGTGTTTCTGGTGAGTCTTCCTCCCTCATGTGCACTAAATCTTTCATTTGATGTGTTCCGTTCTTGGTATGCACAACTTAATGTATAACAATTATTTACAAAACATGTCTCTATAAACACACCACAGCCGAAAAGGAGCAGGGAGAAGAATATAATCTGATATGACCGGCCCCTTTCTCAAAATAAATAGAAATAGATGGTCTGTCCGTCATATTTTCGTATTCACAGCCAATCATAACAGCATCGTAGGAAAATAAGAGAAACACAAAAACGTACAAAAAAAGACTTAGTTTCTACTTGACAGTTAACGGAAAGAAACAAAACAAGAAAAACAAAACATCACACAAGGAAAAGTGCAACTTCTGAGTCCTACTGGAGTAGAAGGGGGAAAGCGGCGCATAACAATAATAATGGGACCTACAAATAAAATAAAATAAATCTAAAGTATTTTCTGAATTACTTGCAACGTCATAAGTCTTCTCCTGGAACCACGACCGGATTTAAGTTTTCAGAGGCCCTGGGGCAAGGATTTGGCACTTATTAGACCACACACACACACACACACACACACACACACACACACACACACACACACACACACACACACACACACACCTCACCATCTGTGCATTGTTTTTGTACCCTATCATCTCCAAGTTCCCTTCAACATCAGAGCAAACGGCACATATATATATATATATATATATATATATGTAGTAGCTACTGTTATTTGACACCACATTGTTGTCTTGTGTCAGCTGTAGGGTTACACTTAGTTTTAATGATCTAATTTGTGCGATGGAGATCCATTGTTTTCCCTAAAACTATTCAAAACACATCAATAAGTCCCTCTGTTGCACTAGATGACATGTTCTTTCATCACCATGAACACACACTGTAGTTTATTTTGACTCAATCACACACACACCATCCTGTTTCCACAATTACTCACTATAGAGCACCAAATGTGCAAACGAATCCGCCGCAGAAAATAGTCCCTGAAAATGCACTATTTCCTCCTTTTGTGGACATATTACAAAGACTCAAACTATAATGTTTCCAGTAGGAACCAATGGGCTTGGAGCTTTGACACACAGACAGGAAGTCTCAAAGTATTGTCACAAAGACACAAGTGTTTGGAAAATCTGGAAAAAGCTTGATTTTTTTACATAATCTGGTTTTAATCACTTGTAAAATGTCTGTAAATGTTATTTTCACAACCTGCAGCAAAAGCAAATCAAGCACTAAAATCAAAACCAATAGAACCTCTGCAAGCCAAGAAAACACACTGTGTGTGTGTTGTGTGTGTGCGTGTTGTGTGTGTGCCAGGTAACAGAAGGACAACACTTTCATCTTCAAGTGCAGTAAACACACACGAGTAGTAAATGGCGCTGGCAGCCGTTATAGTGAAAAGCATTCAGAGAGGAATAATCCCCTGAGCCAGAGCTGCTCTTAGCTTTTCTTTTTATCGTCTTTTATTCCAGGAATCCAATCTCTCTGCAAATGTCACTTGACTCCGGGTCGCACGTCTTTGCATGTTTGCCTCCCGTCTTTTCTTTGTGAGATTAACTGCTGCTGCTGATAGTAATAATAACAAGCAGCTGATCCAGAACCAGCTGATAGCTGCCTGGCAACAAATCGTTGTTGTTTTTTGTATTCCTCGGAGGGGCTGGTGAGGCTGGCACGCTGCTGATGAGAGGGGGAACACAGCTGTGTGAGGCCTGGCATCCAGCGATGACCCCCTTTAATTACCCCCCCCATCCTCTGTAAGGGATCTGTGTTTGCTGTCACTAATGACTTGAATAATGAGGCAGTTAGTGTCGGCTGAACTAACGGTGAGCGCATTGAGGAGCTGAATGATGGGTCACTTTCCCTTATCAGCGCTGACCAAACGTCCCCGTGCAGAGGTGGGAGGTAGTGGAGTACAAACACTTCGTTACTGTACTTAAGTACTTTTTTCTGGCATCTACTCCACTACTTATTTTTCTGACGACTTTTTACTTTGACTTCTTACATGTTGAACTCAAATACCTGAACTTTCTACTTCTTACATGTTGAACTCAAATACCTGTACTTTCTACTTCTTACATGTTGAACTCAAATACCTGTACTTTCTACTTCCTACATGTTGAACCCAAATACCTGTACTTTCTACTTCTTACATGTTGAACTCAAATACCTGTACTTTCTACTTCTTACATGTTGAACTCAAATACCTGTACTTTCTACTTCTTACATGTTGAACTCAAATACCTGTACTTTCTACTTCTTACATGTTGAACTCAAATACCTGTACTTTCTACTTCCTACATGTTGAACCCAAATACCTGTACTTTCTACTTCTTACATGTTGAACTCAAATACCTGTACTTTCTACTTCTTACATGTTGAACTCAAATACCTGTACTTTCTACTTCTCACATGTTGAACTCAAATACCTGTACTTTCTGCTTCTTACATGTTGAACTCAAATACCTGTACTTTCTACTTCTTACATGTTGAACTCAAATACCTGTACTTTCTACTTCTCACATGTTGAACTCAAATACCTGTACTTTCTACTTCTTACATGTTGAACTCAAATACCTGTACTTTCTACTTCTCACATGTTGAACTCAAATACCTGTACTTTCTACTTCTTACATGTTGAACTCAAATACCTGTACTTTCTACTTCTCACATGTTGAACTCAAATACCTGTACTTTCTGCTTCTTACATGTTGAACTCAAATACCTGTACTTTCTACTTCTCACATGTTGAACTCAAATACCTGTACTTTCTACTTCTTACATGTTGAACTCAAATACCTGTACTTTCTACTTCTTACATGTTGAACTCAAATACCTGTACTTTCTGCTTCTTACATGTTGAACTCAAATACCTGTACTTTCTACTTCTTACATGTTGAACTCAAATACCTGTACTTTCTACTTCTCACATGTTGAACTCAAATACCTGTACTTTCTACTTCTTACATGTTGAACTCAAATACCTGTACTTTCTACTTCTCACATGTTGAACTCAAATACCTGTACTTTCTACTTCTTACATGTTGAACTCAAATACCTGTACTTTCTACTTCTTACATGTTGAACTCAAATACCTGTACTTTCTACTTCTTACATGCTGAACACAAATACCTGTACTTTCTACTTCTCACATGTTGAACTCAAATACCTGTACTTTCTACTTCTTACATGTTGAACTCAAATACCTGTACTTTCTACTTCTTACATGTTGAACTCAAATACCTGTACTTTCTACTTCTTACATGCTGAACACAAATACCTGTACTTTCTACTTCTTACATGTTGAACACAAATACCTGTACTTTCTACTTCTTACATGTTGAACTCAAATACCTGTACTTTCTACTTCTTACATGTTGAACTCAAATACCTGTACTACTTCTTACATGTTGAACTCAAATACCTCTACTTTCTACTTCTTACATGTTGAACCCAAATACCTGTACTTTCTACTTCTTACATGTTGAACTCTAATACCTGTACTTTCTACTTCTTACATGTTGAACACAAATACCTGTACTTTCTACTTCTTACATGTTGAACTCAAATACCTGTACTTTCTACTTCTTACATGTTGAACACAAATACCTGTACTTTCTACTTCTTACATGTTTGAACTCAAATACCTGTACTTTCTACTTCTTACATGTTGAACACAAATACCTGTACTTTCTACTTCTCACATGTTGAACTCAAATACCTGTACTTTCTACTTCTTACATGTTGAACTCAAATACCTGTACTTTCTACTTCTCTCATTTTCCAAACAGCTGGTTCCTTTAGTCTGAATGTGTGTTTGATGCGTGATCATTATTCTTTAGAGTCATTGCGTGCCTATTGATTTGAACACGATCCGTGTATCCATCATTTCCTGGTCTTCTCTAAAGAAGAGGGACCAATGGAAACGTTGTCATGTTGCCGTTGTTCAGCATGGAAACATTCATTAGCTAACAATGACATTATTATATGTTCGAGTTCAGTCAGTACTTCTACTTTTACCAGAGTATTTTTAAACACGAGTATCTGTACTTCTACTTGAGTAAAGGATGTGTGCTGTTGCCTCCCCCCCTCCCAGCTTCATTACTGTGTCTCGGGGTCAGACAGATAAAGAGCTGCAGGCTGACCGTCTGTCAGCGGCTGATAACAGATCCTCTGACTCTCCAGACACCAGAAACCCCTCGATGTAAATCCTCCTCCAGGCTCAGATTAACAGGGAAAGTTCGACTGCTCTCATTGTCTGATTATTGTTATTGTATGCGTCAGAGCCAAAGGTCAAACCACTGATGACTCTGAGCTTTGTGACGAGAGTCAAGGATGCTTTACTTGATCCGTGTGTACACATGTTTGAGCGCTGATTTGTTGTTTTATTACAGCACCAGCTGATCTCTAGGTGAGTAATATAAACTTAATCAAACATTTTTAGTATTGTTAGGTATTTATCAAGCAAAAATGCAAAATATTTGGCTGGTTTCAGCTTCTCAATTGTGATATTGGCTGCCTTTCTCTGTTTCTAAATCATTGTATATTTCATATCTTTGGATTTAAAACTGTAAGTGGAACAAAGCAAGACGTTAAAAGACATTTGGCTTCAAACTTATTTTTCTGACATTTTATAGACTGAACAATTAATCAATCTTTATCCAGATAAATAGATTTAAAGCAAATGGTGTTTATTGCTAAATGTCCATCATGTTTCCCACTAGAGAGAAATGGTGGTCAATATGGTTAGAATATTTGTATTATGTCATATGTAATATCAATATCATCTATTCAATAGTTCTTAATTGTGTACTGTCCATGTTAAACTTATCCAGTAATGTAACTGATAAATGTTATCCAAAATACAATTCCTATAAATCCAATATAACCTATAGTGCTCAGTGTCATGGGGAAATAACTATACAAATGTGTTTTTGAGCCAAGTACTCAATATTGATATTTCAATGATTATGTAGGGTTGATTATTGACTTTCCTAAAATATTTAACAGTTTTGAAAATCAATCATCTGTAATGTATATAATTAATGGATAAAGCCAAATAATACAACAGCCTGGTTATTTTAAGAACATTGCATCACTTGTCTGAAATGCAAGGCTTTAAAACCAGGGCAAATCAATACCTATGCAACTTTACGATACCTAAAACCTAAACGATATGTATTTTCATATCCAGATGTTCATATAAAAATCAATACATTTCACAACCCTGTCATAAAGTTGTGTAAAAGTGTCCACAATGCTCCAAAACAAGCAGACGTGATGTTTTACTCTGCAACACAACACTGTTTCAGAGCGCTCAGCAGTGTGTTGGTGTGTGTTGGTGTGTGTTGGTGTGTGTTGGTGTGTGTTGGTGGGTGTTGGTGTGTGTTGGTGTGTGTTGGTGTGTGTTGGTGTGTGTTGGTGTGTGTGCTTCAGGGCGATAGTTTGTCAGGAGGCTGAGAGATAAGAGCAGACAGGAGGTGATCAGAGTCACAGAGATAAGACCAAACACTGCAAGCTACACACACACACACACACACGCACGCACGCACGCACGCACGCACACACACACACACAGGAGCTGCTGTTATCTGCTCTGTGGTGTCCTGCAGGGAAACACAAAGGAAGGCATTTGCATGACAAGAGGAGATGTGTACTGTGGACAGTAAACTCAAAGAGGGAGGAGACACTGCAGGAGTCACACATGCTCAGTATAGGCTGAGAGATATTCAACATCGGAGATTTTTTTGGCCATGTTTAATGTTCAGTTTGGTTTAGTTTATTTGCTCATAGTGTCGTGGACATCCCCATTGATCAACTGTCACAAACAACAGTAAATGGGGCAGCTTTAGCCAACATTGCTCATTTCCAGCTGTTGTCCCCGGCCAGATGGTACAGTGATAGACACCTTTTTAAAATCACAAAACATCAACAGCATTAGTTATAAAGAAAAAAAGGACCACCTCAGGGTTTCATAATATGCGTCTACAAGCAGGAGACTCTCAAACAGATCAAATGTGTGAGTTTTACTGAAGCAAATGTTTCTTGGGGTGAAATCATTCAGAGGAACCTCAAACTGTGGTGGCCAATATAAAGAGAATCAAAAATGTTTGACCAAATGCATTGATAAAAACTAACGCAACGATATTGAAATATTTACTATTGATGCTTTCACAAAGAATAACGAGACCCTATTCTGCGTTTTGGGGTGTTCCCTTTCCTGTAGTGTGTTATGTTGTTATGCATGTACAAAATATGCTAATAGAGTTATATGTACAAAATATATCTATACATCTTCAAAAACAACCAGAGATGAATCACAACTACCAGCCAATGGGGCACCTTTTTCCTACATAAGAAAGAAAGTAAGCCTTGCACCTGAAATCTGCTAATGGTTGTGCTAACTAACTGGGAAGCTAACATTAGCGCTAACTTGGTGTGTAAACAAGTACAACTAAAGTAAAGTAACAAATACACTGTGTAGTCCTGTGGCTTTACTGAATCTTCTCCAGACCTTCCTAGTACATAAAGCAAACTAAAGAGTGTTTTTTAATATTCGTTATTGTCCTCTTAACATGGCTAATATAAGCAATTATCTATACATGCTGTTGCACATCACTAAATGAAGCAGGTAGGTTCTGCAGAAATTAGGTTTCCCAGGAAAAGCACTATGTATTTACTGTGTACTGCATTTGTTCAGTGTGTCCTGTGTTTGTTTACTGTGTTCTGCTGTGTGTTGTTTGTCTCTCAGCCCTCACCTCAGGTTCAACAGCCTGACACTGGTCTCCACGCACGGCCTCCTCAGCGACTTCGACCACGAGGACATCGGGTTTCTCTCCACAAGGTGAGAGAATGGACCAAAATGAGGAAAACAGCACTAATTCACTTATTAGATGAGATCTCAACACCAAGAAACGATCAATAAAGTGTTTCTATGTCTTTTACAGCTAAATTATAGCGGCAATAGACACATGTTTTGCTTTAATACATTTTTATGAGGTAAAAAATTATCGCATAATGTAATGGCTGTAGATTAAGGGAACCATGTTGATGCATTTCCTATAAACACAAAGGACCAGTGATCAGTATTAAGGGATTTCTATTGGCAGAAAATGACTCATAACTGTATTCTTTTTTTTGTGTATATTATTTGGCGTATAATCATCTAAAGATATATATTGTTGTTTTGGGGTTACTTCAGAATAAGCTAGGGCTGCAACTAATGATACATTTCATTGTTAAATAATTGACCAATTATTGTTTCTTATAAACGATTATTTATTTTATCTATAAAATGGCAAAAAAGTTGTTAAAAACACGTCTTTCATAAAATATGATCATAAATTATCCAAACTGTTGCATATTAATTTAAATGTAAAACAAATTGATGAATTAATAAAATTGCAGCTCTAAAATGAGTCTTTCGTGTCTACATAGGGAGCTACTCTTTCATGAAGTGTGCCATGTTTCTACCCAGAAGGGACACACCAAACTCTTGTTTAAGGAAGCAATATATTTTGCTTGAAGTCTGTCACAGTTCTTGAAAACACTCTGAAAGGGAAGAGCACTTGCAACTTAATCCTCCTTTAAGTCACATGAGTGTCTTAAGAGGTGTCTTCCTGTGTGCAGTCATGCGTACAGCAGCAGAGATCTGTCCCGGGTGCCTCTGCACTCCTGCGTCAGCGTGGTGAGCGGGAAGATGGTGGCCATCAACAGGAAGTCCAAACACGTCCTGGTGTCCGGTGGAGTGACGGTGCCCTACGACCACCTGGTCCTCTGCACCGGCCTACAGTACCAGGTGACACACAGAATTTCATTTTGGATTATTGCGTTTATGATATTTACACATTTAGTTCAGCAAGATAATCTCCACATATTAACAACACTTCATGATTTCTGAATTAAAAAGCTAATGTTGGGCTATAAAGGAACTACAGCATGGACACATGACTTCACGTCACCACCGCTAAGCTAAAGGCGGCTAATGTTGGGCTATAAAGGAACTACAGCATGGACACATGACTTCACGTCACCACCGCTAAGCTAAAGGCGGCTAATGTTGGACTATAAAGGAACTACAGCACGGTCACATGACTTCACGTCACCACCGCTAAGCTAAAGGCGGCTAATGTTGGGCTATAAAGGAACTACAGCACGGTCACATGACTTCACGTCACCACCGCTAAGCTAAAGGTGGCTAATGTTGGGCTATAAAGAAACTACAGCACGGTCACATGACTTCACGTCACCACCGCTAAGCTAAAGGAGGCTAATGTTGGGCTATAAAGGAACTACAGCACGGACACATGACTTCACGTCAACACCGCTAAGCTAAAGGCGGCTAATGTTGGGCTATAAAGGAACTACAGCACGGACACATGACTTCACGTCACCACCGCTAAGCTAAAGGCGGCTAATGTTGGGCTATAAAGGAACTACAGCACGGACACATGACTTCACGTCACCACCGCTAAGCTAAAGGGGGCTAATGTTGGGCTATAAAGGAACTACAGCACGGTCACATGACTTCACGTCACCACCGCTAAGCTAAAGGAGGCTAATGTTGGGCTATAAAGGAACTGCAGCACGGTCACATGACTTCACGTCACCACCGCTAAGCTAAAGGCGGCTAATGTTGGGCTATAAAGGAACTACAGCACGGTCACATGACTTCACGTCACCACCGCTAAGCTAAAGGCGGCTAATGTTGGGCTATAAAGGAACTACAGCACGGACACATGACTTCACGTCACCACCGCTAAGCTAAAGGGGGCTAATGTTGGGCTATAAAGGAACTACAGCACGGTCACATGACTTCACGTCACCACCGCTAAGCTAAAGGAGGCTAATGTTGGGCTATAAAGGAACTGCAGCACGGTCACATGACTTCACGTCACCACCGCTAAGCTAAAGGCGGCTAATGTTGGGCTATAAAGGTACTACAGCACGGTCACATGACTTCACGTCACCACCGTTAAGCTAAAGGTGGCTAATGTTGGGCTATAAAGGAACTACAGCACGGTCACATGACTTCACCACCGCTAAGCTAAAGGTGGCTAATGTTGGGCTATAAAGGAACTACAGCACGGTCACATGACTTCACGTCACCACCGCTAAGCTAAAGGAGGCTAATGTTGGGCTATAAAGGAACTACAGCACGGTCACATGACTTCACGTCACCACCGCTAAGCTAAAGGGGGCTAATGTTGGGCTATAAAGGAACTACTGCACGGTCACATGACTTCACCACCGCTAAGCTAAAGGTGGCTAATGTTGGGCTATAAAGGAACTACAGCACGGTCACATGACTTCACGTCACCACCGCTAAGCTAAAGGAGGCTAATGTTGGGCTATAAAGGAACTACGGCACGGTCACATGACTTCACGTCACCACCGCTAAGCTAAAGGTGGCTAATGTTGGGCTATAAAGGAACTACGGCACGGTCACATGACTTCACGTCACCACCGCTAAGCTAAAGGTGGCTAATGTTGGGCTATAAAGGAACTACAGCACGGTCACATGACTTCATGTCACCACCGCTAAGCTAAAGGTGGCTAATGTTGGGCTATAAAGGAACTGCAGCACGGTCACATGACTTCACGTCACCACCGCTAAGCTAAAGGCGCTAATGTTGGGCTATAAAAGGTACTACAGCACCGGTCACATGACTTCACTTCACCACCGCTAAGCTAAAGGTGGCTAATGTTGGCTATAAAGGAACTACAGCACGGTCACATGACTTCACCACCGCTAAGCTAAGGTGGCTAATGTTGGGCTATAAAGGAACTACAGCACGGTCACATGACTTCACGTCACCACCGCTAAGCAAAGGAGGCTAATGTTGGGCTATAAAGGAACTACAGCACGGTCACTGACTTCACTCACCACCGCTAAGCTTAAAGGGGCTAATGTTGGGCTATAAAGGAACTACTGCACGGTTCACATGACTTCACCACCGCTAAGCTAAAGGGGCTAATGTTGGGCTATAAAGGAACTACAGCACGGTTCACATGACTTCACGGTCACCACCGCTAAGCTTAAAGGAGGCTAATGTTGGGCTATAAAGGAACTACAGCACGGTCACATGACTTCACGTCTCCACCGCTAAGCTAAAGGAGGATAATGTTGGGCTATAAAGGAAACTACAGCACGGTCACATGACTTCACGTCACCACCGCTAAGCTAAAGGTGGCTAATGTTGGGCTATAAAGGAACTACAGCACGGTCACATGACTTCATGTCACCACCGCTAAGCTAAAGGTGGCTAATGTTGGGCTATAAAGGAACTACAGCACGGTCACATGACTTCACGTCACCACCGCTAAGCCAAAGGAGGCTAATGTTGGGTGTGATGATGTTTAGTTGTCTCATTTAGACACTTGTTAGCAACTGCTGTTTTTAAATCCACCAGTGGGGTATTTACTGAATTATTTATGTCCTAGAACAACTTGTTAAAATCTCTTCAGCTTATGTTAACCACATACCTTATTTCAGGCTAACAACCAAAAACTCATACTAAAGACTTCAAAACGATGCAACAGGAAGTGCTTCAGGACTCATTCCTGCACCACTCTATAACACGATATAAAGATATAGCTAGCTAATAAACGTAACACTATTATGATATGCTGCTGCAGGCGCCTCGTCCTGCTGAAGTGAATCAGCCCGACTCAAACCTCCAGCTGCCCTCCAACCTCTTCACCCTCAACGACCTCCACGACTGTATGGCTGCCCGCCGCTGGCTGAGCGCCAACTTTGTGGAGCTGGAGGGTGAGCTAACACACACACATACACTCTCACACACACACACCACACACACACACACACACACACACACACACACACTCACACACACACATACACTCTCATACACACACACACTCACACACAGAACCTAATATTAATGTGTAGTTGTATGTCATTACTCAGCCAGTCAGCGCTGAAGTGCTCCGGTATAATTAGCCGCTAATTAGCTGCAGAGAAATCTTTCATCTGTGTGAATCATGTTGGCCTCTCCCATCCAGTTTTCCATTATCACATCACTTTCTGAGAGCCAGAGGATAAAACCCACAGTGTCATTAAGCAGAATGAATCTGCTCTCTGAAGGAATTGTGCACTGATCTGGAGTGAGGCTTTTAAATGTACTAATTAGATGATCCTAGTCATGAAGCAAAGCCATTAATAAATGCAGACTCCAGCAGATAACATGTGTATTTACATATTTTAATAACAGCCGAAAGAAACGTATGAATGTGAAGTTCAGCGGTAGACTGAAGCAGATGGAGTCTCTCAGTACTTACCGTCAGAACACTTTTTAAATCACAAATATGCCGTTTTATTTAGCTTCAGCTTTCAGTATTTCCATTCCAGTGACAGTAGATTTTTCACCACCGGATTAAACCACATTTAATCACATGGTGCTTCAGTTAATATTTGTGGCTGCAGGATGATGTGTGTTTGATTGAGCCAAAATAAACTACAGTGTGTAGTATATGGTGATGAAGGAACGTGTTTTTAATAGTTTGTAATCACTCAAAAATATGCATCAGGCTTTGACACACACACACACACACACACACACACACACACACACACACACACACACACACACACACACACATAGTTGGTCTTTTCATGGCATATTTTAACAAAAAGAAAAGGGTAGAACAACACCAGACTTTATATTTTAAAGCTGAAGACACTCCTGATGCACCGAGAGGCAATCCATATCCCCTCCAAAAACAATGCAGGCATTCCCAAAAAATGGCAAGGGACACTGGTTTGTTTATGATGCAAGGTGTTCATTACACTGGCTCCATGATTAAAAACAAGACCAGTGTGTAGTGGCAACATCATAATAACTTGTTTACCTTAACAAAGCTGTACGCTTACATATTTATGGGAATTTTACACATAAAGAACTTGTTTCCCTGAGCAATTGTAGTGGTGGTATATATGAGCAGTGGAATATAGATTGTTAACGAGAGGTTTTTGTGTTGTGCTGTCCTTGGTGTAGCTCCTCTGGTTCAGCACCACGGACAGAGGCACTGAACTGAAGCTGTGTTCATTCTAATAACCAACGATGGTCTGTTACTCAACTAAAAGTACCAAAACAACAACGTAAAAATACCTAATTATATGTTCTGCCTCAAAGAAGGATTACCAAGTGAATGTACTTAAAAAGACTGAAAACTAAAGGTTCTGCTACACCAGTTGTTTTCATTTTTCCATAAACTTTTATTATAACGTGAAATATCAGATGGTTTGGCCTTTTTAGGACTCGAAAGGGAAGTTGAATTAAAAAAATCTGAGTTTTTTGGGATAAAAATGCTCTCCTTTTACAAAAATGGGTGCTTAAAAAAGGATCCGTTTGCAACAAACAAAATGTGTCTCTCCAGATAACGCCATCGTCTACGGAAACAGCATCGACGTTTTCACCACCGTTGAGACTTTGCTCAGCCTCGGGATTCTGGGTAATCGTATCCATGTCGTCTTCACGCCTCCCGAGCCCGGCGTCTCCTGCTTCAGCGACCCGGAGGTGGAGAAAGCTGTGGCGACGGCCCTGAAGAAGGCCGAGGTTCAGGTCCACCATCACTGCCTGCTGGCCCTCATGAACAACGGAGACAACCCCAACCCCCTCACATCTGTGACCTTCACTACAGACGCAGAGACCCTCAATCTGCAGTGTGGGGTAAATCAACATCGTCTTATTGTTAACCTGGAAATGTAGAGTACCCCAAAGTGTTATGATAGAAATGTATAGTAGGGCACATAGAAACTGCTGGATGCTAACTTTTAGATAGAATAGAATGGGAGGATGAAACCCTCGTTAATGGTCACACATGCAGAGCACACAGTGAAATGTGTTCTCTGCATTTAACCCATCCTAGTACCAGGAGTCTAGTACTAGGAGCAGCTATTGTACAGCGCAGTGGGGGGAGTGGGGGGGGGGGGGGGGGGGGGGGGGGGGGGGGGGGGAGGGGGTGCTCAATGGCACCATGGCAGGGGACCAAGTAGCAGTCCACACTCCATATTCAGGTCTGTTCGGGGACTTGAACCGGCGACCCTACGGCTCACAGTCCAAAGCCCCTACTGACTGAGCCACTGCCGGACTATATATGTTTCGCAGTTTGCACAATTGGAATAAGTTGCATTAATTAGCATATGCAGACAATGGTTACAAATTCGATTAGGAATGTCTTTGTAGGGTTGTTGGGGGATATTGAGGAAGCTGAATCCATTTCGGACATTTTCAGGATCAAAAATGGCAGTTTTGGGCCATAATTGTGCTCCCGGATCTTAAAAATGTCAGAAATGTATTCAGCATCCTCAATATACCTCAAAAACCACACCAAACATGTCCAATTCGGCCAAGCAATTTTGCTATTGTCTGCATTTGCAAATGAATGCACACTGCCAAAACTGCATCCCTCTCCTCTGTCATCATCCTGTTGGACCTGTCTGCTGCATTCGACACGGTGAATCATCAGATCCTCCTTCGCACTCTCCAAAAACTTGGAGTTTCTGGCTCTGCACTTTCCCTCCTCACCTCATACCTGAAAGACCGTACCTACAGGGTGACTTGGAGAGGGTCTGAGTCCGACCCTTGTCAATTAACTACCGGGGGTCCCTCAGGGCTCTGTTCTTGGTCCCCTCCTCTTCTCCTTGTACACAAACTCGCTCGGATCCAGTCATTAGCCCGCATGGTTTTTCTTACCACTGCTACGCTGACGACACCCAATTAATTCTGTCCTTTCCCCGCTCAGAGACCCAGGTCGTCGCACGCATCTCTGCTTGTCTAGCTGACATCTCTCAGTGGATGTCTGCTCACCACCTCAAGCTCAACCTTGACAAGGACTGAGCTGCTCTTCCTCCCGGGAAAAGATTGTCCAACTCTTGACCTGACAATCAACATCGGCACCTCAGTTGTTTTCCCCGACTCAGACTGCAAGGAATCTGGGTGTGACCCTAGATAACAACCTGTCCTTCACTGCAAACATCGCTGCTACAACCCGTTGCTGCAGATACACGCTTTACAACATCAGGAAGATACGTCCCCAGCTGACTCAGAAAGCGACTCAGGTTCTGGTCCAGGCTCTCGTCATCTCACGCCTAGACTACTGCAACTCCCTCCTGGCTGGTCTACCTGCATGTGCCATCCGACCTCTGCAGCTCACCAGAATGCAGCGGCTCGTCTGGTTTTTCAACCTTCCTAAATGCTCCCACACCACTCCGCTCCTCCTCCGCTCCCTTCACTGGCTTCCGGTAACTGCTAGAATCCACTTCAAGACACTGGTACTTGCTTACCGTGCTGCGAATGGATCTGGCCCTCCTACATCCAGGACATGGTTAAACCGTACACCCCAGCGCGTGCACTACGCTCTGCATCAGCCAAACGACTCGTTGCGCCCTCGCTGCGAGGGGGACCCAAGTTCCCATCGGCGAAAACACGTGGGTTTGCTATCCTGGCTCCAAGATGGTGGAATGAGCTCCCCATTGACATCAGGACGGCAGATAGCTTGCACATCTTCCGGCGCAAACTGAAAACTCATCTCTTTCGACTCCACTTCGAGCGTTAGAACGATTAACGAAGCACTTTTATACCACTAAAGGACTGGATTACCTAAAGCCAGTTGAGTAGCACTTTGAAATGTTTGGCTCTATGAAACCTGATATACTTATATGATTCTGTTTTCTTCAAGGTTGTGTCTTCCTGGTCGAATGTACTTATTGTAAGTCGCTTTGGACAAAAGCGTCAGCTAAATGCAATGTAATGTAATGTAATGAATGCTACTGAATACAACTTGTGCCAATTGCCCAACATATGCAAGTTAGCCTCCGGCAGTTTCTATGTGCTCGGGACCCGTACAATACATTTCTATCATAATGTTTTCAGGGTTCACACTGCTGGCAAGTAGACTAGCATGTCTGCTTGTCCAGTTAGTTATTAGTGTTCACTGAAGTAAATATTTCCCTAACAATGCTGGGTTACTGTCCAGGGGGCCATGAACGAGCGGCTGGCTGGATTTTAATTCCCCTCCTGGAAGCAGGCTGTGTTTGTGGAGCACAGAATGATGTTGGTGTGTTTCCCATTCCCATTGTTTCAGACAGTAGAGGATTGTACTCTCCGATTGTGTGTTTGTTTTCCTCATTTTAGGCTGAATTAGAGGCACCCTGCAGATGAGGTTTTGTTGTTTTTATATTGTGTCAAACCAGAGCATTCAGAAATGTGGCTTAAACATTTGTTTTCTAGGCTGGAAATATATTGACAGATGTGTTAGCTGTGAAGGATAGAGAGAAAGTGTAGACAAAACTAGAGCTGCACCACAATGTTATCAGATCACAATATGGTCCATGTGTGGGAGAGAAACATCACACTACAGGAAAGGGAAAACTCCAATAGGGCTTTTTTAAAACGTTTGTCCAGCTCCACGAGTTTAATCACAGAAGTTGGTTTGTGTGGAAATGTGTTCATCTGATCATATATCCTTTATTTAACCAGGTAAAAGTCTCACTGAGATTCAAATCTATTTTTCAACAGCGACCTGGCCAAGAGGGGCAGCATGGAGAAAGTTACAACAAATGAACACAAACAATACAGGCAGACGAATACAGCTGTAAAACACTAATGAACACATTACCCAGTGAATATGCAAATAAAATAACTATTATAAAACACTAAAAACTGGCACAATTTTAAAACGACTTCAATTATGGGATATACGAGCAATCACATCGACCAATGGATTCTTGTTCTCCGTCCTTTAAGACTTGAACTCCCCCGTAGTGATCAAATCTGACAGTTTCAGCTCTTTCTGTACTTTATTCCAAGCATAGATGAGAGTAACACCTACGTCACTTCCGGGCGAAAATTACGGCCCCGCCCACTTTTTGGGGAAAACAACGCTGTCATTTGATTGACGTTTTTGCCAATCCGATCAGACATTTTCTGATCTTCAAAGAGCCCGGTTGCGATGGCCAGTCAGGCAAACATTTACATTAAATCATTTGAAATCGACGATCGGGCTCGATATATGGTTAAATTAAAATCAGTAGGCGAGGCCGTCATTTCGCCGGCTGTTACTCTCATGAGCGAGGCGGGAAATAATTGGACAGTAAAAGAAGAGCTCTGTGGCTTCAGGCTCGAACAGCAGCGTTGGTTTCCCCCAAAAGTGGGTGGGCCGTAAAGTGATGCTACTCTCATCTATGGACACCGATCGCCAACTGCTATATTTAACCATATATCGAGCCCGATCGTCCATTTCCAATGATTTCATGTAATTGTTCGCCTGTCTGGCCATCGTAATCTGGCTCTTTGAAGATCCACAAATCCACGGTTTTCAAACATTTCTGATCGGATTGGCAAAAACTTCAGAATTGTATTGACCGCCATTCAAATGACAGCGTTGTTTTCCCCCAAAAGTGGGCGGAGCCGTCATTTTTGCCCGGAAGTGACGCATGTGTTACTCATGTATAAGGGGCAGCATATAAAAATCATGACATCCCAAGAAACAGAAAACATATCTTGCTTTTCTCCTTTCAGGTGTTCATTAATCTCTCCAATAAAGCCGTGGACTCTGAGGCCTTCCGGAGCATCAACGACTCCTTCCTGGTGTTCGACAGCAGACTCGTTATAGACGCCACTTTCCACACCAGCGATTCCTCCATTTCTGCAGCCGGACCTCTCACCAAATTCTCCCGCAGCTACTACTCCGACGAGTGGTCGAACGCAAACTTCAACTCTAAGGAGGTGGGCCGGGATCTGGCGGCCATGTTGCTGCGTCTCTTCGACCCCACGTTGGAGCCCGCGATGGAAACTCCTCCAGAAACAGAGCGCCTCGTTCCGCTGTACGGACAGGCCAAGATTCAAGGTGTGTGTGTGTGTGTGTGTGTGTGTGTGTGTGTGTGTGTGTGTGTGTGTGTGTGTGTGGTGTGTGTGTGTGTGTGTGTGTGTGTGTGTGTGTGTGTGTGTGTGTGTGTGTGTGTGTGTGTGTGTGTGTTGCATTAAAAAATGTCCAGAGAGAATTGAGATGCATCTAAAAATGATATTTCGCAGCACAATCGCGCAGCCACTTCTCCACATGCCCTTCGGGGGCCGTCTCCCACACACTGATGACACACTTGTTCATCTTTTGTTGTGGTGAGTCATCTATGGCAATGAATGGGACTTCTATAAAACCCTGGCCCCCTTAAAACCACTTCAGTACTGCATTATCTCTCCTGCTATTCAATTCCCACGTGTCGTATCTTTATTATAAACCTTAAATTCCTTCACATTCATCAGCACTACTTCTCAGTATATGTTCTAGGGTCTCTCAGTTTACCCTTTAATACTCTTCCTGCTGTCCAAACACGTTTGTATCTGACTGAATTCACCAGCATCACCTTGGAGCGTTTTACAAACCTTTACCTGCCCACCCACTGCTCGTGTTATTTCGTCGAACACTCAAACCATAGCGGGGCGTAACAATGGTGCATTGTGCTGCCGTGTATTCACGAAGGAACCAAGGCCACTCCACAGGTAACACAAACACGACAGCCACTCTCACGGGGGTGACACACACGTGAACTTTTCAGAGAGGCCGAATCATCGAGGATATCTACATACATACATAACGCTCTAAAAACAACATGCCTGTGTTATATACTCAGCTGAGTTGTGAACGGACATCATCTGTCCCCATATTCCCTTTTTAGCATGTGTCATAAATTGACTTTTGATCCAGTTTTGAGGCACATTTTCACCATACACTTTTACATAATTCAGGCCTTTTAACTCTATACTTTAACCGGATGATGGACTGTTGTAGTGGGACGACTTCTGGGTCTTGAGTCTTCGGTAAAACAAGCTGAGCAAACTTTCCCAGCACTTCTATGTCAACCGAATAACATTTATTTCTATGTTATCGTTTCCATTTCAACACTGTTCGTTCTCTTCTTTAAACACACAAATGAAGGTATCTTACCAGACGATGTTGAAACAGTTTTCGTTATTTAAATAAACAAATCTTCTCGTCTCTGCAGTGCAATGCAGCGTTAAAAAAAACGTGTGGCTTCACAACCAAAATAGAACCCAGAGTATAATCAGCAGGACTCTTTTAACCAGCTGAGGCAATCGCAGCACCAATCAGCCGCTCCGCCCCACCGTGGCTGCGGATCCCGATCAAATGACACCAATCAGTTATACTCCATTACATACATTAAATGATTAAATGATCAAAATAATAAATCAATGTTTTGGCTCCTACAACCGAGTTAATAAACTCTGGGTCTTTTTGTTAGACTGCTTTATGCAATATTTTCACCTGTAGTCACTTGGTACATTTTGTGAGTACTCTGCGCTGATTTACTCACCGTTGATGCCATGATTGGTCTTTTAACTGTTGCATGTAAGGTCTTCAATTACTAATTATATTTCTGAATAATCCCTCAGGCTACAAAAAGTAAGGAAACAACGACACATGAATGAAATGGACCTCCTCACACCTTAACCTTCCTCCTCTCTCAGGTGGGAAGCTTCCTGGAGGATTCCACTTCCTGCAGGTCACTAAACCGTCTGCTACCCAGCTGACCGCTCCTCCTGTTCAAAAGGTAAGGTTTTAATATAAACAACAGACTGGGGTGTGTTTTATTTTTGGATAAAAGCACAATTGGAGAATATCACTGCCTTGTCTTTTAATCCATGTTTTAACGCGAATCCCTCTACAAACTCCTGAAGAACAAGAGAACTAACTAACTTCTGCTTGAAGACACGTCAACATGTCAGGAAATAGTGAAGAATGTTCATGTTGTTGTTCTTTTTAGTCAGTCCAAACACCCCCCAAGAAATCCCTTAAATATGAATATATTAAACCGAGAAAAGCAGGAACTCCATATTCCAGCGGCTGAAAACAGCATTTTCTTTAAATATTGAATTAAACATTTCTTCAACGACCATTTGTTTGCAGTGTGTGATGAATACTAAATCAGCAGGATTCTCTTTAAGAAAACAGATACATCATTTTCTGAAACTCTTGAAGATAACATCCAATCATTATTCCTTTAAGAAAGATTCCTAAGTTGAAAAAGTGAAATGTGTTTTAATTTAAGGGACTTTTCATAATGTGTTTAGTTGCAGGACAGCTGCTTGGTGACGGGGCGTGTGGAGACGGGGAACTACTTCTCGTTACACCTGGACAGCTACGAGCAGGTGGAGGCGCTCACCTGTCTCTCCCTGAAGCCCCTCCCCCTCTCCAACTACCTGAGTCTGTATGGTAAACAGCAGCAGCTGCTGGGCCAGCTGAGCAGCTGCTACCGGCAGGGCCTGATCCCAGACCTGCACAGGTGAGGAAATATAATCTAGTAATATATCCCACTGCATTTACTTTGAACCAGGGAATGATCATTTGTTCAAAAGATTCAAAGTCAAGTCAGTCAGAGTCAACATCTTCCAGTTTGTGTTTACAGACGGAGAGATCGAAATACCGTTTCCCACAATCCCCAATATAAAAACAAATGTATATAAAAATATGTATATAAATACACATTTGTGCACACATTAAGACCTAAATAAAAACACAATAATCAATATATACAAAATAACAGTCACTTCAATGTCTTTGGGAAATGTACATAATTGCAAGAATGTCCATAGCAGCGTAAAAAAAGGTTTCAACGGTTTTAATGTCATTTGCTCAGCAGCTACAGGGTAGAAATGGTTATGAAAATCTTCTGACCTGAGCTTTTCCAACGATGCAACATATATAATAAAATACAAAAATAGTGCAAGAACAATTAACCCTTCGATGCTTAAGTGGGTCTTTTTGGACCCGGTGAGGTGGTTTTCTTAGAGTATCTTTGTAATTACATATTTTTATCATTTAATATTCCAGCTATTCCTCAAATAACATGTTTTGGATATCAAGCCATTCAAATTTAAAATTTACATTTTAAGAAATTATAGTTTTTGTATTTCTACCCCAAGCTTCCATAACGGAGCGTCCACACAGCAGCGTGCGTTGACGCTTGGCGGTGGGCGTATCTGAAGCTTGGGGATTTTTTGCGAGCAACGCGACCAACAACCAATCACATGAATCTCCCGCCCCCGACATAGAAAGCAAAAAACCCCCGGGGATTTTATGCGAGCAATATATATATATATATATAAAATCCCAAACAGGCGAAAACCTACCAGTTTCACCCACTGTCTCTGCCACCTCCCTCCATGCCTCGCTCCTCCGGTTTGTATCCCGGTAGATGAACAGAGACTGATCATACAGCACCGGGTGATTCACTATCGCTAGAATCAATTTTCCCTCCATTTTTTTGAATATGAGGAAATGACCTGCGTAGTCTCTCCCAGCATACACGCGGTTTGATTGGCTAGCGCTTGTACTGGCAGATTTGCATAAACAGGATTTCATTGGCTGACGCTTCTGCCGAGGCGCCAAAAGATGAACATTGCTCAACTTTTGAAGCCAGCTACGCTCCACGTCGCTTCCCAAAATGCAGTTCGGCTAAAAGTGACTTCACCCCATTCAAAGTGAATGGGCAGAAGCGTTGGAAGCTTCAACGCACGCCGCCGTGTGAACGGGCCGTCAGTGGGTCAAAAATGACCCGCATGCATTTGCTATGGGATCCTACGGGAAAACGTTTTTTTATAAATAGTGAAAAATGAAATACAAAATATTTCTAGTGTGAACCAAAATATAATACTAAATATTATACAAGTGATTTTTCTAA
>NW_022992122.1:521412-531412 GCF_902827175.1 Gymnodraco acuticeps | reverse complement strand
CAGAGGCCACACCCTCTGCCAGCCTTTCACGAAACAAAGCTTCTCAAACCTTTCAGGACTCATGCCGGATGTTCAGCGTAGGGCACTGAAGAACGATGCTGTTCCTACTTTGTTTGGACCAGCGGGAGATTCGGGTACACAACCTGTAAGTATTCATTGTTGTTTGTGTATTTATGATGTTTAAAACAAACAAGGTATCTATCACGACTGTTTCAATGGGTAAACGTTTTTCGGGCTGCTACGTTGGGATGGCGGAGGAATGCTCTCCGCAGACCCATTCTCACAGCGTTATAAACCTTGTTCTTCCTCAATATCAAGCCACACTTATTGTGTTTACTTCGGCTGTGAGTGTTTGTGTGCTCAGGATGAGTTTAGCTTGTTCTCGCTGCATCGCCGACACGGAAGCCTGTCCGCTCCTCGCAGCAACGAGCCTTGCAACGTCTCGACCAATCAGAGCACAGTGGGCTCACAGGGAGGAGGAGGGGGGGCAGGAGCTCCAACAAGGCGTGTAGCACAGAGAGTGAATGCACAGACTATCAGAGATGCTGTGAGAAACCACTGTGAGTTTGGAACATTGAACAAAGTGAATCTATTCTAGTCGACCTCAACGATGGAACTATGATGAGTAGAAATGACATGGGACCTTTAAAGTGATGTTTCGTGAGTCTGTTGGGTTTGTAGAATACGAGTTTGCAAACGTATAACATCTGGAAGTGTGGAGTTGCTCATTTGGCTCCAGGCTGAAGGGAGTGAGAGAAACTCCCTCTGAAGGACACACAGGGGCCGTTTCTCAATGTGGAGTAAGCATGCTGCAGAGCCACTATTTCAAGTATACTAGGTCATCGAGTGGCGCCGAAGGACTGTTTGAATGCCCAGCATTCGGCTCCACTCGATGACCTAGTATACTTGAAATAGTGGCTCCGCAGCAGTTGCACTCCACATTGAGGAACGGCCAGGGATTTGAGCCTTTGCAGACCATTTACATGCACTAAAACATGCAGAACGCATACAGCGAGGGGGACACCACAAAAAGCTACAATTATTTTCTAGAGTAATTGGTTCATAGTTGCTTCTATAAAAAGGCAGAGATGATTTCAGTCTGAAACCCAAAGAGCTTAAAGTCACGTGAAATAAGCAAAAAGCAGTAATATGTGATTACGATGAATCCCTAACCCTTAATGATATCGTTGGTGATCGTATGTCTGCTAATGTTCTAATGATTACAGTGGTGTTGAAAGCAAAGCAGCAACGTTACAAGAATAATTCCTTGAAGAAAAGTCACTTAACTGTAAAGTAAGTATTCCTTATTTACTAATCAAGATAATACCGTTTTTAAGGGACTTTTGAAGCTACTGAAAAGTGTTTGTATGAATGTAATGTTACCTGTAAACACTTCACACTGAGTGACTTTAAGTCCTTTAAATGTGTACCTTAATTTGACTTCTCCAGGACATTTGTCTCGTGCAAACTTCAGTCGTTCTTCCCCTCCGTAGACGAGCACCTGATAAATGGTCTCTAACTGACATGAGCTGCAGTTTGAAGGGAAGGAGGGTTTGAACGCTTGTTTCCACAGACCTCTCCTCCACAATGTGCCAACTGTAACTGTGACTCTGCAGCAGCGTGACCAATCACAGGCTGCACATGAAGGCATTATGGGGGAGGAGAAGAGGGGACAAAATGGGAGGAGAGGGTGGGGGGTGTCACTCTACAGCTGTATGTTAATGAGGCTGAAAAATAACCGCACACACAACAACATATGTCCGCAGCTAAACAACCTGCAGCCTGCTGGTGTTCATACTACAGGAATCAGGCCTTTATATTTACATAATGCAGATTACACTGAATTCCTCCGCTGTCACCATCGAGCGGACGCTGTCACTCCACAGACAAGATGCAACGTCCTTCCTTTATGTCTGCAATGCAGTCAGTGTTATTGACTCGGTGTGACTCTAACGCACTTTCATTCTAATAATGCTGCTTTTTAAGTTATAAAGAAGCCGTTTGTGTTGATTATAATATTCAAATGACTTCTTCTGTAGTTGTGAGTTATTAGACATCTGATGGTTTACTTTGTGTCTGTTCAAGCTGCATTATGAGGTTTCAAGAACATCAACATGTCTCTGTTTCCTTTTTGTTTCTGACCTTTTTGGGATAAGATATGTTTTATGTATCCTCATGTAAGCAAGCTAGAAATATAAGAGAATAACAGTAAATATATGCATTTCAACAGTTGATGGATAAATAATAAATATATATAAATACACAAGTCCGAATACACTATCAACCAAACATAGGATACTTAGAGTGCAGATACATAATACACTGTACTCACTAATGTTCCTTTAATGACCTTATATTCAAAAGTACTGCTTTAGAGTTGTTATGTTGTTTTATTATAGTTGTTATGGCATACAATTATTAAATAAACACTTCAAGGACTTTATATGATCCAAACGTGTTGAGTAAACAGACAAACCCAACTTACAAAAGAAAACACGGACAATTGAAGAAAATACGAATTGTAGGCAAAAAGCAGCATTGGTTGTAAACGGTCGCAGTTTGAGAACACCTCAAACCTCGACACTCTGACTTCGCACTAATGATTATGTTCAAGCATCTCAGAGCTCAGACAGACTCCCATCCGGCTGACCTGCTCGCACTATTTGGGTTTTCAGTCTCTGAACGCGCACATAATCTCGGTTTGGCCCATTTGGTGACACAGAAAGAGCGCACTGATTACGCACAGCACGCGCCGACGGTATCGGGGGCCAGATTGCTTTTTCTTTTTTTTGTGGAGAGGGCCCCCACCTCTTCTTCTTCTTCTTCTTCTTCTACTCCCTTCTTCTTCTTCTCCCTTCTTCTTCTTCTACTCCCTTCTTTCCACTGTGCAATTTCCTTTTCAATCACGACGGGTGTACAGCTTGCAGCCATTGTGATGCTAAGCAGGAAACCCTCCTCTCGCTATTAATTATGTATGCGCGAAATGACGGATTCATATGTCCGGAGTTAACTGTCACGCCAGCGCACATGCTGCAAGGCCACATGGGAGAACACAATCACTTTGTTTGGTTAAATGTATTTAGCCGGATTCAAATCAAAGCGCGTAAAAGTCTGCTTTTCGGGGGAATATGCATCTGACCTGGAGAGCTTTGAAATGCCTCAGTCTGAAATCTGAACACAAGGTCCTGACACGAGTTACATTCAAGATTACAACTCTAATGAATTGTATTATGACTTCAGGAGCTGTTGTGCTTATTTCACCAAGAAATGCTGATTATCACTTTAATGTCATTTCTAAAAATACTCCTTTTTATTTCAAACTGTTTTTAAAAAGATGTCGTTTCAAATATCGAAGACGCAGATTCAAGTCGAAAATAATAGTTATTTTTATATCATTAAAAAAGGACAGCTCACTATTACTAATTATGATCAGTTCGTAGCTCAAGTTTTCCAAATATCTATGACTTACGTTTCTGTTTCTGATACAGAATAACTCAGAAGCAAAAACATAATGTGTCGTGTTTTAGTTTCACTCTGAGCTTCCCTTTCATCTCTGGAGCTCTTCTTTCTCCATGTTCCACTTTTCCTTAGTTACCCCTTCTTCCTGACATCGTTATGCGGACGGATTCCTCCTTCTTTTTTTGGGGATAAATCACAGCCCCCCCCCCACCCCCCTCTCCTCGATCCCCACCCTCCCACATAAAGCCGAGGCACGTGTAGATTTCTATAGAAACGCATCAGACCGTGAAAGCAGAGCCTCCTGGCGCGTGTGAGACAGGGGGGGGGGGGTGAGAGTGGAGGGGGGGGACAATAAAACCCTCAGGTACATCTGCTTTGCAATCTGCAACCCCCCCCCCCCTCCTGCACACACACACACACACACACACACACACACACACACACACAAATCCACTTTACAGAGAATCCATTAGAAACACAATGTAAAATACACAGCGTAAAAAGTTGCACTGTAATAAAATCACTAACACAATATACATATAGGAGTATATTTGACTCGTGTGCAGAATATTTTTTTAATGAAATTGAATATCAATCTCAGAAGAAGACTTTATTAATCCCAAACGTGGACATTATGTTTTGGTCAAAATGCGGTTTGTTTTTGGATATTTGAGAAAGTCTTTGAATGTCTTCAATTCTAAATCTGAACACAAATTGCTGCCAGAAGTTATTTGACAGATTATAACTCTGTTTTATTAGATTATTATTTAGGTGTGTATCTGCTGTCGGGCTTATTTGAAAGATATAAACAAGATTATTTTCATAATACTACAAAATCCATCACTTTACTATATTAAGTTGTATTCAATAATGCTGCTTAAATTATGTTATATTCTAAAATATGCTGCTATGTCACAAAGGACAGTTTTGATATTGTATAATAGTAGTCAGCCCAATTTAAAATCCATTTATATAAAAACCAATGTATTTTTCATGTGGTTTTTGAATCCTTAACGTTTTGTTTTAGGGAGATTGTTTTTGTAGCCGATAAAGTCCACATTGTTTCAGGGATGTTAGAATACTGTCTTAATATTGGGGGAAAGGCTCATTAGGCAGGTTGTTGAGAATCACCTCCTCTCTCTCCATCCTCCCACTCCCCCAAATCCACTGGGGAGATCTCCTGCTTCTGATTGGTCGGTGATGAGTCAACGAGGAGGGGGGGTGACGGGAACAATGTCATCATGTCGCCTTTAAAAAGAGTGCAGCTATGTTTGTGGTGAAAGGAATCAGAACAGGGAGCAGAACGGACGATCAGTAGCGGCAGAAACAGACGCGTCAGATGTCCTGAAAGTGGATCTGCTCCCTTCCCCAAAAAACAGTGCCTTCCGCTCTCCATCCAGCAGAAACATGCCCAGAGGATTTTTAGTGAAAAGGAACAAGAAACCAAACCCGGTGTCGTACCGCGTCCGCGTCGAGGATGAAGAGCCTTCAGCTGCTGCCGTGCCACCTCCACCTCCACCGCTCCTGCCGCGTCCCTCCTGGGTGCCTCTCGCATCCTTCCCGGTGCGCGCACAGACTCCCACGTGCGGGGCGGTGGCTCCGGAGCGCGTGGAGAGACCGGTGCAGTTCGGTAACCCCGAGGCGGTGTACCAGGCTCTCTACAGCCCCACGCGCCCCGTCAGCCAGGACGACGAGCGCTCCTACGAGAGGCGCTTCAACCTCTCCGCTGCGTCCTTCCCCACCGGAGCGGCACTCCCCGCGGCTCTGGACCGCCCCTTCGCCCCGGTGGATCTGAAAATCGGTTCCAGCAACAGCAGTCGCACCGGAACCTTCAACGTTACCGCATCCACCGCGACGCTCCCCACAAACACAAAGCGGCATTCAAGCGACACCGAGCGCAAAGGAAAACCAGCGTCCAAGAAAACCAAAACGATCCGGAAACTGCACTTTGAGGATAACGTCACCACGTCTCCGGTGCTCGGGCTCAAGATTAAAGAGCCGGTGGACCGGAAGCCCCCCAGTCTCACCGGGGAGGAATACATCCCACTGGGGGAGTTCGTCTGCCAGCTGTGCCGCGAAGAATACGCGGATCCTCTCGCCCTCGCGCAGCACAAATGCTCCAGGATCGTGCGCGTGGAGTACAGGTGTCCCGAGTGCGACAAGGTGTTCAGCTGCCCGGCGAACCTCGCGTCGCACAGGCGGTGGCACAAACCCAAGCAGCAGCAGAGTGTCGCGCAGCAGCACTTGGAGAGCGACAAATCTGCCGCGTCCGGTAAAACAGCAGCAGCTTTGGATGAAGCGAAGGATTCTAGTGACAGAGACACAACCAGCCCGGGACCCTCAGAGTCCGGATCTGAGGAGGGGCTTTATGATTGTAACCAGTGCGGGAAAAAGTTTAAACGCCAAGCTTACCTGCGGAAACACCTGGCGTCTCAGCACTCTAAAGTAACGGAGGACGACGAAGCGGCAGCAGCAGCGGCGGCAGCAGCGGCAGCGGTGCGCGAACAGAGCGCAGCGCCGCTTAACCTGAGCGCCTGCCACCTGTGTCCGGTTTGCGGGGAGAACTTCTCGAACAGGGGCAGCCAGGAGCGTCACGTCCGCCTGCTGCACTCCTCCCAGGTGTTCCCGTGTAAATACTGCCCCGCGGTGCTCTACAGCTCCCCGGGGCTCACGAGACACATCAACAAGAGCCACCCGTCCGAGAACCGGCAGGTGATCCTGCTGCAGGTCCGGTAATCTGCTTTCACACCGGGACACACATCCCGATCTGTTCCTGAGAGGGGTTTTTAGAGATACACTGCAAACATATCTGGTTTATTTCAACGGTCGGGCGCTAAAATCTGACTTTTTGGTCAAATTGAGTGGAAAAGACATCGACCTTTGGTTCGAGGCAGTCACTCCTGATCTCATGTCTCCATAGTTTTAGTTCTGTGGTTAAAAATCAACAAATGTTTCTGCTATTTTTAGATTTTCAACAATCTGAACTGTACATTTCTTCAAAATGTTTGCAATAATATGCCTTATTTTGGGATACTAATTCAAAAAAGTGCTCTTTTATTAATATTATTATTATTTTTGATATTATATACAAATAATTGTAAAATAATCAAGCCTTTTATTCATAGAGCAAAACACTTTATATATATCCGTGGTACAATTCATTAAATAATACAAAAATCATCATAATACATCATAATAAAACAGACAATATTAATTACAAATTAAAAGTAGCTCATAACAATATAAAAATAATGAGGAATTAACCCAATTTTCAAGCCGATATTAAATCAGTTAAACAGAGAAATGAAAGGATATTTTTTGCAGTGTAACTCCTCCTCATGGTTGAAATTCAGTGCCTTGCGTTAGGACACTTCAGCCTGTTCTGGGTGTGTGTTTGGCCCTACACACACACACACACACACACACACACACACACACACACACACACACTGACGTCATGCTTCACTTAAAGCCTGTTAGACTGTTAATTTATTTTTCTAGCATCTCTGCACAAGTGCTATTAGCTTCTAGACCTAAGAGAGGGGACGACCTGTAGCCGATTTGAAACCTGATCTCATCACTCTGATATAGCTTTATCAGTAGCTCGTGGATCAGTAGCTGTTGCCTGAAAACAAGAAATATTCAAAGTAGAGTAGCCGGTAATGCCTTTTGGATTAGAAACTCCTGCTATCAAACTGCCTTAAACTGTCTTTTCAACACGTATTTATCACGGGGCTGGGTTTGTCTTTATAACCAAGCCTTTCTGTATTACCACTATCTAAACTGTTTTCTATTTATTTATGTATTTATTAATTTATTTGTGTAATTTATTATTGTGTGGTCTGTGATGTATTTTCTTCTTTAATTTATAAGAGGGGACGGTGCACCGTTCGAGTCTCATTATAGCAATCAGTGGCTCGTACCGGCCGCTCCTGAATAAACAAATGCAATCAATGATTTTAATTTTCTATGTATGTTGAACCCGTTAGCTCTTATACCCGAAACCGCTTTGGATGTTTTTTGCAGTGTTTTGCTAAATGTCCAAATATAATAAAAACCAAACTGAGAAAAAAGTTCATGCTGCATCGTGTGTTTGTTCTGGAAGGTTTCTACAGGTTTGTGTGCATGTAAGGAGAGGACTCTTTAAAGTAGAGACACTACATACTGATATACACCTGAACATCAGCAGGAGAGGACTCTTTAAAGTAGAGACACTACATACTGATATACACCTGAACATCAGCAGGAGAGGACTCTTTAAAGTAGAGACACTACATACTGATATACACCTCAACATCAGCAGGAGAGGACTCTTTAAAGTAGAGACACTACATACTGATATACACCTGAACATCAGCAAGAGAGGACTCTTTAAAGTAGAGACACTACATACTGATATGAACCTGAACATCAGCAGGAGAGGACTCTTTAAAGTAGAGACACTACATACTGATATACACCTGAACATCAGCAGGAGAGGACTCTTTAAAGTAGAGACACTACGTACTGATATGAACCTGAACATCAGCAGGAGAGGACTCTTTAAAGTAGAGACACTACATACTGATATACACCTGAACATCAGCAGGAGAGGACTCTTTAAAGTAGAGACACTACATACTGATATACACCTGAACATCAGCAGGAGAGGACTCTTTAAAGTAGAGACACTACATACTGATATACACCTGAACATCAGCAGGAGAGGACTCTTTAAAGTAGAGACACTACATACTGATATACACCTGAACATCAGCAAGAGAGGACTCTTTAAAGTAGAGACACTACATACTGATATGAACCTGAACATCAGCAGGAGAGGACTCTTTAAAGTAGAGACACTACATACTGATATACACCTGAACATCAGCAGGAGAGGACTCTTTAAAGTAGAGACACTACATACTGATATACACCTGAACATCAGTAGGAGAGGACTCTTTAAAGTAGAGACACTACATACTGATATACACCTGAACATCAGCAGGAGAGGACTCTTTAAAGTAGAGACACTACATACTGATATACACCTGAACATCAGCAGGAGAGGACTCTTTAAAGTAGAGACACTGCATACTGATATACACCTGAACATCAGCAGGAGAGGACTCTTTAAAGTAGAGACACTGCATACTGATATACACCTGAGCATCAGCAGGAGAGGACTCTTTAAAGTAGAGACACTACATACTGATATACACCTGAACATCAGCAGGAGAGGACTCTTTAAAGTAGAGACACTACATACTGATATACACCTGAACATCAGCAGGAGAGGACTCTTTAAAGTAGAGACACTACATGCTGATATACACCTGAACATCAGCAGGAGAGGACTCTTTAAAGTAGAGACACTACATACTGATATACACCTGAACATCAGCAGGAGAGGACTCTTTAAAGTAGAGACACTACATACTGATATACACCTGAACATCAGCAGGAGAGGACTCTTTAAAGTAGAGACACTACATACTGATATACACCTGAATATCAGCAGGAGAGGACTCTTTAAAGTAGAGACACTACATACTGATATACACCTGAACATCAGCAGGAGAGGACTCTTTAAAGTAGAGACACTACATACTGATATACACCTGAACATCAGCAGGAGAGGACTCTTTAAAGTAGAGACACTACATACTGATATACACCTGAACATCAGCAGGAGAGGACTCTTTAAAGTAGAGACACTACATACTGATATACACCTGAACATCAGCAGGAGAGGACTCTTTAAAGTAGAGACACTACATACTGATATACACCTGAATATCAGCAGGAGAGGACTCTTTAAAGTAGAGACACTACATACTGATATACACCTGAACATCAGCAGGAGAGGACTCTTTAAAGTAGAGACACTACATACTGATATACACCTGAACATCAGCAGGAGAGGACTCTTTAAAGTAGAGACACTACATACTGATATACACCTGAACATCAGCAGGAGAGGACTCTTTAAAGTAGAGACACTACATACTGATATACACCTGAACATCAGCAGGAGAGGACTCTTTAAAGTAGAGACACTACATACTGATATACACCTGAACATCAGCAGGAGAGGACTCTTTAAAGTAGAGACACTACATACTGATATACACCTGAACATCAGCAGGAGAGGACTCTTTAAAGTAGAGACACTACATACTGATATACACCTGAACATCAGCAGGAGAGGACTCTTTAAAGTAGAGACACTACATACTGATATACACCTGAACATCAGCAGGAGAGGACTCTTTAAAGTAGAGACACTACATACTGATATACACCTGAACATCAGCAGGAGAGGACTCTTTAAAGTAGAGACACTATATACTGATATACACATGAACATCAGCAGGAGAGGACTCTTTAAAGAAGAGACTCTACATACTGATATACACCTGAACATCAGCAGGAGAGGACTCTTTAAAGTAGAGACACTACATACTGATATACACCTGAACATCAGCAGGAGAGGACTCTTTAAAGTAGAGACACTACATACTGATATACACCTGACCATCAGCAGGAGAGGACTCTTTAA
>NW_022992122.1:483912-516412 GCF_902827175.1 Gymnodraco acuticeps | reverse complement strand
TCTACTTTAAAGAGTCCTCTCCTGCTGATGTTCAGGTGTATATCAGTATGTATTGTCTCTACTTTAAAGAGTCCTGTCCTGCTGATGTCCAGGTGTATATCAGTGTGTAGTGTCTCTACTTTAAAGAGTCCTCTCCTGCTGATGTTCAGGTGTATATCAGTATGTAGTGTCTCTACTTTAAAGAGTCCTCTCCTGCTGATGTTCAGGTGTATATCAGTACGTAGTGTCTCTACTTTAAAGAGTCCTCTCCTGCTGATGTTCAGGTGTATATCAGTATGTAGTGTCTCTACTTTAAAGAGTCCTCTCCTGCTGATGTTCAGGTGTATATCAGTATGTAGTGTCTCTACTTTAAAGAGTCCTCTCCTGCTGATGTTCAGGTGTATATCAGTATGTAGTGTCTCTACTTTAAAGAGTCCTCTCCTGCTGATGTTCAGGTGTATATCAATATGTTGTGTCTCTACTTTAAAGAGTCCTCTCCTGCTGATGTTCAGGTGTATATCAGTATGTAGTGTCTCTACTTTAAAGAGTCCTCTCCTGCAGATTTGCAGGTGTATATCAGTATGTAGTGTCTCTACTTTAAAGAGTCCTCTCCTGCTGATGTTCAGGTGTATATCAGTATGTAGTGTCTCTACTTTAAAGAGTCCTCTCCTGCTGATGTTCAGGTGTATATCAGTATGTAGTGTCTCTACTTTAAAGAGTCCTCTCCTGCTGATGTTCAGGTGTATATCAGTATGTAGTGTCTCTACTTTAAAGAGTCCTCTCCTGCTGATGTTCAGGTGTGTATCAGTATGTAGTGTCTCTACTTTAAAGAGTCCTCTCCTGCTGATGTTCAGGTGTATATCAGTATGTAGTGTCTCTACTTTAAAGAGTCCTCTCCTGCTGATGTTCAGGTGTATATCAGTATGTAGTGTCTCTACTTTAAAGAGTCCTCTCCTGCTGATGTTCAGGTGTATATCAGTATGTAGTGTCTCTACTTTAAAGAGTCCTCTCCTGCTGATGTTCAGGTGTATATCAGTATGTAATGTCTCTACTTTAAAGAGTCCTCTCCTGCTGATGTTCAGGTGTATATCAGTATGTAGTGTCTCTACTTTAAAGAGTCCTCTCCTGCTGATGTTCAGGTGTATATCAGTATGTAATGTCTCTACTTTAAAGAGTCCTCTCCTGCTGATGTTCAGGTGCATATCAGTATGTAGTGTCTCTACTTTAAAGAGTCCTCTCCTGCTGATGTTCAGGTGTATATCAGTATGTAGTGTCTCTACTTTAAAGAGTCCTCTCCTGCTGATGTTCAGGTGTATATCAGTATGTAGTGTCTCTACTTTAAAGAGTCCTCTCCTGCTGATGTTCAGGTGTATATCAGTATGTAGTGTCTCTACTTTAAAGAGTCCTCTCCTGCTGATGTCCAGGTGTATATCAGTATGTAGTGTCTCTACTTTAAAGAGTCCTCTCCTGCTGATGTTCAGGTGTATATCAGTATGTAGTGTCTCTACATGTTTCCATGCTTTAATGTTCAAAAAGCTCTTTCTTGTTCTCATACTGCCTGTGCTGCAGCACCTTTTTTCACCCTCTGTCTGAAACCAGAGCCAAGTCTGCTCTGATTGGTTAGCTGGCCGGCTCTGTTTTGGTCAACCTATTTTAAAGATGTCCCGCCCCTAAGCCTATCACATACAATGTGTTGGAGTGCTAGCCAATAGAAGTGTGAGTGTTACATAGTGATGTCAATATGTCCGGAATTTGGGGATTTTAGCCTTTGTAGACCATTTACATGCACTAAAACCCACAGGAGAGGGAAACCACCAAGAAGCAGAATAAAGCCTGGAAAAGCTGCCGTTTGATGACCACGTTATAGATCAAGATGTATTTGGATTTTATTTCTGGAGAGTTTATTTTGTAATAACTCGTGCTTTTAGTTTTACCAAACTATCTCTGTGTTTTTAGAACATGTGTGTCAGGCATCCCTTCAGGTGGCTGAAAGGAGGAGTACAATCTTAACATTAACCAAATGTTTATTTGTATTTGGAGGATATAAATTCCTCCTCCTCCTCCTCCTCCTCCTCCTCCTCCTCCTCCTCCTCCTCCTCCTCCTCCTCCTCCTCCTCCTCCTCCTCTCAGCTGCCGCTCTGCACGCGCCTCCTCTTATCTCCAACTCTCTCAAACAAAAGAGACAAAAACCCGCAAAGAAAGGAGAGTAAACACCGAATCAAACACACCTCGGGGGGGGTCGGCAGGTGCTGGTGTCACAGAGTCAACAAGTAAAACCGAGTGTGTGTGTGTGTGTGTGTGTGTGTGTGTGTGTGTGTGTGTGTGTGTGCGTGCGTGCGTGTGTGGGTGGGTGTGTGTGTGTGTGTGTGTGTGTGTGTGTGTGTGTGTGTGTGTGTGTGTGTGTGGTGTGTGGCCTAGCATTACTATACTTGTGGGGACCTAAATCTGTTTACAAACTCACGTGTGGGGACTCGCCTCCCTTATGGGGACAACATGGAGGCCAATGTAATGTCCCCTGAAGTGATGTATACATGGTGTGTGTGTGTGTGTGTGTGTGTGTGTGTGTGTGTGTGTGTGTGTGTGTGTGTGTGTATGTGTGTATGTGTGTATGTGTGTGTGTGTATGTGTGTGTGTGTGTGTGTGTGTGTTGTGTGTGTGTGTGTGTGTGTGTGTGTGTGTGTGTGTCTGTGATAATTAATGTTTGTGTTTACCTGCATCATACATATAAAGGCTTAACAGCTTCATTTGTCAACTTAAACGTCCCGATCAAAACATAATGCTTATTTCTTTCTATATTTTAAAAAGCCTGCTGCGTATTCTTTATTCATTTGCAACTTCAAACAAACCTAAAGCTGTGCTCATCCTCTGATAACACGGAGTGAAAAGGATTTCAAATGCTAAGAGAGACAAACCTTATCTTTAGGGTTATCTTCACTTGTTGTTAAGGCGGAGTTTAAAGTTAGTTTAAGTGGAGTCAACATTCGAAGCCCATACTTCTTTACTTTTACTTGAGTAAAGAAGTTTAGTCAGTACTTCTACTTTCACCAGAGTATTTTTGAACACGAGTATCTGTACTTCTACTCGAGTAAAGGATGTGTGTACTTTTGCCCTCTCTGTCTTGAATTGACCAATAGAACAGTGTGCAGCTGAGGACAGGAAACAGCTGCTGAGATAACATCAGCTGATCAGCTCGGATCAACAGAACCTTAATCGCCTTGTTCACTTCAGAGAGAAGGGATAATTAACTCTGACTCAGAGGAGCTGAAACACACTCTGATCACTGGGCTTCAAAACTCTGCAAGAAATACACTTTACAGTCACACACACGCATACACACACACACACACACACACACACACACACACACACACACAGTTAGATTTGTTTCTTATGGCTTACTTTGATTAGATCTGACACATGTCCAAGCTTGCATGTATCTGGTAAATCTATCTTTGTGTAATATCTACACACACACACACACACACACACACACTCACACACACACACACACACACACACACACACATCCCATGTATACGTCACTTCAGGGGACATTACATTGACTTACATGCATTTCCTGGAGACTTATCCTAACCTTAACCATAACCAACACATGCCTAACCCTAACCCTTAACCTTAACCTAAACCTAACCAAGTCTTCACCCTAAAATTAATGGTCCCCCTTATGGGGACCTCCAATGTGTCCCCAGAAGGGCGGCGAGTCCCCACACGTGACTGTGTAAACAGATTTAGGTCCCCACAAGTATAGTAATGCTAGGCCACACACACATATGGCGCATTTCCACTGCAGCGGGTAGCTCGCTTTAAGCGTGCCGAGCCGTGCGGGGCCCGTTTTTGGTTGCGTTTCCACTTGGCCTAGTTTTGGCCCGGGGCTACTTTTTCACCTTTTTCTGGCCCGACTAAATCGTGGTTCTAGGACTAGGAACAACCAGGCTGAGTCGGGCTGAGTATTTTATTTTATTTAGCCTTTATTTATACAGGTGTAGATCTCATTGAGGGTTAGGGTTAGGGTTAGGTTAGGGTTAGGTAACCCTAACCCTAACCCTAACCCTAACCCAGGGCTAACCCTAACCCTAACCCAGGGCTAACCCTAACCCTAACCCTAACCCTAACCCTAACCCTAACCCTAACCCTAACCCTTTTAAAATGCGTGTTTTCTAAATGGAGCTTGGCTAAGCTAACATTATATATGCTCCGACCGTCCACACTCACAACAACGGCCTATACAGACATACATAAACCAGCGACTGTATTCGCCATGACACAGGCAGTCTGTGGTTTGTACTTGTTTAACTTTTGTCAAGTTTCTGAACAGATATGAGGAGCTGTGAGCTCTGAGTGCTAACAGCTAACGGCTGTGTTGTTTTTCTGGGGCTCTCATTGAAGATGACGTCACGGCTCCGCCTACACTGCGTTACTATAGTAACTACCCCAGTTCCTAAACTGTAATGGAAGCGCAGCATTAAAGTGAGCCGGGCCTAATAAGGCCTAACCAAACCGAGCGAGGCCGAACGAGGCCTGCAGTGGAAACGCGCCATTAGACACACACACACACACACACACACACACACACACACACACACACACACACACACACACAGACCAGACACACAAATACAGTTAGATTTTTCCTCTAATGTCTTTCTTTGATTAGATCGGGCACTTCATATATCTGGTAAATCTATCTTTGTGCAATATCTACACACACAAACACACACACACACACACACACTCACACATGCACACACTCACACACGCACGCACACACACACACACACACACACACACACACACACACACACACACACACACACACACACACGCTCTGGATGGAATTGTAAGTGTTTTTTCAGTTTATTGTAAATAACAGGGTTAGCTTATTTAGCTTCGTTAGCTCGTTTCTGAAACTGCAGCGCGTTTCTCCTAAAGGAAAGGTTTCCAGCCGCTGTAACAACATTGCGTCTGTCGGCCAGATTTAACCCCTGAATTTTACATTGACAGCGATTGAGGAATCCTAAAACCAACATCTATACACTCGTAGAAATTCTCTTGGTGCACCCGATCAACCAAGTTTTTAAGACGCACTTCAATGTGTGTTTGCATTTCTCAGATTCCTTTATACGCCGTTTTTAATCCGCCGCTTCGTACAGACACATCTCCGCATCAACGCAGACTGTTTCTGAACGGTTTCAAGTAAGGCAGGATCTCTGCAGCGTCTCATTAGAAATTCATTCTGAACAGCTTGTTATTATCTCTGGCCTCTGGATGTGTGAATAGATTTACAAGCATTAGAGCCGGGGCATTGTGAGGAGGAGGTCCCAGACCCTTTGTGTTCCTGCAGGGCCCTCAGATCAGCTGCATCCCCCCCCTCACACACACACACACACACACACACACACACACACACACACACACACGCACACACACACACACGCACACACACTCAGCCCTCTGAACAATAGCTAACAGAACACACTGATGTTCTGCAGGATTTCAGACGTGTGCTTTCAGCCGCAGCAGATGCAAAAAGATGTTCCCCAATTTCCACCAGAACAACCCCCAAAATAAATTGTGTTTAAAATGAATACATTAATTCAGAGTAAAACATTTGATTGATGTCCTTCATGGAAACATGTCTGCCAGTGAAATTAGCATTTAAAAATATGTTAGTAATTACTGTTTAAAGAAAAACATATACTGTTTTTTTTAAATAAATTGTGTCTTTATATGCATTATTTTATTCAATGTTTGTATTATTTTATTACTTTATTTTATTAAATAAATAGAGGTCTGTCATGAAACCCAATTACCCCTCGGGATAAATACTGCACTGTTCTGTACTTCGGGAAAAAACTGATTCACATCTTCACAGGAAGTATAAATCAAACTAAACCTGCGTGTGTGTGTGTGTGTGTGTGTGTGGTGTGTGTGTGTGTGTGTGTGTGTGTGTGTGTGTGTGTGTGTGTGGTGTGTGTGTGTGTGTGTGTGTGTGTGTGTGTTGTGTGTGTGAGTGTGAGAGAGAGAGCGAGAGAGAAGCGAGCGAGAGAGAGAGAGCGCGAGAGCGCGCGCGCGCGCGAGCGCGCGCGCGCGCCGCGCGCGCGCGCGCAGAGCGAGCGTGGGTGGTGGTGTGGGAGTGCGTGTGTGTGTTCAAACCCCACTACTTGTGTCACTCACTCTTAACCCCCTGATGACTGCAGCTAATGAAAAGCCTGCAGAGAGGACGGCGTTTTTTTCAGAAGTGTGTGTGGGAGGGGGTTAGTTCGCTCCCTATTCTTGTCCATGTACGGGGTGGGGACCGGTTGCCAGGGTTGACCGTGACCCCCGAGATCTGTGAAATAAATCTGAACCGAGCAACACCTGAGCCACCGAGCTGACGTGCAGGGTGACGTATTTCTGCGTTGGACCCTGAAGGCATCATCTCCCTGGTTCAATGGGATTTCTCCATGTGAGATTATTGCATACAATAATCTCTCTGGTTGCTATCCTACAGATACTACTTTTTTAGTGCTATTTGATTTCTATTTGAGGTGTTTACATTTTGGATTGTTTATTTATAGTCTTTAATTTCTCTAATGTACAATGCCTTGTCTTTTTATGCTGCTGCAAAGCAAACATTTCCCAGTTAGCCGTTAGCTGTTATCTGTTAGCTGTTAGCCGTTAGCTGTTAGCACACAGATCTCAAAGCTCCTCATATCTGTTCAAAAACTGGACAAATATCAGTGTTTAAAAATATACAAACCAAATACTGTCTATGGCAAATATAGTCACTGCTTCTTTATGTTTGTATGACGTTATCGTGAGAGTGTCGGAGCAGCTAACGGTAGCTTAGCTTAGCCTGATCGATCCAATCTACGTTCAGAAAACAGACATTTTAAAAGTGTCTCGCCTGCAGCCTTGTAAGCACACTTGTCAAAGCATAAATTCCCCAAATCATCACTGTGAGGTAAGGAGAAAATAAAGGAGAAAGTATATTGCCAACACTATATTTGGTCCCTTTACAGAAGTGCAGACGGAGATTAACGGAGATTTAAACCACAACATGTTCATATTGAGAGTTGAATACTTCGATAAAAGTGTTAAGGAGAGTTTAAAACGTCGTGATTTACTGAACACGTTCCTCATGTTGAGCTCCAGCTCGTTTCATTTCACTCTTAAGGGTGAATTGGTGCTCATTACCAGTTTAGCTGCTATAGCAACGAAAGCCCCTTCACAGGATTGCACATTTTCCACAATTGACAATATCACAACATTTTATCACAATTAAATAAAAAGCCCTAAAAAAAAGAACAGGAAAATTGACACCCACTCAGAACAAAATGATTGCTGGCGTTCAACTGAAACACATCAGGGGTCAAAGAGCCTGTGGTAAATAACAACAGAGGAACTTTGAATAGCTGCATGCCTGCATCGTGTAGCGTCTGTTAATGGATTTAAAACAAAAGACATCTGCAGGAATGGAGCCTTTTTACATAAATGATCCTCTGATAGACGGGTATCGATCCCTGAGAGACAGCATCTGTTTCAGAGAGAGACTGAAGGACCGACCTTGTGAGCGTTTGTTATATTTGAACTAACATATCCAAGGCTCAAATATTAAAACCTCCTCTGCTGTAGTGTCCTTGAGCAAAACGCTCCATATCCGTGCCCGCTGACCCCTCTGCAGAGTCCCATCTGTTAGTGTACATTTAAGCTTTTTTGCAATCTAGAAACATGTTTATTTTGTTATAAACACAAAACAATTAAGGTGTCAGAGGTCAAATAACTATATGCATGTAAAATACACAATAATTATGTTTTTTAACTGAATTTAAATGCATTTTAACCGGGCATACATTGAAAAAATGTAGTAGTATTTACTTTTTTTTACTTCTGTTTATACGAAAATTGCTTTGGTCTCTTTTAAATAATTAGATTTTTCAGATATTTTTTTATTGAAATGGTCCAGACAGATAATTGAGAGACTCGTCAGAAAGTAAACACAGGTCAAATAACGATATGCATGTCAAATACACATGAATTGTGTTTTTTAACTGAATTTAAATGCATTTGAACGAGCATGCATTGAAGACGTATTAATAAATGTAATCAGAGTAACTTTTTTTTCAATTTTTACAACATTGCTTTAGTCTCTTTCAAATAATTAGATTTGTCTCTATTCTTTTTACTTAAAGGTCACCTATCGTGCTGTGTGTAGGCAATAGCACAGGTCTCAAATATATATAAGACATGTCTATGAAGTGTTTTGCTCCAAACACCAAACAGATCATTCTAGCCATGCCTCATATCCCTCTATTTCACTTCCTGTTTCTAAAGAGCTGATTTGGGTATAAAGCTTTAAAGAGGAGGGGTCTGAGCTCATGCGGGACCCGGCAGCTACTGTCTAAACTAAATGCTGCCGTGATGAAACGCCATATCATGGATTATCAAGGATTCTCTCTGAAACAGTTTGGAGCTCAAAGGCTTTCTCTCTTGCCGGTTATACCACAAGGTGAGTTCCTTTCTACTTCCTGCTTCTTCACACACATGCTCTCCAGTACAGGTTAGCTCTGAGTGTTAGCGATGCTAATGTAAACACCGACCATATTACGTCCAAAACAGTCGGGCATTGTTTCTGATAGCAACGTTTCTGATTGGGCCGTTGGTCCACATTTCAGATATTACGTCATATCGGACGCAAATCTGGATCAGCTCCGTTGTTCCCCGTTTTTAGAGATTTGGGTACGGAGGAAAAGAGAGAGGGTTTTATTTCCTGACGCTGCGTGAGTTCCCCGACACACCGGGACACATGTTGATGTATAAAAGACATCAGAAAGTGCATTTTGCATGATAGGAGACCTTAAAATGGAGCAAACAGATAATAAAGAAACTCATCAGAAAGTAAACACATGTGTAAATAACTATCAGAGGCATCCCTTAACATTACAGCGTATTTAATTCACTCGTTTTGGAGATGGGAGTTGGTGTCTACAGTTAAAATGAGATAAAAATACACATTATTTGACGCTAACAGACCTAGTCTTGTGTCCTGTGTTTCATATTAGAGCTCGTTTTGTGGCCAAAAGTAGGCGGGGCCCTGGCTGTCAGGCTCATTAAATGATAATGATGTTATGGCTGAAGCGTTAGCAAGCAGCTGCCGTCTTCCACATTATTTACCAATGTACTTAAGCACAATTTTGAGGGACTTGCACTTAGGTATTTCCCCTTTTTGGCATGGCTGGTTTATTTATAAAGCACCTTTCAACACACGGCAATTCAAAGTGCTTTACAAACAAAAGGAATTAAGGATTAGTGCAGCAGAAACACATTAAAAGGACATTTAAATACAGTTATAGAGGAATAGAGAATTGCTGCGTTATACTACTAACCGTACGCCACTACGTTTTGGAAACAAATCTTTATTTACATTGTTTGAAAACGTATGATATCAATGTTTAAGGTAGACAGGTGAAATCTCACTGCTGTCTAACTCCTTGAGAGCTGTAAGACTCAATCAAACAAGTAAATGTGACGTCAAACCAAGCTGAAAGAAGCTAAGAAGCTCGGGTAATGGTCATTAATCTTAGTGATCGTTTCACTTCGGTCATTATATTCAATTTTAAAGGCAAAACATTGGTGAGAAAATAAAGATAGTATGATTTTTCATGCCCGAAAAGTCAAGTCACTACTCATTATATACTCTAATATCACACATTTATCATCAAGAGGCTTTCAAATCCTTAGATTCCCCCCAACATATTCAAAAAGTGGCACCTAGACAAGATGTAAAATAGTAAAGTTACAGTATAGAAAATGCTAAATTGGAAGCCAGACGTTTGAATTGTGTTTCCCCCGACACGCCTGAACCATGACATACTTCAGTAATCGAAACATTACGGCACCCTATAGTGCTGTAGCTGCAGGGCTCAGTGTGTGTGTGTGTGTGTGTGTGTGTGTGTGTGTGTGTGTGTGTGTGTGTGTGTGTGTGTGTGTGTGTGTGTGTGTGTTGTGTGTGTGTGTGTGTGTGTGTGTGTGTGTGTGATCTGAATCAATAAGGGTCAGGGTGAAAGGGTCGTCTGAAGTCTCTGTAAACTGACAGTGGTTTTAAAGGGCAGCTGAGGCCCTTTTTACCGCCGGATTAACCCCCTCCTGCCCAACAACTTGTTTCATTTCCTAATGGAGCTGCAGGCGAGGGGATTACTGCGATGGCAGGCCGTGACGAGAAGTGTCTTCACCTCAGAAGATGATGTAAGGACGCCCAGAATCTTCTTTGCTTTCTGACAGGTCATTATCTATCCACCATGTTCTCTCCTGCAGGCTGCCTCCATTCCCCTTAACCTTGAGTCAGCCTCTTTTAAATAAAACGGACCTCGAATGTGAAGATGAAAACTCCAACTAGTTCCTGAGCAGTGTCCTTCACATGCTGATATCCAAGAGGGAGTTACACAGTCACAAGATGGAGGAATACCGGTTCTTCTAGGTAATCATACATCCTGTCATGAACAAAATACTGACTTTTTCACAAAATCACAAAATTCTGTATTTTTTTTTTAAATCCTGACTTTTCCTCAAAATTCTGACATTTTCTAAAAATCTAAAAATTCTGTATTTTTCTCAAAATCACAAAATACTGACTTTTTCTCAAAATCACAAAATTCAAATTTTTTCAAAAAATGCTCACTTTTTCTAAAAATCTTAAAATTGTTACTTTTTTTTGACAGATTAAACTGTATTATCATTGCTTTTAGAAAACTCTCCCTGGTCCCCGGCTTGAGCTTCAGCCTCAGGATCCATGTATCTGTGATCCTCTCCAGAATGGAAGTAGTCATCACATACAGAGCATCAACTAGTTCCTGAACAGTGTCCTTCACATGCTGATATCCAAGAGAGGGAGTTACACAGTCACAAGATGGAGGAATAGAAAGCAGTATTCAATGTTTACTTCAGATTAGCTCCACGTCAGAAATGAGCATGCTTGATGTCTCTCTCCATAGAGGCTGAACCATCATGTTAATCACATAGCTATCATCTGCCTCAAACAGTCCTGATGCTCTTCTAGGTAATCACACATCCTGTCATGTTCACAGCTGCAGTTGATACCTTTGTTAGCATGCTACTCTCATGCTGGAAGAGGACACTCAGTATTTTCCCAACAGTTTGCTCGAGGAAATCCGTCCTCCCGCTCCGAGACGTGTCCTTGAGTTGAAGAAATAAGACATTGGTGATGGGTAAAGTACCGGGTGACTCCATGTTTGCTTAATTACCTCACCTTCGCGTAGCGTTGGAAAAAGCCCGCGGTCATGTCGACCCTCAGAGAGGTAATTGGCCGGTAAATATGGAGCAGATCGCAGGGGGCTTCCTGCCTCATCAATACATCTGAATGTCAGGAGGAAATATATACGTTGTGATTAAATTAAGAGTTTATATATGTCGTTCCCGGGTGTGCGATACATGCAGAGATGTGACTTAGCCTGTAGCTTAGCATACAGACTGGATTCTTGGGGGAAACATGTGAAATTGAACTTTAATGTGGTTTTCTAGATGTAGTTGCAAAGATGAATACGGTTTTAAGTGGCGTTCATTTGGAGCGTTATAGTGGCTGTTATTGGCGTGAAACTTGGTTAAATCATCAGCAGGAAAGTGTTACAACTGCTCATAAAATATCTTGTTCTTTAATAAAAGTTGAAGGTATTTACATTGTTGGAAAACGTATGATATCAATGTATAAATGAAGAGTACAGGTTAAACAACCCAGTAGTATTTGTAGTAGTCTCACTGCTGTTTAGCCTAATCGTCTCCTTGAAATGCTCCTCTGTGTTTACCAGCTTTTGTCCGTCTGCTGTTTCTCTACAGTCGCTTTTTACAGATTTATGAAGTGAAATTGATTCTTCTGCAAATAGAAACAAGGTTGATGAGAGCTGTAAGACTCAACCAAGCAAGTAATGTGACGTAAAACCAAAACAACGAGCTTAAAGAAGCTAAAACAGCTCGGGAAACTCCGATTCCAAACGTGTGTTTTGATAAAGAAGCATCATTTGGTTTTGTTGGCTGACGAAAGCTATTGGTTGTTTTGAATTACGTGATAATAAATCTATCTTATCTAATCTTTAAACCTGTTTACTCCCTCGTACTTTCCCCGTCTCCTGGATCCAGAAAAGATAAACGGAGGATCTTGAAGTTCGGACTATCCGTTTCGTCCCAGATGGCGCGGCGCTGAGATTCGCCCTAATCTAATTTCCATATCCATTAAACCAAATAAGTGAGCGGATTAAATTCTCATCTGCATCTAGGGTTTAGGGAAATGAAGACGGAGCTGTAACAGAGATGAGGTCTGATTGCTGCTAAATGTGATTAATATTCAGACTCGGTGAAAACTAAGTATCGACAAAGTGCTTTATTTACCATATTGGTGGAAAACAAGGTAAATCTATCTCAAGAACATTGGGATGCTAATGAGAAATTAAGATTGTCTGGTTTTAGTAATGACAGACAATTGAAGGTGATAGCATGGCCAACATTTCTTTTAATTACGGTGTAAATGAGAGTAACACATGCGTCACTTCTGGGCGAAAGGACGGCCCAGAGAAAACCTTCGCTGTCATTTCAATGGCAGTAAATACAGATTGTTACATTTTCGGCAATCACATCAAAAAATTAAGAAAACAGCGCTTTTTTTTATCTGCAAGAAGCCCAATTATCAGTCATGGTTTGTACGGAGTGATGACATGATAACCATTTATTATAGCCCTACAGCTGATATGTTTACTAAGCCTGCAACAACGGTCAAAAGCGAGACATTTGTAAAAATATTAGTTTGGAATGTAAATAACCCCCGAAGGATTAAAAGCACTGTGTTATTGTGCAAGTGTACAAGGTGTTGAATAGGTGTTATGTTGAGAATGTGTACAGTATAAGAGTAAGTGGGGGTGTTGAGATATAAGATATGAATCTGTTTATTTTGTACTCTTATACTAAAAGTCATTTCCTGTATTGACGTGCGCAATAACCGTTTCACTTCCAGTTGAAGCAACGCCGACAGTGTGTGTGTATTTCTACCCTAAGACGGTAACGTCAACACAAACTATTAAAGCATGTCACTGGACATCGATGATCTGCGTAGATTTCTGGTTTCTCTCTAGGTCGTCCTCAGACGAGCCCTCCATCGTTGCTTCCATTCATCCCGGTTCTCCATACATCTGGCCAGTTCATTGGTACTTTGTGCTCCTACGTCATTCTTGAGTACGTCCACGTATGTTAGTGCGGGACGCCCTCGTGACCGATGCCCGTGTGTTGGTTCCCACAGCACCAATTTGCCGGCTGGCAGCTCTTGATGCCTTTGGCAATGTCCTGCTAGTCTCATTCTCCTGGCTGCAATTTTCTCGCTCACCCTTGGTATTCCCTCGTACAGGATGTTGTTGGTTACATGTACACTCTTGCTGATGTTAAATACTGCTCGCAACATTCTGGTGTAGCATCCGTCAAGAGACTTTTGCAGGGTTGGCTTCAGGGTCCAGCATTCGCTGCCATCGAGGAGAACAGACTCTACCGTTGCATAGAAGACGCTGAGTTTGATTTGACGAGGGAGGTTGGAGTTCCATACACTGGCCATGCCGTTCAGGGCCCTTCATGCAAGTGCCTTCCTCACCTTGAGATCTTGCTCGGTTGAGTTGACCCATGAGCCCAGGTACTTGAAGTCCTTGACTTCTTTAAGCACAGTGCCTTCTGTTGTTGTTGTTGTGGATTAATTTAAATAAATATGTGGCAGGCAGCAGCTTACACTGAAACTGAGATTTCTGAGTTTCTTTTATTGTCCTTTTTCTCGGTAGAGTATTATACAATTAAGGTTTTTACTCAGTCCGGGCATAAAAGGTGTGTCCTCACACACCACCACGAGGTACCGACAAACTCCCTTCTTTCTATACTCCCTCCATTCATCAGTTTTACACACATTTTAACTTTACCCTGTTAGTTTATCCCTTTAGACTTTAAACACAGACCTTAATGAACACTCCTCTGAAGCCTTGGGATTCAGTACCCGTAAAGCACTGCTGCCGTATTTAAGATCAACCGATCGTGGCGACCTCCAATATGACATAGAATTCAGCAACAGAGTTATCTCAGGTGAGACTTACCCGTTGTTCTCTCTGGCGTTTTGCAAGACTCCGTCAGGGATCGATCCTCAGCCAAGGAACAGGACACTGGAATCAAAACTGGACTCAGGTAGTTTTATTAAAGTTTCACAAGTTATAACACCACACATCAGATACATATCATATCTGAGATTTAGGTTTGCCTCACTATGAGTTAGTGTAAGGTCGTCTTCCGTTGCCTGCTAAAGCTGGAGAGTTCAAGTTCAAAGAGGAACTGCTCTCCGATGTTCTTCAGTCTTCTTTTATCCTCTTCTTTCCCGCGGCTTGTCACATGGTCTGACACGTGGTTTGTCACATCCTGTGCGTGCAGGCTGGTGCGTTTAGAGGTGTCCTTCTTCGTTGCTTTGGTTAACTGTTCACGTCCCGCAAGGAAACACATAACAGATGTTGTCCTCGAAAGGGGATGTGCATAGAAAGTTCGTCTCATCGAAAGGGGAAGTGCGTACTTTCCAACACGGGTACCCATGTCAGGATTTCTGTTATACATCCTGTTTATATTGCTAAAGCATTAAACTATACGATACACGTCTATGGCATTCAGAGTTTTAACACCGTTTTTAACATATTTAAGCTTTATATAATGAAATACATGGTTCCATTTTCTTCCTTTCTTCAACAAGAGGAAGTAAAGAAACCGTAACTCTGGATGTATTTGTTGTTTGAGGTGCAATATATGAGCTCAGACACTGTTATGTTCCGCTTCGCTCTAATGCATTGTTTTCCCCCTGAAGTGGGCGGGGCCGTACTTTTTGCGAGGAAGTGACGTATTTGTGACTCTCATCTATGCTAGGAACATAGACAACTACTTTTTGATTTGCGTATATATAAGCGTGTTTACATGTTTCAATGCAGTGCAGGAGCTCTTACTGTAGAATCATCACAGCCGTATTGGACTCGGGGAGGTATGATTTGGATGAAAATGACGCTGAAATTGTTACCTGCCTCCGGTGAGTACACTGGGGCCGTTTCTCAATGTCGAGTACCTGCTGCAGAGCCACTATTTCAAGTATACTACGTCATCGAGTGGTGGGCATTTAACATGCATTTAAACAGTCCTTCGGCGCCACTCGATGACGTAGTATACTTGAAATAGTGGCTCCGCAGCAGGTACTCGACATTGAGAAACGGCCACTGTCTTCACAAACACTTTGGTATTTATTCAACACGTGTCCAAGCCAAGATATGCTCGCATAATAAGTGGCCTAGGAACTTGGTGAATTGCATAAACAACCACAGTTTGATATCTGTATGAATGGAATCAGCACATGAACCATGATGCTCACGATAACAAAGATATCTTCAAATATTGTTCGTCACGTCCCTATCAGCAGAACTGGGTAAAACTACAGGTAGATCCGACTGGATGCCGGGGTATCCAGTGGCAGAGAAAGGGCTGAATCTGTGACTTCTTCCTCCTCCTCCACCATGTCTGGGCATGTTAACACCTGAGAGTCTAGTTAGCCGGGAAAAGTGTGTGCCGAGGCGGGAAAGAAGACTCCGAGGTGGCGGACCAACACCCTGCTCCCCGAGGAATTAACAAACCACCAAACCACATAACAGCACACAGCAGCACCAACACTTCTGAGAAAGCTCTTTGTGAGATCATTAAAACGCTGAGAGGCTTTTTCCCTGAGGGTTCGGCACCATACAGCAACCTCCAGCGGGTGGAAAAGAGAGAGAGAGTGTGTGTGTGTGTGTGTGTGTGTGTGTGTGTGTGTGTGTGTGTGTGTGTGTGTGTGTGTGTGTGTGTGTGTGTGTGTGTGTGTGTGTGTGTGTGTGTCTGTGTGTGTGTGTGTGTGTGTGTGTGTGTGTGTGTGTGTCTGTGTGTGTCTGTGTGTGTGTGTGTGTGTGTGTGTGTGTGTGTGTGTGTGTGTGTGTGTGTGTGTGTGTGTGTGTGTGTGTGATCCAGCGGGAAGCTAATGAAGGCTGAGAGGACCTGTGGCGGTGCGCTAATTGAACCTCGGGGACATTCTCTCACTCTACATCAGCATTTCATCCTCCAGAAGATACAGAAAGCATCACTAGAGATGGTACAAGTACACACATCCTTTACTCAAGTAGAAGTACAGATACTCGTGTTTAAAAATACTCAATACTAAAAGTAGAAGTACTGACTAAACTTCTCAAGTAAAAGTAAAGAAGTATGGGCTTTGAAATGTACTTCAGTAAAAAGTACCCATAACTAGCAGCTGCTTTAAAGAGTACCTGACCTCCCTTTATATTAATAGAACAATAATGTCATTGTTAGCTAATGAATGTTTCCATGCTGAACAACGGCAACATGACAACGTTTCCATTGGTCCCTCTTCTTTAGAGAAGACCAGGAAATGATGGATACACGGATCGTGTTCAAATCAATAGGCACGCAATGACTCTAAAGAATAATGATCACGCACCAAACACACATTCAGACTAAAGGAACGAGCTGTTTGGAAAATGAGAGAAGTAGAAAGTACAGGTATTTGAGTTCAACATGTAAGAAGTAGAAAGTACAGGTATTTGAGTTCAACATGTAAGAAGTAGAAAGTACAGGTATTTGAGTTCAACATGTGAGAAGTAGAAAGTACAGGTATTTGAGTTCAACATGTAAGAAGTAGAAAGTACAGGTATTTGAGTTCAACATGTAAGAAGTAGAAAGTACAGGTATTTGAGTTCAACATGTAAGAAGTAGAAAGTTTAGGTATTTGAGTTCAACATGTAAGAAGTAGAAAGTACAGGTATTTGTGTTCAACATGTAAGAAGTAGAAAGTACAGGTATTTGAGTTCAACATGTACGAAGTAGAAAGTACAGGTATTTGAGTTCAACGTGTAAGAAGTAGAAAGTACAGGTATTTGAGTTCAACATGTAAGAAGTAGAAAGTACAGGTATTTGAGTTCAACATGTAAGAAGTAGAAAGTACAGGTATTTGTGTTCAACATGTAAGAAGTAGAAAGTACAGGTATTTGAGTTCAACATGTAAGAAGTAGAAAGTACAGGTATTTGTGTTCAACATGTAAGAAGTAGAAAGTACAGGTATTTGGGTTCAACATGTAAGAAGTAGAAAGTACAGGTATTTGGGTTCAACATGTAAGAAGTAGAAAGTACAGGTATTTGGGTTCAACATGTAAGAAGTAGAAAGTACAGGTATATGTGTTCAACATGTAAGAAGTAGAAAGTACAGGTATTTGTGTTCAACATGTAAGAAGTAGAAAGTACAGGTATTTGAGTTCAACATGTGAGAAGTAGAAAGTACAGGTATTTGTGTTCAACATGTAAGAAGTAGAAAGTACAGGTATTTGTGTTCAAAGTGTAAGAAGTAGAAAGTACAGGTATTTGTGTTCAACATGTAAGAAGTAGAAAGTACAGGTATTTGAGTTCAACATGTAAGAAGTAGAAAGTACAGGTATTTGTGTTCAACATGTAAGAAGTAGAAAGTACAGGTATTGTGTTCAACATGTAAGAAGTAGAAAGTACAGGTATTTGTGTTCAACATGTAAGAAGTAGAAAGTACAGGTATTTGAGTTCAACATGTAAGAAGTAGAAAGTACAGGTATTTGTGTTCAACATGTAAGAAGTAGAAAGTACAGGTATTTGAGTTCAACATGTGAGAAGTAGAAAGTACAGGTATTTGTGTTCAAAGTGTAAGAAGTAGAAAGTACAGGTATTTGAGTTCAACATGTAAGAAGTAGAAAGTACAGGTATTTGTGTTCAACATGTAAGAAGTAGAAAGTACAGGTATTTGTGTTCAACATGTAAGAAGTCAAAGTAAAAAGTCGTCAGAAAAATAACTAGTGGAGTAAAGCATTGACATTGTGAGCAGTTAACGCAGAGCATTGAGCTAGCATGGCTTTGTTAATTTCAATTTTCATTTAGCACATATTAGCACGTTAACTAGGTACGTTTAGGTGGTGAACATGATAATTATTAGACATGCTAAACATCTGAATATGAGCATTGATATTTTGAGCCTGTTGTTAGCATTTAATAATAATAATAATACATTGGAGTTGTATAGCCCTTTCCCTAATGCTCAAAGACGCTTATATAACTCAGAGCATCCAGGCCAGCTAGGGTTTAATACATTTCCTTTAGCACATGTTAGCACACAAAAATAATTCTTGGACAGTGAATATTACGTCTGTTAAACATAAGCATCATGTCAATTTCAATTATTGAGCTTCGTTACTCCTCCCCCTGAAACAGTGTGACTAAACGTGGATCCAGTGGAGATAAAAGCGTCCTCTGTGCCATCTCTTCTTGGCACCGTTTGAGACAGAAACAGACAATCTGGGAGACGTCTACCATGTTTTCTGTCCTCCAGATGGTCTTCGCTCTCCCTCTGCTGCCAAACCCCCAGAGGTGAGAGGTAGTGCAGTACAAATACTTCGTTACTGTACTTAAGTACATGTTTCTGGTATCAGTACTTTACTCCACTACTTATTTTTCTGACAAATATTTACTTTGACTTCTTACATGTTGAACACAAATACCTGTACTTTCTACTTCTCACATGTTGAACACAAATACCTGTAATTTCTACTTCTCATATTTTGAACACAAATACCTGAACTTTCTACTTCTTACATGTTGAACTCAAATACCTGTACTTTCTACTTCTTACATGTTGAACCCAAATACCTGTACTTTCTACTTCTTACATGTTGAACTCAAATACCTGTACTTTCTACTTCTCACATGTTGAACACAAATACCTGTACTTTCTACTTCTTACATGTTGAACCCAAATACCTGTACTTTCTACTTCTTACATGTTGAACACAAATACCTGTACTTTCTACTTCTTACATGTTGAACCCAAATACCTGTACTTTCTACTTCTTACATGTTGAACTCAAATACCTGTACTTTCTACTTCTTACATGTTGAACACAAATACCTGTACTTTCTACTTCTTACATGTTGAACCCAAATACCTGTACTTTCTACTTCTTACATGTTGAACACAAATACCTGTACTTTCTACTTCTTACATGTTGAACCCAAATACCTGTACTTTCTACTTCTTACATGTTGAACTCAAATACCTGTACTTTCTACTTCTTACATGTTGAACACAAATACCTGTACTTTCTACTTCTTACATGTTGAACTCAAATACCTGTACTTTCTACTTCTTACATGTTGAACTCAATACCTGTACTTTCTACTTCTTACATGTTGAACTCAAATACCTGTACTTTCTACTTCTTACATGTTGAACCCAAATACCTGTACTTTCTACTTCTCATATGTTGAACACAAATACCTGTACTTTCTACTTCTCACATGTTGAACTCAAATACCTGTACTTTCTACTTCTCACATGTTGAACACAAATACCTGTACTTTCTACTTCTTACATGTTGAACTCAAATACCTGTACTTTCTACTTCTTACATGTTGAACTCTAATACCTGTACTTTCTACTTCTCACATGTTGAACTCAAATACCTGTACTTTCTACTTCTTACATGTTGAACACAAATACCTGTACTTTCTACTTCTTACATGTTGAACTCAAATACCTGTACTTTCTACTTCTTACATGTTGAACACAAATACCTGTACTTTCTACTTCTTACATGTTGAACTCAAATACCTGTACTTTCTACTTCTTACATGTTGAACTCAAATACCTGTACTTTCTACTTCTTACATGTTGAACTCAAATACCTGTACTTTCTACTTCGTACATGTTGAACTCAAATACCTGTACTTTCTACTTCTTACATGTTGAACACAAATACCTGTACTTTCTACTTCTTACATGTTGAACTCAAATACCTAAACTTTCTACTTCTTACATGTTGAACTCAAATACCTGTACTTTCTACTTCTTACATGTTGAACTCAAATACCTGTACTTTCTACTTCTTACATGTTGAACTCAAATACCTGTACTTTCTACTTCTTACATGTTGAACTCAAATACCTGTACTTTCTACTTCTCTCATTTTCCAAACAGCTGGTTCCTTTAGTCTGAATGTGTGTTTGATGCGTGATCATTATTCTTTAGAGTCATTGCGTGCCTATTGATTTGAACACGATCCGTGTATCCATCATTTCCTGGTCTTCTCTAAAGAAGAGGGACCAATGGAAACGTTGTCATGTTGCCGTTGTTCAGCATGGAAACATTCATTAGCTAACAATGACATTATTGTTCTATTAATATAAAGGGAGGTCAGGTACTCTTTAAAGCAGCTGCTAGTTATGGGTACTTTTTACTGAAGTACATTTCAAAGCCTCTTTACTTTGACTTGAGTAAAGAAGTTTAGTCAGTACTTCTACTTTCACCAGAGTATTTTTAAACACGAGTATCTGTACTTCTACTTGAGTAAAGGATGTGTGTACACAAGGGTTCAAGGTTTAAGGTTCTTTATTGTCAAACTAACATAGCTGCAGAGTAATTATGTCGTTGAAAATCTTAGGTCACAGGCTTCTCCAACAATGCAACACAATAATACAGATAAGCAGACAATATTAAAACAATATTAAAATATACTATATTAAAAGTATATCTTTCCATCTCTGGCTGTCAGTCAGTCGTTTTGGTCCGTGTTTACTAACGCATGGACGGAGGACACTTTAATATTCTGAGCTGCTTCATCCTGCAGAGCTCAGCTGCCTTTGAGGGGAAAGTATCTATAAAACATCTCAGGGAGCGCCTCTCCATTTGACGGCCCTGAGGGAGAACAAAGGCTCAACACTAATGCAGCGCAAATAAACCGCCTGCCTTCCTATTGAGCAAGGTGCCAAGACGCGCAGGCTTTTAATGCCATGAGGGAATCCTCTTCAAAGCCTAATGCAAAATGAGTCATCCGCCGCCCATCTCACATTAAGACCCTCTTTAATTCAGCCCCCCTTTGGTTAATTATTGCCATTGTGTTGTTCCCATCTGAGCCGGTGTCAACAACCAAGGCATTTGGCCCGATTCAGTGATCGACCCAAAGCCCTGCAGATTTAAAATGTAGGAAACAAAACGGTTTTTTAAAACCCCCAAAACATTCAGCTATCAGTTAGCAGTGATAACCACTTCCTCCCATCTGGAACCAGATCGTGTTTAGAGGTTTTTATAAAGAAATAAATACGATAAAAAGATGAACAGTTCAAAAAGAGAATGTCCTTCTTAATCAACCAGTCTTTTCAGCATTTTGTTTAAGCGTTGCTCTTTAATTCGGCCCCCCTTTAGTTAATTATTGCCATTGTGTTGTTCCCATCGGAGCCGGTGTCAACAATCAAAACATTTGGCCCGTTTCAGCGATCGACCCGAAGCCCTTCAGCCCGGAAAAATGGTGGGAGGGAGGATGTTCAGCCATCTGTGACCCGACAGCCAGCAGGTCCCTTCTGCCGGGGTTCACCCTCTTGTTGCTGTTTTGTTGTTGTTATTTATTTACAGGAGAATGTGATGAGCTTTGCCTCGGGGAACAGGATCAGTGAAGAAGGGGTTTCAGAGGTGGTACAAGTACACACATCCTTTACTCAAGTAGAAGTACAGATACTCATGTTTAAAAATACTCTGGTAAAAGTAGAAGTACTGACTAAACTTCTTCTAAGAAGTAGAAAGTACAGGTATTTGTGTTCAACATGTAAGAAGTCAAAGAAAAAAGTCGTCAGAAAAATAAGTAGTGGAGTAAAGTACTGATACCAGAAACATGTACTTAAGTGATGCATCCACGGGAACGCTCCTCCATACCTGAAGGAACTTCTCACATCTCAAACCTCCACACACAACCTCCGCTCCACAACCAACCATCGGCTTCGCCCCCCGAGGACCAAACTCCGCACATTGGGGGATCGGGCTTTCTGTGCAGCTGCTCCTCACCTGTGGAATTCCCTCCAGACCTCCTGAGGACTCCCCAGACCACCTGAGGACTCCACAGACTACCTGAGGACTCCACAGACTACCTCCTGAGGACTCCACAGACCACCTGAGGACTCCACAGACCACCTGAGGACTCCACAGACTACCTGAGGACTCCACAGACTACCTGAGGACTCCACAGACCACCTCCTGAGGACTCCACAGACCACCTGAGGACTCCACAGACCTCCTGAGGGCTCCACAGACCACCACCTGAGGACTCCACAGACCACCTCCTGAGGACTCCACAGACCACCTTAGGGCTCCACAGACCACCACCTGAGGACTCCACAGACCTCCTGAGGACTCCCCAGACCACCTGAGGACTCCACAGACTACCTGAGGACTCCACAGACCACCTCCTGAAGACTCCACAGACCACCTGAGGACTCCACAGACCTCCTGAGGGCTCCACAGACCACCACCTGAGGACTCCACAGACCACCTCCTGAGGACTCCACAGACCACCTTAGGGCTCCACAGACCACCACCTGAGGACTCCACAGACCTCCTGAGGACTCCACAGACCACCTGAGGACTCCACAGACCACCTCCTGAGGACTCCACAGACCACCTCCTGAGGACTCCACAGACCACCACCTGAGGACTCCACAGACCTCCTGAGGACTCCACAGACCACCTGAGGACTCCACAGACCACCTCCTGAGGACTCCACAGACCACTGACACCTTCAAGAAAGGCCTAAAAACCTTTCTTTTTGAAAAAGCCTTTGATTACACTTTTGTTTGTTTTTATTCTGCCTCCTGTAGCACCTTGGGATTGCTATGAAAGGTGCTTTACAAATCAAATGTATTATTATTATAATTATTATTAAGTACAGTAACGAAGTATTTGCACTCCAATACTTCCCACCTCTGCTGATAGCTCAGAGGTCGCAGGAGAGGATTTTTAAAGCTCAATTGAATTCCTTTGTTTGTTGTTTCTTTATTCTCCTCCTCCTCTCTCTCCTGGGTTTCTCTCACTGCACTCTCTGATTAAATGCCGTCATGTGTGTCGCTCTCAGATAGTACTGCAGGCCAGGAAATGAATTCCGTTTTTACAATTTGCACGACATGCCAGAAGTGCTTTGCAGAGCACTTAACATTTCAGCAGATTGGAGTTTTAGCTCTGCAGATGTTGCGTTAAATGTGAAAACGTGGCTCTGTGGGTGATGTTATCTTTCCGTCTGCTCTACAAGTTTCACCAGAGACGATTTAGAAAAGAGACGCCGCACTGAGAGTTCAATTTCCTGTACCTGTGGTGTCACCAATTCTTCACCTCCTAAAAACATTAGGAGTCGGTCTTAAGATATCTCTGATTCTTCGCCCTATTGTCATAAAAAGTAAATATTGGGAGCAATTGTTACCAGCTATCTTTGACACACTAAAAGGACATTTCTTAGACGGACAAGTCCGACCAATTTCTCTGTTTCAACAACAAACTCTCGTTAGATCAACACAGCATGCTAACGTTAGCCACACTGTGTTGAAATGTTAAGCTAGCATCAACTAACAATCTAAAAAGCCCTAGCTCATGTATCTTGTGTAAGGCTAACCATGTTTGTTAGCTATGTAAATGCAATGCTAGCGTAAAATTAAATACAAATACGTTCAAACCACCCATTTAGGAGACAGGAGGTTTATACCCTTTCACACCATTTGTGCCTCATACAGTATCTTTAATTTAAAGTAAATTATTATTATTATGTTAACAAGCTAAACTGAGACGGTGAATATCAGCATGTTAGCGCTATAGCATTGTTAGCTTGTTAAGATGCTACTGCTAATGTTGACATTCTGAACTAGCACTTATATGCACTCTGGTGCAGACAGCCTTCATCTACTCTCTTGCTTCTACAACTACAATGTTTCCATGCTAAACATCCACCTTGTTGTTTTGTTGTCTCCTGCCTTCCACCTTGTTGTATTGTTGTCTCCTGCCATCCACCTTGTTGTTTTGTTGTCTCCTGCCTTCCACCTTGTTGTTTTGTTGTCTCCTGCCATCCACCTTGTTGTTTTGTTTTCTCCTGGCTTCCACCTTGTTGTTTTGTTGTCTCCTGACATCCACCTTGTTGTTTTGTTTTCTCCTGGCTTCCACCTTGTTGTTTTGTTGTCTCCTGCCATCCACTTTGTTGTTTTGTTGTCTCCTGTCATCCACCTTGTTGTTTTGTTGTCTCCTGCCTTCTACCTTGTTGTTTTGTTGTCTCCTGCCATCCACCTTGTTGTTTTGTTGTCTCCTGCCATCCACCTTGTTGCTTTGTTGTCTCCTGCCATCCACCTTGTTGCTTTGTTGTCTCCTGGCATCCACCTTGTTGTTTTGTTGTCTCCTGCCATCCACCTTGTTGTTTTGTTGTCTCCTGCCATCCACCTTGTTGTTTTGTTGTCTCCTGCCATCCACCTTGTTGTTTTGTTGTCTCCTGCCTTCCACCTTGTTGTTTTGTTGTCTCCTGCCATCCACCTTGTTGTTTTGTTGTCTCCTGCCTTCCACCTTGTTGCTTTGTTGTCTCCTGCCATCCACCTTGTTGTTTTGTTGTCTTCTGCCACCCACCTTGTTGTTTTGTTGTCTCCTGCCTTCCACCTTGTTGTATTGTCATCTCTGGAAATCCACCTTGTTGTTTTGTTGTCTCCTGACATCCACCTTGTTGTTTTGTTGTCTCCTGCCTTCCACCTTGTTGTTTTGTTGTCTCCTGCCTTCCACCTTGTTGCTTTGTTGTCTCCTGCCATCCACCTTGTTGTTTTGTTGTCTCCTGCCTTCCACCTTGTTGCTTTGTTGTCTCCTGACATCCACCTTGTTGTTTTGTTGTCTCCAGCCTTCCACCTTGTTGTTTTGTTGTCTCCTGCCATCCACCTTGTTGTTTTGTTGTCTCCTGACATCAACCTTGTTGTTTTGTTGTCTCCTGACATCCACCTTGTTGTTTTGTTGTCTCCTGCCATCCACCTTGTTGTTTTGTTGTCTTCTGCCACCCACCTTGTTGTTTTGTTGTCTCCTGCCTTCCACCTTGTTGTATTGTCATCTCTGGAAATCCACCTTGTTGTTTTGTTGTCTCCTGACATCCACCTTGTTGTTTTGTTGTCTCCTGCCTTCCACCTTGTTGTTTTGTTGTCTCCTGCCTTCCACCTTGTTGCTTTGTTGTCTCCTGCCATCCACCTTGTTGTTTTGTTGTCTCCTGCCTTCCACCTTGTTGCTTTGTTGTCTCCTGACATCCACCTTGTTGTTTTGTTGTCTCCAGCCTTCCACCTTGTTGTTTTGTTGTCTCCTGCCATCCACCTTGTTGTTTTGTTGTCTCCTGCCCTCCACCTTGTTGTTTTGTTGTCTCCTGACATCAACCTTGTTGTTTTGTTGTCTCCTGCCTTCCACCTTGTTTTTTTGTTGTCTCCTGCCATCCACCTTGTTGCTTTGTTGTCTCCTGCCATCCACCTTGTTGTTTTGTTGTCTCCTGCCATCCACCTTGTTGCTTTGTTGTCTCCAGCCTTCCACCTTGTTGTTTTGTTGTCTCCTGCCATCCACCTTGTTGTTTTGTTGTCTCCTGCCATCCACCTTGTTGCTTTGTTGTCTCCTGCCTTCCACCTTGTTGTTTTGTTGTCTCCTGCCATCCACCTTGTTGTTTTGTTGTCTCCTGCCATCCACCTTGTTGTTTTGTTGTCTTCTGCCACCCACCTTGTTGTTTTGTTGTCTCCTGCCATCCACCTTGTTGTTATGTTGTCTCCTGCCTTCCACCTTGTTGCTTTGTTGTCTCCTGCCATCCACCTTGTTGTTTTGTTGTCTCCTGCCTTCCACCTTGTTGTTTTGTTGTCTCCTGCCATCCACCTTGTTGTTTTGTTGTCTCCTGCCATCCACCTTGTTGTTTTGTTTTCTCCTGGCTTCCACCTTGTTGTTTTGTTTTCTCCTGGCTTCCACCTTGTTGTTTTTTTGTCTCCTGACATCCACCTTGTTGTTTTGTTTTCTCCTGGCTTCCACCTTGTTGTTTTTTTGTCTCCTGACATCCACCAAGATTCAAGACTTTTATTGTCATTTGTAAGGGAAACTTCTGCAGCAATGGAGAGTCAGGACTCAGAGAGACACGAGGAGAGTTGGAGCTTTGATGTCAAACACTGATGGTTTATTTGGAGCTTCGGCCGGAGAATTCACAAAACAAGTCAAAGAGTCAGCGTCAATTCTGAAGAACTCTACCCCAGACCCGTGTGTTCAGCTGGTTCAGAGAGAATAATCAACATGCTGCATAACAAGATAGAATCATAACACCGCTATCAGCTGACGCCAACAGGCAGGAACAGGGAGACAGAACACTCTCAGGTCTTCAGGGACTGGTCAGCTTTCTGTCCCCAGAGTCAGAACTAAACACGGTAAAGCAGCGTTCAGTTATTATGCTCCAAATATCTGGAACAAACTCCCAGAAACCTGCAGGTCCGCTGCAACTCTTACTACTTTTAAATCCAGGCTGAAGACTTTTCTTTTTGTCGCTGCTTTTAATTGAACTATTCATATCTTAGACTGCACTGTAACTTTTATCCATGTACTTTTTTCTTTTAATGTTTAATTGACAGCACTGTAACTTTTATCCATGTATTTTTTCTTTTAATGTTTCTTTTATTAGCTTTTCTTTTTAATGACTGATTTTAAATGCCATTTTCTTAATGTCTTTCATTTTTTGTAAAGCACTTTGAATTGCCTTGTGTTGAAAAGTGCTATATAAATAAACTTGCCTTGCCTTGCCTTGAGAGCACATCAGCCCAGGTTACAGGTGCCTGTGCTCAGTCAGGACAGTTTTAACTGATCAACTGGGTCAAAGTTATGGGCCTTGGAAAATATTTCCCCAACAATGTGTACATAGCTACAGTGTAGTTATATCAATTTCACACAAATCTACTAAAGTTTTGAGTGTTTTTAGAAACTTTTGGATCCCCAATGGCCAATCAAGTCTCAAACAATCTGTAACTGCGTAAAATTAGCAAAAACATAAAATAAATGTAAGTTTTAAATATATTTGTGATGTTATGGATTTTCTTTCAAACGTTCAGGTGTTTAACAGTCTTATGGCCTGTGGAATGAAACGGTCCTTGTTGTGTTGTTGTGTTATTTTGTTGTCTCCTCCCCGGCTCCTCAGGTCTGTTCCCTGGCAGCGGGAGCATGGGGAGGTTGGAGGTCCCTGAACGCAGCACTAAAGGTCCCTGAACGCAGCACTCTCCTCCCACTGATCCTCCTCCATCTGTGGCCTCGCTCTCAGGGAGATTAGATTTCGTGTCAGTCTGTCTGAGCACTCACACCTTCCTCTCAATCTGTGAGGCTGCATTTATACAGCACCTTTCAACACAAGGCAATTCAAAGTGCTTCACAACCATGAAAGACATTCAGACAATGGCATTTAAAAACAGTCATTAAAAAGCAAAGGTAATACAATAAACATTAAAAGAAAAAATACATGAATAAAGGTTACAGAGCCGTGTGAGATGTGAATAGTTCAATCAAAAGCCTGGATTTAAAAGTAGTCAGAGTTGCAGCGGACCGGTTTGTTCCAGATGTTTGGAGCGTAACAACAGAACTGTTCTGACGAAACTGATTCAAAGCACAATAACACTACTGGAGAGGATATGTTTTATTGCGCTTGTTCTACTTTCGGAGGCGCCATTTAAAACCCTTTCAATCTTTAAGTTGTTTTTACCTCAAATTAACAGTTTATCGCATTGAAAAACATTCTCTTGCACAATTATATCTGTTGTATTTGTTCCATGTCCTATATATAGAGAGAGGAGATTGCATTATTCCACTCAGAAAAAGTTCTTTCAGTCAGTCTTCATGTTCTGTTGAAGCTGCTCAGCGATGGAACTCGATCCCATCTGCAATCAGAGACCAGACCACATTCAACTCAAAACCTGGTTGGTGAGGAATCAGCTCTGAAACACTGACACAAGCTTCTGCTCCTTACAACCCACTGCCTGTTTCAACATGTTTTATTGTTCTGTCTTTTAATTGTTATTTTTATAAGTATTCCAGTACTGTGTGTTGCATGTTTTAATTTAATTGTATTTACTTGTTTGAAATTAAATGTGTTTTTGGTTGACTTGTAAAATCTGTCCTGGGACTTCAGACGAAAGATAGCCTCTTGGCTAACTCTGGCACATTTACAGCTTAATGTTAATTAATGTGCACTGTCCCTGTTAAATAAATAAATAAATAATATGTTGCACTGTTGGAGGAGCCATTTAAAACCCTTTCAATCTAAATATTGTTTTACCTCAAATCAAAGTCAACTTTATTGTCAATCTTCCAGTGTACGTGTGTACAGACCTATACAGTCTATGGTACAGACAGAGAGATCGAAATATCGTTTCCCTACAATCCCGAATACAAATATATAGAATATGTGTACAAATATGTATATCCTATATATACACAATCAACAGACACATTTATACACATGCACACGTTAAGACATACATAAAAGCACAACAATCAATACATACAAAATAACAGCCACTTCAATATCTTTGGTCTCAGTATCGTGCAGAAGTCAGATATTCGCCTCCCTGCTGCTTCCTGTTGTCGTCCAGCAGCAGAAAATAGAGATGCATCCAAACCCCCCCCCCCCCCACCCGAATATGGAGGCTGTTAACCTCAGATACCCTCCTGCAGCCACAAACAATCTGTAACTGCTTAAAAACATAAAATAAATGCAGCTTTTAGTGAAGAAATCTTGTAAGAAATCCATGTTGTATTCAGAATACATTTGTTACAGCCAGTAAAGAGCCACAGATAGCTTAGTATTCATTAAAGCAATGTCTCTTCTCTCTTTGGTGGACTTAAAATACTTAACTTCATCCACGTACATTTAAAAAGGACTATATATCTGAACTTAAGTTTGACCCTCAGAGGCATCAGTAGTGCAGAAGTCAGATATTCGCTTCCTGTTGTCGTCCAGCAGCAGAAAATAGAGATGCATCCAAACCACCCCCCCCCACCCCAAATTCACCTCCTCATCCTCCTCATCCTCCTCATCCTCCTGCAGACACAAATAAAACCATCTCTCCTGCCTCCTTTCATCCCTTCCCTGTTTCTTTCATTACGACAGAGTGTGTGTGTGTGTGTGGGGGGGGGGGGTTAAAGAGATGGGGATGAAGGACTGAAAGAGAGGGGGGGGGGGTTTCATGGGTTGTAGTGAAAGAAAATGGACTTCTGTGAGCTAGCAGCAGCAACAGATTTTTTTTTTCCTTTTTAATCCTAGCCCCGGGCCGTAGTGTGCACTGAAGCGAGCTTTTACATGGCAACAATTAAGAGGAGCAGCACCTGGTGCCCCCTTCAGAGGCAGCTGACTACACCCCCCCTCCCTCTTTAAAACCCCCGCCAGGTGGTTCCACTTCAATCACATTAGCTAGTCACTGTAGGGTTTTTTTTTCTTCAAAAGTGTATTTAATCATATCATTTTTATATATTGCTTATTTAAGGCTACTGTGTGAATTCCAGCAAATACAGGCATAAGACGTATACACAAATATATATATAAAATATAAATAATGTATGAAAAAAATATATGAATACAGATAAATATTTATAAAAATACAATAAACGATTTCATACATTTCTTTATTTTATTTTGATTTTTCGTCACTGCAGGGTTAATAAAGACCCCTCCCTTCTCTGCCTCTTTTCCGAATCTGAAGACTTTTTAAAACTCGTTAAAATGAAGACTGGATAATTAAAGCAGCTCCTTGGGATCTAATGTTTCAGGGAGGGGGGGGATCAGGGAGAAAGGAGAGGGTTTGGGAGAGGGGGGGGGTTAGCTCTCCGCTTAGTAGTCCATTTGTACAAAGAGCAGAGGATCATAATAGACCTTTTCATGCATAGACAAAACAGATGGAGGCCAATTGAAATGAGACGTTCAGGGAGACTGTACATATCTGCCTGGAGACTGTGGAGGGATTCAAACAAACAAGTGGCAGCAGAAGAGACAAAGGCATTATCACCCCCCAACCCCCCCCCCCCCCAAAAAAGACAGCAAAACCTGTAAATAAAGCAGGTTTTCGGCTCCGGATCAATCGTCAGTTGTTAAGAAAAGCAGATGACATTTAAGGAAGCTTTCAGAGAACGCACCGCCTGTTGCTCGGCTGTTGTTCCTTATTTCTTATTTCATCCTTTTGACCTTTAGGAAGATGCCTTTGGTTTGTTTACATCGATTTTTGAGGTTTTAAAATGTGACTTTATTTGAAGACAACAGAATGATTGTTTGTTAACGGAGACATTTGTGGTGAGGCGTCAAAATAAACGTGTTTGGTGAGATTGCTACCCTTTAAGGTTGTTACAACATTGTTTAAAGGTCACCTATCGTGCTGTGTGTAGGCAATAGCACAGATCTCAGATATTTACAAATATATAAAAAGTGTTTTGCTCAAAATACCAAACAGATCATTCTAGCCATGCCTCATATCCCTCTATCTCACTTCCTGTTTCTAAAGTGCTGATTTGGGTATAAAGCTTTAAAGAGGAGGGGTCTGAGCTCATGCGGGACCCGGCAGCTACTGTCTAAACTAAATGCTGCCGTGATGAAACGCCATATCATGGATTATCAAGGATTCTCTCTGAAACAGTTTGGAGCTCAAAGGCTTTCTCTCTTGCCGGTTATACCACAAGGTGAGTTCCTTTTACTTCCTGCTTCTTCACACACATGCTCTCCAGTACAGGTTAGCTCTGAGTGTTAGCGATGCTAATGTAAACACTGACCATATTACGTCCAAAGCAGTCGGGCATTGTTTCTGATAGCAACGTTTCTGATTGGGCCGTGGGTCCACATTTCAGATATTACGTCATATCGGACCTAAATCTGGATCAGCTCCGTTGTTCCCCGTTTTTAGAGATTTGGGTACGGAGGAAAAGAGAGAGGGTTTTATTTCCTGACGCTGCGTGAGTTCCCTGACGCACCGGGACACATATTGATGGAGAGAAGACATCACAAAGTGCATTTTGCATGGTAGGTCCCCTTTAAATGGAATGAAATACTGAAAGTCTGATATGGCTTTTCTGTCTTTTTTATATATATTATAAAATTATTCAATATTCAATAACATAAACGATGGTTTCCCAGGTTTGCTGCCGTTCAAGTGTTTTAATCCTCTTATTCCTGTAAGAACATATATTCAGTTTTAGCTGAGTAAATATTCAACAACTCAAACTATGGTCATGTTCTTGATGTCTTTTGCAAAATTGTACACAAATTTACAGACGTTTTGGGTGTTTTTTAGAAACGTTTGGATCCTCAATCAAGTGTCAAACAATCTGTACCTGCGTGAAATGAGCAAAAACATCAAATACATGCAGTTTTAAATCTATTGGTGTTGGAATACAATGCAGATATTGGACAAATAAATGTTTATAGTTTGTTTTGTCTTTTTAGTGGACTTAAAATATGTAATTCAGGTAAATGGAAATGTGGGCATTATCTACAATTTAAAGGACAAGAATTTTTAAGAATTTGGTTGAAAATATAGAAGGTAATTTGAAAAAGCATCGTTTTGATAGCTGGAGGAGGAGGAGGAGGAGGAGGAGGAGGAGGAGGAAGCACACTTTAATCTTCTTTATCCTCTGAGAGAACAGAACGTCCCAAATTCCATTCATGAGAGAAATAGTGATGCAGAGGCTGAGCGAGTCTCTCTCTCTGAACAGGCTGAGGCCTCGTCCACACGGAGACGAAACGGGTTGAATCCGCTAGTTCTCTATCGCATGGACGGGTCGTTCACACGAGGCCGTAACGGAACCGGAGCCCTCAAACGGTAACGGGTCCCGAGGTGGGTAGATCTGCAGACGAAACGCTCTGGGGGCCAAACGGCTCCGTGTGTACGATCATTTCCTGATTACATTACATTACTTGCTAGACGCTTTTATCCAAAGCGACTCACATACTCAACACTGTGGACGATCCCCACAGGAGCACTTTGGGGTGAAGTGTCTCAGGGACACAACGACATGCTGACTGCAGTGGGGTTTGAACCTGTGACCTCCTGATCCGAACACCAACGCTCAACTCTCTGAACCACACGCCTGCCCTGACAACGATGACGCCATAGCCCCGCCTCTACCCACCTCAGCTCGACCATGCTACAGGTGTTAGTGCAACATCTACAGCTCCTCTACCACAACCATCAGTGGACATGAACTACATGTTGCTGAATCCACCGCGGAGAATAACCAGAAAGGCAACCATGGCAACCATGCTGGGGGGGGGGTCTTCTTCGCTGCTTCTGGTGTATTTTGTGGTGGAAGTACAGCGCCACTTACAGGCCGGGCATATGTACTGCAGCGTCTCCAGCGGGTCGAGTGGCCTCGTGTGAACGGACACGTTTCTTGAGCCGATACCGTGTGGACGACATCAACATGTGTCCCCTCTTCTTCATGTCTCTTCTACATCAACATGTGTCCCCTCTTCTTCATGTCTCTTCTACATCAACATGTGTCCCCTCTTCTTCATGTCTCTTCTACATCAACATGTGTCCCCTCTTCTTCATGTCTCTTCTACATCAACATGTGTCCCCTCTTCTTCATGTCTCT
>NW_022992122.1:361190-483812 GCF_902827175.1 Gymnodraco acuticeps | reverse complement strand
ACACAGACATGTTAACACACACACATGTTAACACACACACATGTTAACACACACACACACATGTTAACACACACAGACATGTTAACACACACACATGTTAACACACACACACACATGTTAACACACACAGACATGTTAACACACACACACATGTTAACACAGACATGTTAACACACACACATGTTAACACACACACATGTTAACACACACACACACACATGTTAACACACACAGACATGTTAACACACACACACATGTTAACACACACACACATGTTAACACAGACATGTTAACACACACAGACATGTTAACACACACACATGTTAACACACACACACATGTTAACACACACACATGTTAACACACACACACACACACACATGTTAAACACACACAGACATGTAACACAACATGTTAAACACACACACATGTTAACACACACACATGTTAACACACACACACACACACATGTTAACACACACTTAAAACACACACAGACATGTTAACACACACACATGTTAACACACACACATGTTAACACACACACACACATGTTAACACACACTTAACACACACAGACATGTTAACACACACTTAACACACACAGACATGTTAACACACACACACATGTTAACACACATAGACATGTTAACACACACACACATGTTAACACAGACATGTTAACACACACAGACATGTTAACACAGACATGTTAACACACACAGACATGTTAACACACACACACACATGTTAACACACACACATGTTAACACACACACACATGTTAACACACACTTAACACACACAGACATGTTAACACACACACACATGTTAACACACACAGACATGTTAACACACACACACACATGTTAACACAGACATGTTAACACACACAGACATGTTAACACAGACATGTTAACACACACAGACATGTTAACACACACACACATGTTAACACACTTAACACACACACTTAACACACACAGACATGTTAACACACACAGCGAGTCAAACACAGGTCATCCTGCGATGCATCCAGTTGGGAGGTTTCTCCTCGGAGGTGGAAGGAGGACACAGAGGGAAAGTCTCAGTGGAATAAATACTCAATGACAAGCCCCTTTAATAAAGACCCCTTTAATGCTTTGGATCGGATACAGATCATCATGACGTAAGGGGAGACGGTACGGTGGGTAGGGGTAGGGTACGTTCACTTACAATGAAACTACAGAAGGTAATGGAAATACATGACATTAAGTATTATTGGTCTTTACCTTAAGAAGGAGAAAACAAATCCCCTCCCGAAGTACAATTATTAATGCAAATGTGGAATAAATACTCGATTACAAGTCTGCAGTAAACAGTATATATATATATTTTATACATATACAAAAAAGAAAGGAATAAAAATGGGAAAGATAATCAGAAATAAAGAAGGAAGACACGCTGAAGAAGTTGTTTTAATGAAGGTGAACAGTCTAAAAGTCATCCTGTCTTTAAGGACAAAAGGACAGATATGAATTCACACAAGGACAATAATAATAGTATTAATGATGATAATAATAATAATAATGACATTTAAGAATAAAAGAAAGTGACAATATAAGTCCAAATGTATGTGTTTACATGTACTCGATAACAGTGGTGGATAATGGCCCTTATTATATGAAATGTGCGGTCTTTATGTTAATGGCATTATTACCTGCACATTTTATTTGCCGGACGGTTTTTGAAATGTAGCTAACTTTTGAAATGTGTGTGCGTCACCTTTTAGTGTCCCCTGGTCTCTGTTGTGTTGTGAGCTTGATTGATTGATTGATTGATACATTTTATTTCGAACAAGTCAAAATAAATAATTACAAAACAAAATAAATATTGCAGTGTATAGTCATGTAAGAGAAATCTAAACAGAAAATGACATTTACAACAACAACAACAACAACAACAACAACAGCATTAGCAACATTAACAGTGCCACATCTAGTGTTCGAAAAGGAGTGAGAAGTAAGTTATTTAATCTCACCCCTTTGTCCCTAAATGATTTATTTATAATCTATAATCTGCAATAATTATCATTATTATTATTATTATTAATCTGCTTTACCTGTTGATTGACATATATACATTCACACACATACACATATACATATATGCACATATACATATACCTACATACTCACACATATACACATAGTCAAACACCTTCGCCATCCCTGTACCTCGAGAAAATAATGTCTCTGTATTTCCTCTTGAACTGGTTCATGTCTGGACATCGCTTTAGCTCCTTGCAGCGTTTCCTTTATGCAGCTTTCAGTAAATACTGTGCGTGTTTCCTCGAGTTGCTGAAGATGTTTCTACATTTATGTTTTTATATCTGCATCGTTTCTGAAGCTGCAGGGCGTGTCTCTCTCCTAATGGAAGTGACTGACACACAGAATAAAGTGTGTCTCCTGCAGCTTCATGGATCGGGTTGAGTCTCAAAAAGACACACTTCCAGTCCAAAGAACAACATCTCAGCACTTCATCTCTCTCATGACGCTCTGGATTTGCACCTTTGCACTTTTGAATTGTTCAAGTGTTGACACCAGGGGGCAGCACACGGCAACGAGAGGAGCTCTGTGTGATAACCGGGATTTAACGTCAGGACTTAGTTTGTTCTTTAGATATTAAACTGGCATATGTCTGATATAAGAGACTGCTTGAATTGAAACTATATAATTGTACAATACAGTGAAGAAAGGGCAGAATTGTAAGGTCAGTTTTTGAGTCAATGCACCAAGTCAACATTGCAAAAAAGACGAATAATAGTGTATTTATTTTAAATATTGTTAACTGAGGAGAAGTTTACCATTTTATTTCTGCATTTAATAAATGTTTGCTGCAGCTCCCATTTAAAAATGCAAGCTGAACTTCCATTAGCAATAATTGAGTCCCACTCCAGTGAGCTGCTAACGCGGAGGAGTGGGGGGGAGTGTGTGGGAGTGTGTGTGTGTGTGTGTGTGTTGTTAGTAAAATCCCCCCCTCTCTAATGTGCAGGTAAGGACCCTCGTCCCGCTGACGCACTCTCGCTTTAAATGAGCGCCTTCATTGAGACAAATTTAACTCAATTAAAACGCTTTACCTCTGCCAGGAGTGTTTCACATCATCAGCTGCTTTTCAATTAACACACACACACACACACACACACACACTGAACTGCTGACTGTCTCACACAGTGGTGTCAGTTCCCTTCATTAACCGAGGGGTGCCACCACAACACACACACACACACTGAAAACACACCCTCTTCAGCAGTAATGGAGATCAAGAAGGTTTTACTCAGTTTAAAACACGGGTAAACAAACAGAGAAAATAAATACTTTTTTTTTAAAAAGGCAATTTCTCTGAAAATTGAAATAAACAACAAACATAGAACATAACATCAGGATCAGTGAGAGATGCTCGAAGAGCCTTCAGTGTGCATCTGATCTGGATTCAGCTGATGACTGGAGCTCAAAGGATGCTTGCGGCTGACTTTATTGAATCTCCCTCAGATGGTAGCAGTTCGTATCCTCTGTTCAGAGCATGCTTTGGGTCCCAGATGATGCGGTTGGATGATAATCTATAGCTCTGCTTTTCTTTCTTCCAGAGCACAATGAGCAGACCCAAAGAGGCTCGGATGTGAAGACGTTCAGCCGAGGACATCGCCGCGTTACACACCGCTATACACACACACCGCTATACACACACCGTTATATACACACTGCTATATACAAACTGTTATATACACACTGTTATATACACACTGTTATATACACACTGTTATATACACACTGTTATATACACACTGCTATATACACACTGCTATATACACACTGCTATATACACACTGCTATATACACACTGTTATATACACACTGCTATATACACACTGTTATATACACACTGCTATATACACACTGCTATATACACACTGCTATATACACACTGTTATATACACACTGCTATATACACACTGTTATATACACACTGCTATATACACACTGTTATATACACACTGTTATATACACACTGTTATATACACACTGTTATATACACACTGTTATATACAAACTGTTATACACACTGTTATATACACACTGCTATATACACACTGCTATATACACACTGTTATATACACACTGCTATATACACACTGTTATATACACACTGCTATATACACACTGCTATATACACACTGTTATATACACACTGCTATATACACACTGTTATATACACACCGTTATATACAAACTGTTATATACACACCGTTATATACAAACTGTTATACACACTGTTATATACACACTGCTATATACACACTGCTATATACACACTGTTATATACACACTGCTATATACACACTGTTATATACACACTGCTATACACACTGCTATATACACACTGCTATATACACACTGTTATATACACACTGCTATATACACACTGTTATATACACACTGCTATATACACACTGTTATATACACACTGTTATATACACACTGTTATATACACACTGTTATATACACACTGTTATATACACACCGTTATATACAAACTGTTATACACACTGTTATATACACACTGCTATATACACACTGCTATATACACACTGTTATATACACACTGCTATATACACACTGTTATATACACACTGCTATATACACACTGCTATATACACACTGTTATATACACACTGCTATATACACACTGTTATATACACACCGTTATATACAAACTGTTATACACACTGTTATATACACACTGCTATATACACACTGCTATATACACACTGTTATATACACACTGCTATATACACACTGTTATATACACACTGCTATATACACACTGCTATATACACACTGTTATATACACACTGCTATATACACACTGCTATATACACACTGTTATATACACACCGTTATATACACACTGCTATATACACACTGTTATATACACACTGTTATACACACTGCTATATACACACTGTTATATACACACTGTTATATACACACTGCTATATACACACTGCTGTATACACACTGTTGTATACACACTGTTATATACACACTGTTATACACACTGCTATATACACACTGTTATATACACACTACACACTGCTATACACACTGCTATATACACACTGCTATATACACACTGTTATATACACACTGCTATATACACACTGCTGTATACACACTGTTGTATACACACTGTTATATACACACTGTTATACACACTGCTATATACACACTGTTATATACACACTACACACTGCTATATACACACTGCTATATACACACTGTTATATACACACTACACACTGTTATATACACACTGCTATATACACACTGCTATATACACACCGTTATATACACACTGCTATATACACACTGTTATATACACACTGTTATATACACACCGTATATACACACTGTTGTATTCACACTGTTGTATACACACTGTTGTATACACACTGTTGTATACACACTGTTGTATACACACTGTTGTATACACACTGTTGTATACACACTGTTGTATACACACTGTTGTATACACACTGTTATATACACACTGCTATATACACACTGTTATATACACACTGCTATATACACACTGCTATATACACACTGTTATATACACACTGTTATATACACACTGCTATATACACACTGTTATATACACACTGTTATATACACACTGTTATATACACACTGCTATATACACACCGTTATATACACACTGTTATATACACACTGCTATATACACACTGCTATATACACACCGTTATATACACACTGTTATATACACACCGTTATATACACACTGCTATATACACACTGTTATATACACACTGTTGTATACACACTGTTATATACACACTGTTGTATACACACTGTTATATACACACCGTATATACACACTGTTGTATACACACTGTTGTATACACACTGTTGTATACACACTGTTATATACACACCGTATATACACACTGTTGTATTCACACTGTTGTATTCACACTGTTGTATACACACTGTTATACACACACCGTATATACACACTGTTGTATTCACACTGTTATATACACACTGTTGTATTCACACTGTTGTATACACACTGTTATATACACACTGTTATATACACACTGCTATATACACACTGTTATATACACACTACACACTGCTATATACACACTGCTATATACACACTGTTATACACACTGTTATATACCCACTGTTATATACACACTACACACTGCTATATACACACTGCTATATACACACTGTTATATACACACTGTTATATACACACCGTTATATACACACTGTTATATACACACTGCTATATACACACTGTTATATACACACTACACACTGCTATATACACACTGCTATATACACACTGCTATATACACTGTTATATACCCACTGTTATATACACACCGTATATACACACTGTTGTATACACACTGTTATATACACACCGTTATATACACACTGTTATATACACACTGCTATATACACACTGTTATATACACACTGCTATATACACACTGTTATATACACACTGTTATATACACACTGCTATATACACACTGTTGTATACACACTGTTATATACACACTGTTGTATACACACTGTTATATACACACTGTTATATACACACTGCTATATACACACTGTTGTATACACACTGTTATATACACACTGCTATATACACACTGTTATATACACACTGTTATATACACACTGCTATATACCCACTGTTATATACACACCATATATACACACTGTTATATACACACCGTTATATACACACTGCTATATACCCACTGTTATATACACACTGCTATATACACACTGTTATATACACACTGTTATATACACACTGTTATATACACACTGCTATATACACACTGTTATATACACACTGTTATATACACACTGTTATATACACACTGCTATATACACACTGTTATATACACACTGCTATATACACACTGTTATATACACACTGTTATATACACACTGTTATATACACACTGCTATATACACACTGTTATATACACACTGTTATATACACACTGCTATATACACACTGCTATATACACACTGTTATATACACACTGTTATATACACACCGTTATATACACACTGCTTTATACACACCGTTGTATTCACACTGTTGTATACACACTGTTGTACACACTGTTATATACACACTGTTATATACACACTGCTATATACACACTGTTGTATACACACTGTTGTATACACACTGTTGTATACACACTGTTATATACACACTGTTATATACACACTGTTATATACACACTGTTGTATACACACTGTTGTATACACACTGTTATACACACTGTTATATACACACTGTTATATACACACTGTTATATACACACTGTTATATACACACTGTTATATACACACTGTTATATACACACTGCTATATACACACTGTTATATACACACTGTTATATACACACTGCTATATACACACTGTTATATACACACTGCTATATACACACTGTTATATACACACTGTTATATACACACTGTTGTATACACACTGTTGTATACACACTGTTATATACACACTGCTATATACACACTGTTATATACACACTGTTGTATACACACTGTTGTATACACACTGTTATATACACACTGCTATATACACACCGTTATATACACACTGTTATATACACACTGCTATATACACACTGTTATATACACACTGTTATATACACACTGTTGTATACACACTGTTGTATACACACTGTTATATACACACTGTTATATACACACTGCTATATACACACTGTTATATACACACTGCTATATACACACTGTTATATACACACTGTTGTATACACACTGTTGTATACACACTGTTATACACACTGTTATATACACACTGTTATATACACACTGTTATATACACACTGTTATATACACTGTTATATACACACTGTTATATACACACTGTTATATACACACTGTTGTATTCACATTGTTGTATACACACTGTTATATACACACTGCTATATACACACTGTTATATACACACTGTTATATACACACTGTTATATACACACTGCTATATACACACTGCTATATACACACTGTTATATACACACTGTTATATACACACTGCTATATACACACTGCTATATACACACTGTTATATACACACTGTTATACACACCGCCTGACGTCCTGCTGGGTTTATCATCTTCCTGCTAAAGGGATCCGCTAATCAAAGGCGCCATTTAGCCCTCCGCTCCTCTGTTAGCATGAAGCTACATTACAGCTACAGAGGTAAACTCACACGGCGGGAAATGGAGATCATATTTCCCTCGTCGAGCTCCTTTTATGAAACTTCTTTTCATGAACTGATTTCTATGTGGTGTGTGTGGAATGTTCCCTGGTGTGAACGCTCCTGGTGTGTGAGCATTAACGGAGAAAAGGCCTCCTGACTGGAGGATTAAATGAGATTAAATGATGTTTGAATACTTAAACGAGAGCTGGTGTGTGTGTGTGTGTGTGTGTGTGTGTGTGTGTGTGTGTGTGTATGTGTGTGTGTGTGTGTGTGTGTGTGTGTGTGGGTGTGTGGGTGTCCTCATGCTGCAAATCATTGATCAGCTGTTTTACATAAGGTATGCAGAAGAGCCATTCATGTATTTTGCAAACAACAACCCGTCTAGAGCAATGCAACCAATAATAAATCAAGGAGAATTATAATTTTAGGAGTTTCAGACAATTCACCAAAAAAGGTCATAACATGCTTTCAATTTCACATTTTAAATGATCTTATATTCAGACCATCATGGTGCCAACAGTGGAAAGGGTTTATTATTTATTGCAGATAACTTTTTAGGCTGTCTAATAGGGCTGCTCAATTAATCGTATTTTAATCGCAATTATGATTATGGCTTGTAACGATTACGAAAACAACGTAATCGAAATAAAACGATTTATTTTTTATTTTATTATTATTATTATTTATTTTAATTTGTATTGGTTTTTCAGTTGAGTTATACTTAAAGTTCAGGGTAATCAACTGTTAAAAAAATACTAATCGTTTTTAATAATTGTGATATCAATTATTGACCCAAATAATCGAGATTATGATTTTTGCCATAATCGAGCAATGTCTAACGTGTAATACTGATAAACTCATCACTCAAATTCAAGGTATTCGGACAGAACAAAAGGGTTTAAAAATATGAAACACTTTAAATATGAGCAAATTTTTGCCTTGCCAAACGAACTTCGCCGCTACCAAACGTACTGAAGGTTTAACGCCGGGGTGTGACAGGCCGTGCACAGCCTCGAACACAGGACGCCTCCAGCTGGCAGGGACGACAGGCCGCGTCAGGCCCGTAGAGACGTCACACAGGAGAGTAATGCCCGCGTCGCCGAACACCACGTCCTCCAAGCGCAGCCCCGCGCTCTCCACCTTCAGAGCCTGGACGCCGGGATCTGTGACCTGGTCCGCCGCCATGCGAGTATAGTCCAGGCCCAACTGGACGTCACCGATGACGACCCTGGAGAGGCAATCAGCAACCAGGTTCGACTTGCCAGCCACGTGCTTAATGTCCGTAGTGAACGCCGATATGTAGGACAGCTGCCGCTGCTGACGTGCCGACCAAGGCTCCGCCACTTTTGACATGGCGAAGGTGAGTGGCTTGTGGTCGACAAACGGCGTAAATTCACGGCCTTCCAGCATGAAACGGAAGTCCCGCACGGCCAAATAAAGTCCGAGGAGCTCCCGGTCAAAGGCGCTGTATTTGCGTTCTCTAGGCGTCAGCTGGCGGCTGAAAAAGGCGAGCGGCTGCCAAGCGCCCTCCACCCACTGCTCGTGCACTGCGCCGACCGCATAGTCCGACGCGTCCGTGGTGATGGAGATGGGAGCCGTAGATGATGGGTGTGCCAGCAAAGCCGCCTGAGCCAACGCGGTCTTGACCTCAGCAAAAGCGCCGTCCGCCTCTGCTGTCCAGTCGATCTCCTGGACGGGGTCTTGCCCTTCAATGCTTCATACAGCGGCCGCATGATGTGTGCGGCCCGGGCGATGAAACGGTGGTAGAAAGACACCATCCCCAGAAACTCACGGAGCGACCAGGCTGTGAGCGGGCGAGGAAAAGCCGCAACAGCCTCCACCTTCGTTGGCAGAGGTGTCGCACCGCCCTTGGTGACGCGGTGCCCCAGGAAATCGATGTCCGACACCCCGAACTGGCACTTTGCAGGATTGATGATTAATCCGTGGTCGTTGAGCCGCGTGAAAAGGGCTCGGAGGGGGGACAGGTGCTCCTGCACTGAAGCACTGGCGACGAGTATGTCGTCGAGGTAGACAAACACAAACGGCATGTCCCGCAGCACCGAATCCATCAGGCGCTGGAACGTCTGAGCGGCATTCTTGAGTCCAAAAGGCATCCGCAGGAACTCAAAAAGTCCAAAAGGCGTTATCACTGCTGTCTTGGGAATGTCCAGGGGGTGCATGGGCACCTGGTGGTATCCACGCACCAGGTCCACCTTGGAAAACACCCCCGTACCGGCCAGATGCGCCGAAAAGTCCTGTGCGGCACCGGATAGCGGTCAGGCGTAGTGGCGTCGTTGAGTCAGCGGTAATCCCCGCACGGGTTTGGTTTGGGAACGACGTGCAGGGGGGAAGCCCAAGGACTGTCGGAGCGGCGGACAATGCCCAGGCGCTCCATGGTTGCGAACTCCACCCTCGCTACAGCCAGCTTAGAAGGGTTCAACCGCCGGGCCCTGGCGTAGACAGGAGGCCCCCCGGTAGTGACGTGGTGTTCCACGCCATGCTTAGTGCTAAGCGCAGAGAAGGTGGGTAGCGACAGGTCTGGAAACTCGGCCAACAGTCTGAGAAACGTGTCTGCCCCTGACAGCGAGCCTGACAGCCCGTCGTACGCTGCGCTGCCAAGTGTGCACACGAGGGAAGAAAACGTTAAGGCATCAACCAAACGTCTATTCTTAACGTCCACTAAGAGTCCATGAGCACACAAAAAATCCGCTCCGAGGAGGGGAAAATAAATGTCCGCTGTCACGAAATCCCAGCTGAAACGCTGTCCTCCGATGCACAGACACATAGGCCTCACGCCGTACGTGCGAATGGGACCGCTGTTAGCGGTCCGTGCCCCCCACGGGCGACGTCTTCACTCGACGCTGGAACTACGCTCCGTTGAGCGCCCGTGTCACACAGAAACAAGCTCCCCGAAACGCTGTCGCTGACGAAGAGGAGCCTCCACGTGCCGCCGACGCTCAGAGCCACTACTGAGCGCCGGACCCTCCGTTTCCCGGGGGTTTGTAGCTGCACGGAGCGATGCATCTCTTCGCCCTTGTCCCGAAACGTGCGTGGTAAACGCACTCTCCGGCGTCTCAACGACGGCTCGCCACAGCCGTGTCCGGCCTCCGCCACGCTTTCTTGACTGCAGGTGGGCCGCTGAGCGTCGCGGCTAACGTCTCTGCACCGGGCTGTTGTGTAGCCAGGAAAAAACGATCCGCTTCCTCAGCCAAAGCACGGGGCTCCGTGAGAGGCGTGTTGGCCAGCGCCGTCTGTACCCGGGGAGGCAAGTGACGCAGGAAAATCTCCGTGAATAAAATCCGGGGATCTTCCCCCCCTAGCAGATTTAGCATTTTCTCCATTAGCTGGGATGGCTTGCTGTCTCCTAGGCCTTGAATGTCACGTATCTGGCGGGCCCTCTCCTTAGCAGATAAGCTAAATGTCTTAAGGAGAAGGGCCTTAATCGCCTCATATTTGCCATGATGTGGGGGGGCTGCGATGAATCCCACCAACCTGGACGACGCAGAGCTGCCCAGCGCTGCTACCACATGGTAGTATTTTAGGTCCCCGTCACGGACCTGTCGGCAGGCGAAGTGCGCCTCCACATGTGCGAACCATGCCTCCGCGGCGTGCTCCCAGAATTCCGTCAGCTTTACGAACACATCGCGTTCAGCCATGCTCGTTAATTTCCCGGAAACTTTCTCGGAAAAGTCAGGGTCACCAGTGTAGTGCCAGGAAAAGGGAGTCGGAGGCGGTGTATTAAGAACAGAGTTCCAATCTTTATTAGTCATTAATAACAGAGAGGTTATCACATCAACTGCTCTGCTGACGAGCTAGCAGGAATGGAAGCTAACGCTACCGGTGTTCCCACTAAAGGGTCCGTGTGGCAACACAATACGAGAGGTGAATTATGTCCAATAACGTGTCACCACACTACCATGTTTAATCATGTTTTATGCCGTTTGCTAAGACTTGATAAGTTGCTCGTAAAACACAGGAGGTATGGAAACTAAGAACACCATATGTGGTAAATTGTACAGCTAATATAACACAACACATTAGTTGTATTTCCTTTAACTGGTGGATATAGAGTTGCTGCAGTGGAGACGCTGCGCACAGCTGATCGACAGCTGATCGACAGCTGGGACACAAACCACCAAATACGAAAACATAATTCAGATCCAGTCGTCATGACTCCACTCCGGAGGGATTCCCCGATCATGTCTTACAGTCTCTCATCAAGGGGGGGGGGGTTTCCTGTCCCCGGTACAAACACAATAGGCTTGTTTGAGACACATTGCGGCTCGCCTCGAAAGTAGACGAGAGTAGCCGATCGCAGCCGGGGGAGGTGTCAAAAAGCTCGTCTTAAGTCGGACAGCTCGGAGTCCATGCTCGGAGTCGGCTTCGTCTTCTTCTTCTTCTCTCGGTTTTTTGGCGGATTGCAAACAACTTTAAGGTGCATACCGCCACCTCCGGAGTCGGCTTGACTCGGTTTGCATTTATAAAGAATGCACACATGTGTTTAATCGTTAATGTCAGATATGTACTAAGTAAATACATTTGTTCCTGCTCCAGATTAGATTCAACTTTATTGTTATTGCACATATTACAGGTACTGAGACAAAAAAAATGCAGTTTAGCTTCTAACCAGGTGCAACAAGCAGTAAAGTGAAAAGTAATGTACACAATCTACAGAATAACATATAGAATGAATTGAATGATGAATAAACAGTGAGGGGTATGAATACACTAGATATCAGCCTGTGAGCAGTATGAACAGTGTGTATGAATATGCTAAGATATATAAAGTATGAAAACGGTAAGCAGTATAGTATAAAATATATGGATATTAATTTCATGATGATAAATATTGTGGAACAATGATGAAAAATGGGAATGGATGTGGCGACGTAAAACTGACACAAAACAACAACAAACTTTTGCCAGCCAATTGGAGAGTTTCATCAGCAGCACGTGGTAAAAACCACCAATGAGCGCTCAGCTCGAGATACCAGCGAGCCGTTTCCCATCAAGCATTTCGCTTCCGCAGCCCGTGGAGAGCAACTGCGCCAACTCGCCTCGCCTCGCTCTCAAGGCTGCGGGCGTCTTTGTCCCGCGAAATTTCAAAGTCTCATGTGGGCGGGCCTCCAGAGCAAGTCGGACAAAATGACTAACCATCATGCAACGCACTAGCAAGACGTTGATCGAAATTGCGCAGGTCTGCGCAGGTCTCGCTTGTCTCAAACAAGCCTACTGCCTGAGGAAGGCTGTGTATTTGTTTTGTCATGAACCTTTTTCGGACCATTTATTTATTTATTTTGGTGACGATCCGACCTCCATGCTGCTACTCTGGTTCAAACTGCATCCACCGAACAATATGATTTATCTCGACCTCCCCAAAATAACCAAAATCTGACACGGTGTGAGATGTCTTTTTTAGCTGTTCTATCGTCATTTCCTGCGATCTTCTTCATGCAGTCAGTCAAAATGAATGAATAAATGAATGAATGGGCGTTTCTTTGACTATTTAAAGGCCAATATGGGCGTTACGTGAAGCCCGCAAAAGCTGCACCGCATTTCGAGTCGATTGTGATTTATAAAGGGAAACCGGCGTAGGAAGTGCTGTACGCACTTTCCTCGCCGGTACGCAATGTTTGGTGAATCGGAAAATGTCGGAACATTTCTGTACTTATTTTTTGGATTTCTACTACGTAAGCAACCTTCCCACGTGAATCCTACGCACGGCGTTATAAATGAGGCCCCAGGTGCATGTTGCGAAACAATTATTGTTACAGTGGATGAAGGGGCCGAGGGAGGGGCGTCTAAAGGCAAAGATGAATTTTGATTAGGCCACATTTGACCCCGAGTCCCCCACAACTATTCTGCTGGGTCTCCCCAGACCCCAACACCAAATTATACACTTTTTTTTAGAAACCTTCAGACTTGGCTAAAATGGTCAAAATCACCTTTTGCCTTGTTCCCATACAAAAAACTAGAGCGTAGTTATTATATCATTCTAACTTGAAAAGGGAGACCCGAACACAACATAACGGTTAAAGCAACAAACAGCATTTTGAAACACCTTTTCTATATAAATAAAATATGGTTAACATCTCTGAAAGTGTTTTGAAAAATACACATTAATTAAACAAACATTATCATGAAACACCCACACACACATCTTATCATATTGTATTTTACTTGTAAATATGTTTTGCTTATTCTGGCACCATAAGGTTAGTGCACTATTTATTTAATCTTTTTAACAATGCTGTATGTTGCACAGTTGGAGGAGCCTTGGACTTCAGATTTTAATCTTTAAATCTTTACACTGGTCAAAATGTGATGACCCACCAGGTGAGGGCGCTCTCTCTCTTTATCTCGTCTGCATGTTGGAGGAAATCAGGTCACACACGCACGCACGCACGCACACACACTGAGAAAACCTGCAGGATTTTATTTCATCCCATCCTGTTCGAATAAAGAAAATGTTTTCACTGCTTTCTCTGCTGTAATCCTTAAACATCATTTAATACTTCACAACCAGACTGTAACACCACTGTTGAGAAAAACAAATGTGCAAATAATTAAAACAATTTACTTATAATATAACTGTCTGTTACACTTACAGTATATGTCCACTTTAAAGTACACTGAAAAAACTGCAACGTTGACGTTAATTCAATGTTTTATTTCAATATATTTCACATAACTGCAATATTATTAAGTTGAACCTAATATTTGTTTAAATATTCAATGCTTTCAACAAACTAATACAGTTATGTGAAATGTGTGGACAAAAAACTGAAAAAGGCAACTTTTCCATGTAATACTAGTCTCACAAAGTGTCACTCTTTATACTCTAACTTTGTATGTGTACTTATTAGATATCATTTGTTAAAGGTGGGGTAGGTAATTTTACCCTAAGCGAGCTGGGGACGTAACAACTTCAGAAACACTTGTTGTTATATTCCATGGAATGCTCTTAACATCCCGAAAGCAATGAATATCTTAAATGCTTTGACAATAAATACATAGAAAAAAGTCATCAGTGGAAACCGTGGCTCTGTAAGAAGCTCGACCAATCATCTGAGCCGGCTAAAGTAACTGGATGGCCTACCTGCCTGTCAGCCTTCATCTGTGCACAAACTGATCTCGTGCCCTCATTGGTCATGTGCGCGTTCGTGTGTGTTGGAGGAGGGGCTCTGTGAGGAAGTGGCAGATTTGTTTCGGTTGTGTATTTTCAAATTCTAGCGCACTCGAGCTGGTTTCTTCATTCTTACCTTTATATATACAGTCTATGATCGCTACCTTTAACTGTTTGATTGCCTCTTTAACTAAAATGTTAGACTACTTTTTGTTTTCTGTCTTTTATCTGCACTGTCCCTTTTCTGTTATGCTGTTGATAAACATAATAAATTAAGGATTTCTGATTCTGACCAATTTCAACGATCTTTAGAAAGAGTAGTTTGTAGCAGAAGGCATTTAAAATAACCCAAGCCTGCATTTTGACATGAATTCAGTGAATGCATCGTGTGTTAAAGTGTGTTTTCATGTCACATCATCACTGAGCTGCAACACCCAGAAAAAATGTGATTTGCACCTCCTTCATCTCCTCTGTTTTTCTAAATATGACCTGCAGTTCCAGCATAAAGGTTTACGGAAATGGCCCATTGGGATAGGCCAAGAGTTTTTTTTGGTTTAAAATTAGGCATGCTATGAGAGAAAAAAAACTTCGAGTACAATTCATTTCCACTTTTTTAACAAAAACCTCTTTTAAAAACATTAATCTGCAGCAGCAAGCTTTCAACAAATAACCCAAGCATGCATTTTTACATGAATTCAGTGAACGCGTCGTCTGTTAAAATGTGTTAATGTCACATTCCTGAGCTGCACCGCCTCTGAGTGAATGTATTTCTCTCTCGTGGTGGATCTGCATCATCTCGCCCTTCCTCTCCTCCGTCTTGCTGCACAAACAGAGTTTTGCGTGGGTTTCTACCAGTCTATGGTTTCTACCAGTCTATGGTTTCTACCAGTCTATGATTTCTACCAGTCTATGGTTTCTACCTGTCTATGGTTTCTACCAGTCTATGGTTTCTACCAGTCTATGGTTTCTACCAGTCTATGGTTTCTACCTGTCTATGGTTTCTACCTGTCTATGGTTTCCACCAGTCTATGGTTTCTACCAGTCTATGATTTCTACCAGTCTATGGTTTCTACCTGTCTATGGTTTCTACCAGTCTATGGTTTCTACCTGTCTATGGTTTCTACCTGTCTATGGTTTCTACCAGTCTATGGTTTCTACCTGTCTATGGTTTCTACCTGTCTATGGTTTCCACCAGTCTATGGTTTCTACCAGTCTATGGTTTCTACCTGTCTATGGTTTCTACCAGTCTATGGTTTCTACCTGTCTATGGTTTCTACCTGTCTATGGTTTCTACCAGTCTATGGTTTCTACCAGTCTATGGTTTCTACCAGTCTATGGTTTCTACCAGTCTATGGTTTCCACCAGTCTATGGTTTCTACCAGTCTATGGTTTCTAACCTGTCTATGGTTTCTACCTGTCTATGGTTTCTACCTGTCTATGGTTTCTACCAGTCTATGGTTTCTACCAGTCCTATGGTTTCTACCTGTCTATGGTTTCTACCTGTCTATGGTTTCTACCAGTCTATGTGTTTCATACCTGTCTATGGTTTCTACCAGTCTATGGTTTCTACCAGTCTATGGTTCTACCAGTCTATGGTTTCTACCAGTCTATGTTTCTACCTGTCTATGGTTTTCTACCTGTCTCTGGTTTCTACCAGTCTATGGTTTTCTACCAGTCTATGGTTTCTACCAGTCTATGGTTTCTACCAGTCTATGGTTTTACCTGTCTATGGTTTCTACCTGTCTATGGTTTCTACCATTCTATGGTTTCTTCTACCAGTCTATGGTTTCTACCGTGTCTATGGTTTCTTCTATCTTCTACCAGTCTATGGTTTCTACCAGTCTATGGTTTCTACCTGTCTATGGTTTCTACCTGTCTATGGTTTCTACCAGTCTATGGTTTCTACCAGTCTATGGTTTCTACCAGTCTATGGTTTCTACCAGTCTATGGTTTCTACCTGTCTATGGTTTCTACCTGTCTATGGTTTCTACCTGTCTATGGTTTCTACCTGTCTATGGTTTCCACCAGTCTATGGTTTCTACCAGTCTATGGTTTCTACCTGTCTATGGTTTCTACCAGTCTATGGTTTCTACCTGTCTATGGTTTCTACCTGTCTATGGTTTCTACCAGTCTATGGTTTCTACCTGTCTATGGTTTCTACCAGTCTATGGTTTCTACCAGTCTATGGTTTCCACCAGTCTATGGTTTCTACCAGTCTATGGTTTCTACCTGTCTATGGTTTCTACCTGTCTATGGTTTCTACCTGTCTATGGTTTCTACCAGTCTATGGTTTCTACCAGTCTATGGTTTCTACCAGTCTATGGTTTCTACCTGTCTATGGTTTCTACCTGTCTATGGTTTCTACCATGTCTATGGTTTCTACCAGTCTATGGTTTCTACCATGTCTATGGTTTCTACCAGTCTATGGTTTCTACATGTCTATGGTTTCTACCTGTCTATGGTTTCTACCCAGTCTATGGTTTCTACCTGTCTATTGTTTCTACCAGTCTATGGTTTCTACCAGTCTATGGTTTTTACCAGTCTATGGTTTCTACCAGTCTATGGTTTCTACAGTCTATGGTTTCTACCTGTCTATGGTTTCTACCAGTCTATGGTTTCTACCAGTCTATGGTTTCTACCAGTCTATGGTTTCTACCAGGTCTATGGTTTCTACCTGTCTATGGTTTCTACCTGTCTATGGTTTCTACCCTGTCTATGGTTTCTACAGTCTATGGTTTCTACCGTCTAGGTTTTCTACCAGGTCTGGTTTCTACCAGTCTATGGTTTCTACCTGTCTATGGTTTCTACCCTGTCTATGGTTTCTACCAGTCTATGGTTTCTACCAGTCTATGGTTTCTACCAGTCTATGGTTTCTACCAGTCTATGGTTTCTACCTGTCTATGGTTTCTACCTGTCTATGGTTTCTACCAGTCTATGGTTTCTACCAGTCTATGGTTTCTACCTGTCTATGGTTTCATACCATGTCTATGGTTTCTACCAGTCTATGGTTTCTACCTAGTCTATGGTTCTACCAGTCTATGGTTTCTACCAGTCCATGGTTTCTACCAGTGTCTATGGTTTCTACCATGTCTATGGTTTCTACCAGTCTATGGTTTCTACCAGTCTATGGTTTCTACCTGTCTATGGTTTCTACCTGTCTATGGTTTCTACCAGTCTATGGTTTCTACCATGTCTATGGTTTCTACCAGTCTATGGTTCTACCAGTCTATGGTTTCTACCAGTCTATGGTTTCTACCCTGTCTATGGTTTCTACCAGTCTATGGTTTCTACCAGTCTATGGTTTCTACCCTATGGTTCTACCTGTCTATGGTTTCTACCAGTCTATGGTTTCTACCATGTCTATGGTTTCTACCAGTCTATGGTTTCTACCAGTCTATGGTTTCTACCTGTCTATGGTTTCTACCTGTCTATGGTTTCTTACATGTCTATTGTTTCTACCATGTCTATGGTTTCTTAACCAGTCTATGGTTTTCTACCTGTCTATGGTTTCTACCAGGTCTTATGGTTTCTACCATGGTTTTCATGGTTTCTACCAGTCTATGGTTTTCTACCAGTCTATGGTTTCTAACATTGTCTTATGGTTTCTACCTGTCTATGGTTTCTACCTGTCTATGGTTTCTACCAGTCTATGGTTTTACCAGTCTATGGTTTCTACCAGTCTATGGTTTTCTACCAGTCTATGGTTTCTACCCATGTCTATGGTTTCTACCTGTCTATGGTTTCACCTGTCATGGTTTCTACCAGTCTATGGTTTCTACCAGTCTATGGTTTCTACCATGTCTATGGTTTCTACCTGTCTATGGTTTTCTACCGTCTATGGTTTCTACCTGTCTATGGTTTCTACCAGTCTATGGTTTCTACCTGTCTATGGTTTCTACCAGTCTATGGTTTCTACCTGTCTATGGTTTCTACCTGTCTATGGTTTCTACCAGTCTATGGTTTCTACCTGTCTATGGTTTCTACCAGTCTATGGTTTCTACCAGTCTATGGTTTCTACCAGTCTATGGTTTCTACCAGTCTATGGTTTCTACCAGTCTATGGTTTCTACCAGTCTATGGTTTCTACCAGTCTATGGTTTCTACCAGTCTATGGTTTCTACCTGTCTATGGTTTCTACCAGTCTATGGTTTCTACCAGTCTATGGTTTCTACCTGTCTATGGTTTCTACCTGTCTATGGTTTCTACCAGTCTATGGTTTCTACCAGTCTATGGTTTCTACCAGTCTATGGTTTCTACCAGTCTATGGTTTCTACCAGTCTATGGTTTCTACCTGTCTATGGTTTCTACCAGTCTATGGTTTCTACCTGTCTATGGTTTCTACCAGTCTATGGTTTCTACCAGTCTATGGTTTCTACCTGTCTATGGTTTCTACCAGTCTATGATTTCTACCAGTCTATGGTTTCTACCTGTCTATGGTTTCTACCAGTCTATGGTTTCTACCAGTCTATGGTTTCTACCAGTCTATGGTTTCTACCAGTCTATGGTTTCTACCAGCAGCTGCAGCGTAAATGTTTTTGGAAATGGCCCGTCGGAGCAGGCCAAGTGTTTTCCATCAGCAGCTCTTTGCAGTAATGATACAGTGTTGGTGTCAGGCTGCCTGAAGAGGGGAGGCTAATGGCTCCCCCCCCCCCCCATCACACACACTAGATCACACACACCCACACACACACACACACACACACACACACACACACACACACACACACACACACACACACCCACACCCACACACACACACACACCCACATCCACACACACACACACACACACACACACCCACACCCACACACACACACACACACACACACACACACACACACACACACACACACACCCACACACACACACACACACACACACACACACCAACTGTATGAGAGAAACATCTAATTCACCTTAAATGTGGAGCTGCAGGATGGGAAGCGAGAGGGCATCAGAGCAGAGAGTCTCCATTAAAGAAACATTATGTCACATCAGGACAAAACAATTACAGACTGCTAGATCACACACACTGTCACACACACTACATCACACACACTGCACACACACTGAATCACACACTACATCACACACACTGCACACACACTCTGCACACACACTACATCACACACTACATCACACACACTACATCACACACTACATCACACACTCTGCACATACACTACATCACATACACTGTCACACACACTACATCATCACTACATCGTCACTACATCATCACTACATCACACACACTAGATCACACACACTGCACACACACTACATCACACACACTACATCACACACACACTCTGTGACTTTAAGTGTTGCATTTAAATTGAAAGCTGTATTTTCAATTATTCAACAATTATGACCATTTATTTACAATTTATTAAAAAATCAGTAGTAGGTCTTTATTTTTATTGCATTTTAATAAATGTTTTATATGTAATTGTTGATTTAAAAGTCTATTTGTAATCCTCTTTTAGTGATTTTTATAATCTGCTCCCTGCTGCTGCAAAACGGGAGAAATGGTTTTTACATTTTTTTTACATTTTCTGTTAAAAGTCTACGAACATGTCAACATTGCACATCTTGACACTAAACCAGTGTTCTTGTTTATTACATTTCTTTGTGAAAGTTATACTTTTAAATGCACTGTATAAATAACGTGTTACAAGCTCTGCATTGAAAATGTTATTTCAGACGCCATCTCCCATTAACTTTATTTGCAAATATGTTCCTTTAAATTATGTTTATTCTAATACAACCATGGCATCATTTGCACTGGGGACACTTGGGACACATCTTTCTTGAAATGGCCAATTTTGGCCCCAATATTACGTCTGCTTTCTGTCATCACTGAGAAAACCTTAAAAAAAAGATTGAACAGCGAGACTATGTATGTTTGTATTTCCACCTGTATATTTTTTACTTTTTTAATGCTATTTTATTTCAATTTGAGACGTTTTGGATTGTATATCTTAGTCTTTTAACTTCTCCTTGTCTTTTTATGCTGTTGCAACGCAAACATTTCCCAAATCGGGATCAATAAAGTACTTCTTATCTTATCTTATATCGTATTACGCACTGATTCTGCCACTGCAGTACCGCTTGTGACCGTTCGGGGACGCTGTGGGTACACTCGGCTCTACGAGGTGCTCCGGTAAAAGCCGAGTGAACCGGAAACAGTTCTTAACGGCCCAACAGCATGTAGCCGAAGAGTTGATTTCATCCAAACAACTCGTGTTTTAACTTAAGCTATTTTAACTGTTTCTTTAACATTTCACACTTTTTATACGCTGAGAGAGAAGCCACTGTTCACCGAAGATGGGAGTCCCGGCGTTTTTCCGTTGGCTTAGCCGAAAATATGCTTCAATCGTTGTGCATTGTGTTGAGGAGAAGGTAAGGGTTAGCATGTTAGCATGATAGCATCTGCTCGGGTACATGTCGCATTCACGTTGGCGGGAACATTTTAACTATTTTGACCGTTTATAAATGCATTTTATTCTTATCACAAGCTGATATGTGTTTTTTTTTGCTATTAATGCTGCGTTGAAAGTTCATTTTTGTTGTGTTTTTAATGTTTGTGTTCGTCACCGACGCCACAGAGACCCGGATGTTTGTGGTTTAATTTGTGAGATTGTAAACAAAATTGCGTGGTTATTTATTTGTTTGTTCCACTCCATGGCAATTATTATATAACTGTATTAGCCCATGATGGAAAGGAGCAAGGAGAAGAAGATCGTATTCTTATCTCTGGAGTACCAACAAAAAACCTCCATTATAACTTGTTTTAAATTTATTGAAATTAGTCTTACGTTTCATGCTCTCTAGTCAACAGGGTGATTGTCCGCCATTTTCTGTTTCGAATATATATAACAATTATAAAACACTATATACGTATTCTCAGTGAAGAATACCTATATTCAGATGAGGAACTAGGCATTATACAATATACAGAATTTATAGAATCCTTGTTTATACTTCTTTCCACCTTTTTTAAAAGATTTTAATCCCTGAACACCCCATTTGGGATCAATACAGTGTCTGTCTAATATACCTATCTACTGGACATATAAACATAGTGTACTATATACATTAAAATATGTGTACAGTAGCTTGAAATTAAGAGTACAATTCAGCAGTTTCTTCTTCTTCTGTCATATTACCAAGTGACTTTAAATCAATCTAGCATTGTAATAGCCCATCAGACAAGTAGGATACACCACTTTAATTTGGATTTTAGTGCTACAAAAAAAATTAATGAAAGATCTGCAGTTTTTTGGGGGGAAATTCTCATAGCTTTTCATCAGCTTCCATGTCATGTGACCCAATGACTTCGGCTTTCAAACTTACCTTACCTTAACCACCTCTACTTTGAGCTGAAATACAATGCAACATCTTATACTCAAAGCATTGAAATGTAGCGAAACATTGTACTTGTCTCTTGAGCGTCTGGTGTCTAGCTTCTGTTGTGTTTTCTTCACGAAAGCTTAATTGTGCTCTTTGTCTTCACAGGGGAAAGAATGTAACGGCGTCTGCATTCCTGTTGATACGACAAAGCCTAACCCCAACGAGGTGGAATTTGACAATTTGTACTTGGACATGAACGGGATCATTCACCCCTGCACACATCCAGAGGACAAGTACGAAACACTCAATACATTATCTGTTTTAATGTACCAATAACTTTTAGCAAGTTGGCTTGAAACGTAACGCTTGTCTCTGTTTCAGTAGCTTAACTGCTGTGTAATAATATCTATGTATTATGGCGCGTTTCCACTGCAGGCCTCGCTCGGCCTCGCTCGGTTTGGTTAGGCCTTATTAGGCCCGGCTCACTTTAATGCTGCGCTTCCATTACAGTTTAGGAACTGGGGCAGTTACTATAGTAACGCAGTGTAGGCGGAGCCGTGACGTCATCTTCAATGAGAGCCCCAGAAAAACAACGCAGCCGTTAGCTGTTAGCACTCAGAGCTCAAAGCTCCTCATATCTGTTCAGAAACTAGACAAAAGTTAAACAAGTACAAACCACAGACTGCCTGTGTCATGGAGAATACAGTCGCTGGTTTATTTATGTCTGTAGGCCGTTGTTGTGAGTGTGGACGGTCGGAGCATATATAACGTTAGCTTAGCCAAGCTACATTCAGAAAACACGCATTTTAAAAGGTGTTTCTCTGCCGTCTGTCTGCAGACTTGTCAAAGCATTAATTCATGGTTTTTACTAACCGGTATCAGTATGTTGTTACTTCGGCATCATTTTGAAACGTGTATTACAATTAAATCACGGTCAAATATGTTCATCTTGTTGTAGTTGTAGCCCCCTTGCCAGCGATTCTCTCTCCAGTTTAGCATACTCAGCCCGACTCAGCCTGGTTGTTCCTGGCCCTAGAACCACGATTTTATGGGGCCAGAAAAACTGTGAATTAGAACCCGCTAGCCGGTACTAGGCCAAGTGGAAACGCAACCAAAAACGGGCCCTGCACGGCTCGCTTAAAGCGAGCTGCAGTGGAAACGTGCCATTAGTGTCTGTCCGTGGTGCTGAAGTAGCAGAGGGACTTTAAATGTGACTCTTCCCATGAGTCCAGACTTCTCTGATAGTTAACACATATGCAAACTAGGGCTGCACGATATTGGAAAAAAGTGACATTGCGATATTTTTTCCCCTGCGATATGAAAAAATACAGGAATTGAAGAAAAGACCGTCCTTTCTTGAACTTTAATGCTATACAATACAACTATATTTAACCGGATGAAGGATTTTAGTCACGGACGTCTGGATCTTAAGTTATCAGAGCAACAAGGGGAGGCTGTGGATCAGTGAATAGTGCGCTGAACTTTGAATCAGGGGGTAGCAGTTTTTCGTTTTGTAGCAAAATAATTGTAACATGACGTGTTTGAGTTCATTTGCCTACTTAATATCGTACGTCCTGCGATGTAACTATCGCGCATATCGTGATTATCGTCACAGCACGATATATCGTGCCGCCCTAATGCCAACTAATTAGTATTCTTTAAAATAACTTCTGTATAATCATCATTACATTAATAGATCTTTAAATCACAAGTGGCTGAATCCCTAGATTGCATTGCAAGTGATTTAAAGAAGTTAAATATCACCAAAAATGAAGTATTTCGTTTTTATAATCAAACCTGGATGTATTGTTGTAATAAAAGGGTTTAAAAGTTACACATTTGAGTGTTTTCCAAAGGGATTGCGTCCTATTTATTGAATGTTTTAAGTTATTATACAACACGAGTCTGTTTTCCTTTATGCAGACGGGGAGTTTTAAAATTGTATTTTTTTAATTAGGCGTATGGACCCTAAATCTAGGGCTTAAAACTGTGCTCACATTCTGCCCTCTGCTGTCCACAGAGCTGCCCCAAAAAATGAAGACGAGATGATGGTCGCCATTTTTGAGTACATCGACCGCCTGTTCAATATCGTGCGGCCCAGGAGAGTTCTCTACATGGCCATCGATGGAGTGGTAAGTTACTTTCAGTGTTTAAACAGAAAAATGTGGCTAAAATAAGTAAACATCTGCCAGAGAATCCACCATGTATTAGAGTTATAAATATAGAGAGAGAGAGAATACTGAAGCAGTGAACCCTAATCCAGACAGACAGCACATTGATAATAACAATAATACACGTGTTTCCTGGTTCTCAAAGCGCTTTGCAAGCAGGCAAAGAAGAAAAATAACAACCTCTTTAATGTCATCTGGGTTAATACAAGCTGATATGTCTAATCCTTTGTTTACACCGCCAGGCTCCACGCGCCAAGATGAACCAGCAGCGCTCTCGCCGTTTCCGAGCCTCCAAAGAAGGAGCAGAGCTGGTGGAGGAGAAGACTCGCATCCGAGAGGAGGTCATCGGGAAAGGTGTGTGTGTTTTGAATACCTGCAGAGTGGAGGATGGCTAAATAGCTCTGATGAAACTGAACACGGCAAGGCATTTTGATCTGAGCTCAAGGACAGGAAATACTGATTGTTAACGGCAAATGAGATGGAAAAATAGTTTGTGTTGATTTAAGAGCAGATCCAGACTTTTAAAACAGCAGGTGTACTACTAGTTATCTTTGGATGTTAACATTTAATCTGAAGTGTTGTTTGACATCACTCAACATTGACCAGCGAGTTCAAAAACCATGAGATGATTCAATCAAACAACTCTGGATATATTAATGAATCCTCCATACAGTTTACAGTCTAATTATTCTATGCTTTTCTGTGTTTTTGTACGTTTATCCTACTTCTCCAATACCACTTGATGCTCTGTGTAAACTAACTTGTTTTATTTCCTCTACAGGAGGTTATCTTCCACCTGACGAGATTAAAGAGAGATTTGACAGCAACTGCATCACTCCAGTAAGTGGCTTCTTGTTATAAACTCTAAGTACATTCTCTCTTTTTGGTTATGATGCCAAATTGCAAGAAAAAACTCACTGAGGACGAGGAGCCTTATTTTCCAAGTGTTGTAAATATATTCTTTGTATCATCAGAATAACAGATTTGATCTTGTTTTGTCTGCAGGGAACAGAGTTCATGGATAACTTGGCTCAGTGTCTCAGATATTACGTCGCAGAGAGAATCAGCAATGATCCGGGCTGGAAGAACGTCACGGTAACTTCACTGCTCGGACTTTGAATACAGACTAAACATTTCGGAGCATAATGCTGGTATTGTGTGATGTTGTGTTGCATACTCTACCACGTATTTGAAGTGTAGTTGGTCGCCAAAAACAAGACATGACACACAATGTTAAATAATAGCTTCACTGATGGCCATATTTTTTCATCAAATGTTCTATAGATATGGCAATCATACTGTCATGGCAGAATCATGCAATACAACTTCATACTTTTTGATATCATTACATTCGTTGCATTTATTATAACCATGGACGCGGGAAGGGGGGGTGCTGAGGGGGCTGCAGCACCCCCATCTACGAGGCTCCTCTAGCAGCCGCACCCCCAAACGTGGCTCACCTACAGTGTAAGCGCTCCACAGTTCCCCCGCTACGAAGCGCCACTAGCGCTCCCCCAGAACGCCACAGTGTCTCCGCTGTGAGGCTCCACTAGCACCCCCCCCCAGCGCTCCACAGTTCCTCCGCTACGAAGCTCCACTAGCACCCCCCCCACCCAGAGCGCCACAGTTCCTCCGCTGCGAGGCTCCACCAGCCCCCCCCCCAGCGCTCCACAGTTCCTCCGCTGCGAGGCTCCACTAGCACCCCCCCCCCAGCGCTCCACAGTTCCTCCGCTGCGAGGCTCCACTAGCACCCCCCCCAGCGCTCCACAGTTCCTCCGCTGCGAGGCTCCACTAGCACCCCCCCCAGCGCTCCACAGTTCCTCCGCTACGAAGCTCCACTAGCACCGCCCCCCAGCGCTCCACAGTTCCTCCGCTGCGAGGCTCCACTAGCACCCCCCCCCCCCCAGAGCGCCACAGTTCCTCCGCTACGAAGCTCCACTAGCACCGCCCCCCAGCGCTCCACAGTTCCTCCGCTGCGAGGCTCCACTAGCACCCCCACCCCAGAGCGCCACAGTTCCTCCGCTACGAAGCTCCACTAGCACCGCCCCCCAGCGCTCCACAGTTCCTCCGCTGCGAGGCTCCACTAGCACCCCCCCCAGCGCTCCACAGTTCCTCCGCTACGAAGCTCCACTAGCACCGCCCCCCAGCGCTCCACAGTTCCTCCGCTGCGAGGCTCCACTAGCACCCCCCCCCCCAGAGCGCCACAGTTCCTCCGCTACGAAGCTCCACTAGCAACCGCCCCCCAGCGCTCCACAGTTCCTCCGCTGCGAGGCTCCACTAGCACCCCCCCCCCCAGAGCTCCACAGTTCCTCCGCTACGAAGCTCCACTAGCACCGCCCCCCAGCGCTCCACAGTTCCTCCGCTGCGAGGCTCCACTACTCCCCCCCCCAGAGCGCCACAGTTCCTCCGCTGTGAGGCTCCACTAGCACCCCCCCCCCCAGCGCTCCACAGTTTCCTCCGCTACGAAGCTCCACTAGCACCCCCCCCCCCAGAGCGCCACAGTTCCTCCGCTGCGAGGCTCCACTAGCACCCCCCCCCCAGCGCTCCACAGTTCCTCCGCTGCGAGGCTCCACTAGCACCCCCCCCCCCAGCGCTCCACAGTTCCTCCGCTGCGAGGCTCCACTAGCACACCCCCCCCAGCGCTTCCACAGTTCCTCCGCTGCGAGGCTCCACTAGCACCTACCCCCCCAGCGCTCCACAGTTCCTCCGCTACGAAGCTCCACTAGCACCCCCCCCAGCGCTCCACAGTTCCTCCGCTGCGAGGCTCCACTAGCACCCCCCCCCAGCGCTCCACAGTTCCTCCGCTGGCGAGGCTCCACTAGCACCCCCCCAGCGCTCCACAGTTCCTCCGCTGCGAGGCTCCACTAGCCCCCCCCCCAGCGCTCCACAGTTCCTCCGCTGCGAGGCTCCACTAGCACCCCCCCAGCGCTCCACAGTTCCTCCGCTACGAAGCTCCACTAGCACCCCCCCCCCCAGCGCTCCACAGTTCCTCCGCTGCGAGGCTCCACTAGCACCCCCCCCCAGAACGCCACAGTGTCTCCGCTGCGAGGCTCCACTAGCACCCCCCCAGAACGCCACAGTGTCTCCGCTGCGAGGCTCCACTAGCACCCCCCCCCCAGAACGCCACAGTGTCTCCGCTGCGAGGCTCCACTAGCACCCCCCCAGAACGCCACAGTGTCTCCGCTGCGAGGCTCCACTAGCACCCCCCCCCCCCAGAACGCCACAGTGTCTCCGCTGCGAGGCTCCACTAGCACCCCCCCCAGCGCTCCACAGTTCCTCCGCTGCGAGGCTCCACTAGCACCCCCCCAGCGCTCCACAGTTCCTCCGCTACGAAGCTCCACTAGCACCCCCCCCCCAGCGCTCCACAGTTCCTCCGCTGCGAGGCTCCACTAGCACCCCCCCCCCAGAACGCCACAGTGTCTCCGCTGCGAGGCTCCACTAGCACCCCCCCAGAACGCCACAGTGTCTCCGCTGCGAGGCTCCACTAGCACCCCCCCCCCAGAACGCCACAGTGTCTCCGCTGCGAGGCTCCACTAGCACCCCCCCCAGAACGCCACAGTGTCTCCGCTGCGAGGCTCCACTAGCACCCCCCCCCCCAGAACGCCACAGTGTCTCCGCTGCAAGGCTCCACTAGCACCCCCTGCAACCCCAACTCTGACTGACTTCCCGCGTCCCTGATAATAACCGTATATATTTTATACCCCATTAATACAACAGATATGTAAAAGTGTGTTTTGAACAAGAAACCTTGGACATTTTGTTAGGCAAAACACAAAAATGTTATGGTATCAAGATTAGAATAAATGGGCCTTTTGAACTTTGTTTGTTTCAATATCTTGGAAGTCTGCATGTAATGCGCTGGTTGTTGATGTGAAAAGTGTTCATGTATATAACCTTTATTCACTTTGTATTTATCCAGGTGATTCTGTCTGATGCCAGTGTTCCCGGTGAAGGTGAACACAAGATCATGGACTACATCCGGAGACAGAGAGGTACAGTGCGAAGGAGAGCAGAAACAAAACCACACAGTTTAGCTTAAACGGCATTAACAGTGCTTCAAACTTTCACAACATAAACGTGAATACACACGAGAATATTGTGCATTAATTCTAGCATTTCTCACACTTGAAATACTGTGGAAGAAAAATGAATGTGTTCATGTTAAGACTTTGATCTGAGACTAAAACAAATACTCTACAAACACAAGCTGACAAACATTATATTGACTCTTGTTTGTGATTCTATTTTGCAGCTCAACCCAACCACGACCCGAACACACACCACTGCCTGTGTGGAGCTGACGGTAAGCCTTTAAATGATGCTCCTAAATGTGAAATCAATAAGATTTTATACAAGTAATTCATGTTCCAGTCTGAAGTGACCTTGATGTATTGTTTTTTGACTACTTTCTAAGCCAATATGTGTTCATTATTAACCGTTCTCCCCCTCCCATGTGTTGATGTTCAGCTGATCTGATCATGCTGGGCCTGGCTACCCACGAGCCCAACTTCACCATCATCAGAGAGGAGTTCAAACCCAACAAACCGAGACCCTGCGCCCTCTGCAACCAGGTCGGACACGAACTCAAAGAGTGCCAGGGCGTGGCTCGAGAGAAGCAGGGAGAGGTGAGTCCAGGAGAACACTCATCCTTGTTGATGTAGAAGAGACATGGAGAAGAGGGGACACATGTTGATGTAAAAGAGACATGAAGAAGAGGGGACACATGTTGATGTAGAAGAGACATGAAGAAGAGGGGACACGTGTTGATGTAGAAGAGACATGAAGAAGAGGGGACACGTGTTGATGTAGAAGAGACATGAAGAAGAGGGGACACGTGTTGATGTAGAAGAGACATGAAGAAGAGGGGACACATGTGATGTAGAAGAGACATGAAGAAGAGGGGACACATGTTGATGTAGAAGAGACATGAAGAAGAGGGGACACATGTTGATGTGGAAGAGACATGAAGAAGAGGGGACACATGTTGATGTAGAAGAGACATGGAGAAGAGGGGACACATGTTGATGTAGAAGAGACATGAGAAGAGGGGACACATGTTGATGTAGAAGAGACATGAAGAAGAGGGGACACATGTTGATGTAGAAGAGACATGGAGAAGAGGGGACACATGTTGATGTAGAAGAGACATGAGAAGAGGGGACACATGTTGATGTAGAAGAGACATGGAAGAAGAGGGGACACATGTTGATGTAGAAGAGACATGAAGAAGAGGGGACACATGTTGATGTAGAAGAGACATGAAGAAGAGGGGACACATGTTGATGTAGAAGAGACATGGAGAAGAGGGGACACATGTTGATGTAGAAGAGACATGAAGAAGAGGGGACACATGTTGATGTAGAAGAGACATGGAGAAGAGGGGACACATGTTGATGTAGAAGAGACATGAAGAAGAGGGGACACATGTTGATGTAGAAGAGACATGGAGAAGAGGGGACACATGTTGATGTAGAAGAGACATGAAGAAGAGGGGACACGTGTTGATGTAGAAGAGACATGGAGAAGAGGGGACACATGTTGATGTAGAAGAGACATGGAGAAGAGGGGACACATGTTGATGTAGAAGAGACATGGAGAAGAGGGGACACATGTTGATGTAGAAGAGACATGGAGAAGAGGGGACACATGTTGATGTAGAAGAGACATGGAGAAGAGGGGACACATGTTGATGTAGAAGAGACATGAAGAAGAGGGGACACGTGTTGATGTAGAAGAGACATGAAGAAGAGGGGACACATGTTGATGTAGAAGAGACATGGAGAAGAGGGGACACATGTTGATGTAGAAGAGACATGAAGAAGAGGGGACACGTGTTGATGTAGAAGAGACATGGAGAAGAGGGGACACATGTTGATGTAGAAGAGACATGGAGAAGAGGGGACACATGTTGATGTAGAAGAGACATGAAGAAGAGGGGACACATGTTGATGTAGAAGAGACATGAAGAAGAGGGGACACATGTTGATGTAGAAGAGACATGGAGAAGAGGGGACACATGTTGATGTAGAAGAGACATGAAGAAGAGGGGACACGTGTTGATGTAGAAGAGACATGGAGAAGAGGGGACACATGTTGATGTAGAAGAGACATGGAGAAGAGGGGACACATGTTGATGTAGAAGAGACATGGAGAAGAGGGGACACATGTTGATGTAGAAGAGACATGGAGAAGAGGGGACACATGTTGATGTAGAAGAGACATGAAGAAGAGGGGACACGTGTTGATGTAGAAGAGACATGAAGAAGAGGAGGCACATGTTGATGTAGAAGAGACATGAAGAAGAGGGGACACATGTTGATGTAGAAGAGACATGGAGAAGAGGGGACACATGTTGATGTAGAAGAGACATGAAGAAGAGGGGACCCATGTTGATGTAGAAGAGACATGAAGAAGAGGGGACACATGTGGATGTAGAAGAGACGTGAAGAAGAGGGGACACATGTTGATGTAGAAGAGACATGGAGAAGAGGGGACCCATGTTGATGTAGAAGAGACATGAAGAAGAGGGGACCCATGTTGATGTAGAAGAGACATGAAGAAGAGGGGACACATGTTGATGTAGAAGAGACATGAAGAAGAGGGGACACATGTTGATGAAGAAGAGACATGAAGAAGAGGGGACACATGTTGATGTAGAAGAGACATGAAGAAGAGGGGACACGTGTTGATGTAGAAGAGACATGAAGAAGAGGGGACACGTGTTGATGTAGAAGAGACATGAAGAAGAGGGGACACGTGTTGATGTAGAAGAGACATGAAGAAGAGGGGACACATGTTGATGTAGAAGAGACATGAAGAAGAGGGGACACATGTTGATGAAGAAGAGACATGAAGAAGAGGGGGACACATGTTGATGTAGAAGAGACATGAAGAAGAGGGGACACATGTTGATGTAGAAGAGACATGAAGAAGAGGGGACACATGTTGATGTAGAAGAGACATGTAGAAGAGGGGACACATGTTGATGTAGAAGAGACATGAAGAAGAGGGGACACATGTTGATGTAGAAGAGACATGAAGAAGAGGGGACACATGTTGATGTAGAAGAGACATGAAGAAGAGGGGACCCATGTTGATGAAGAAGAGACATGAAGAAGAGGGGACACATGTTGATGTAGAAGAGACATGAAGAAGAGGGGACACATGTTGATGAAGAAGAGACATGAAGAAGAGGGGACACATGTTGATGTAGAAGAGACATGAAGAAGAGGGGACACATGTTGATGAAGAAGAGACATGAAGAAGAGGGGACACATGTTGATGTAGAAGAGACATGAAGAAGAGGGGACACATGTTGATGTAGAAGAGACATGTAGAAGAGGGGGACACATGTTGATGTAGAAGAGACATGAAGAAGAGGGGACACATGTTGATGTAGAAGAGACATGAAGAAGAGGGGACACATGTTGATGAAGAAGAGACATGAAGAAGAGGGGACCCATGTTGATGTAGAAGAGACATGAAGAAGAGGGGACACATGTTGATGAAGAAGAGACATGAAGAAGAGGGGACACATGTTGATGTAGAAGAGGGGACACATGTTGATGTAGAAGAGACATGAAGAAGAGGGGACACATGTTGATGCAGAAGAGACATGAAGAAGAGGGGACACATGTTGATGTAGAAGAGGGGACACATGTTGATGTAGAAGAGACATGAAGAAGAGAGGACACATGTTGATGTAGAAGAGACATGTAGAAGAGAGGACACATGTTGATGTAGAAGAGACATGAAGAAGAGGGGACACATGTTGATGTAGGAGAGACATGAAGAAGAGGGGACACATGTTGATGTAGGAGAGACATGAAGAAGAGGGGACACATGTTGATGAAGAAGAGGGGACACATGTTGATGAAGAAGAGGGGACACATGTTGATGTAGAAGAGACATGAAGAAGAGGGGACACATGTTGATGAAGAAGAGGGGACACATGTTGATGAAGAAGAGGGGACACATGTTGATGAAGAAGAGGGGACACATGTTGATGAAGAAGAGGGGACACATGTTGATGAAGAAGAGGGGACACATGTTGATGAAGAAGAGGGGACACATGTTGATGTAGAAGAGACATGAAGAAGAGGGGACACATGTTGATGAAGAAGAGGGGACACATGTTGATGAAGAAGAGGGGACACATGTTGATGAAGAAGAGGGGACACATGTTGATGAAGAAGAGGGGACACATGGTGATGTAGAAGAGACATGAGGAAGTGGATGTTGCACAATAGGGGACCTTTAGGAAGCTGCCATGTTACCACCAATGATATTTGATCCGTTGTTTCCCTCTCTTTCAGCACGATGAATTTGCCGGCTCGATGCCGGGTTCTGAGCAGGAGTTCATATTCATCAGACTCTGTGTGCTGCGAGAGGTAAGACTTTATCTCCTTTTGGGAAATAAATAATGTAATTGCTTCCTCCTTCATTGTTGTTAATTCTTCCTTTCCATGTTTTCAGTATTTGGCTCGAGAGCTGACGATGGCCAGTCTGCCGTTTCCCTTCGACTTCGAGAGGAGCATAGACGACTGGGTCTTCATGTGCTTCTTCGTGGGAAACGACTTCCTGCCTCACCTGCCGTCCTTAGAGATCAGGTGAGCTCCAGTAAAACCTATGTTTGTCTAAATGCACAATATATATGTTAAAGTGGGGTTTTTAAATTACGTTTTTGGTGCGTCATAGGTCTGAGAAATGTTATTCAAGAGACTGATCCTCTTGAACGAATCCCACCATAATCATTTTAGTACAATTGTCAACTAAAAGGAGAGTTATGATGCAAAAACTACCATTTCCTTCAATTATGTGAAGCATATCGCAAACTGCAATATCACTCAAAATGATGTCAATTAGCACTTTTTCCAAACCGTGTAGTCCTCACTTGGCTTGAGCTAAATATCCCAATTTTAAATGTACACGTATTGCCTGCCGTCCTTAGAGATCAGGTGAGCTCCAGGCAGACCCCATGGGGCCGGGCCCGCCCATCCAGGATTTGGGCCCGCTGTTAATCAGGGCTGAATACCACATTTTTATTGTTTTATTATTATGTTTATTGTTGTTATTTGTAGGGCTTTGTCCTAATATTTATTTTTGTATTAGTTTAATATCATTTTTTTATTTTGCTAGGAAATTCTGAATGAAAGGCTGAGCGCAAGACTGGTTTTTCGCTGGGTTGAGTCGTGTGGGTTTTTGAGTGAGATGCGGCACAGCAGCCTGTTAGTTTACTCTTGCTAGTGGTTCACGAAAGGAATATGGCAACTCAGCGCCAGATGCAGCACATTAGAAGAACCCAGTTAGGCCTACGTTACCAACGAGCAAGCAAGTCAGCTGGCAATCAATTATATTTTGAAGAGAAATTTACTCTCAAGCCGGCTCTCACAAACTCCTGCTCTGTGCGCAAGCAGACCGCTGCACAGGCTCTCTGCCTCGCTCAATCTCTCTCTCCCTTTCTCTCCATCGCTCAACCTCACTCCACCTCTCCACCCTGTGTGCGCTCAAGTTTGCCTGCGTGCTTGCCCAAGTTGGCACAGCGTTACAAATGTGCCACAAAACCAACCAATGGATACATAAAACAGCCTTATGGCAACCTATAAACCCCTCTCGTTCAACAATTCACGAGCAAAAAAACTACAATTCCTGCATTTTTGTCAATCATATCTTAATTACAATATCACTCAAAATGATGTCAATTAGCATTTATTTCCAAATCCCGCAGTCCTCATTTGGTTTGTAGCTAAATATCCTAACTGAAATGAACACTTAATGACTCGTCTGTCATTTTAACCGGAGATGTTTTTGTGTCTCAGAGAGGGAGCGATCGATCGACTCGTCACCATCTACAAAGACGTTGTGCACAAAACTGGAGTGAGTATTATCACCGGTTTGTGTCTTAAGTGTTTCCTGTTGTGAGTGATTTCCCTTTTAAAGAAGCTCTTGTACTAATGAGGCGGGAGCTAGTGGAGTACAAATACTTCATTACTGTACTTATTTTTCTGACGACTTTTTACTTTGACTTCTTACACTTTGAACTCAAATACCTGTACTTTCTACTTCTCACATGTTGAACTCAAATACCTGTACTTTCTACTTCTTACATGTTGAACTCAAATACCTGTACTTTCTACTTCTTACATGTTGAACTCAAATACCTGTACTTTCTACTTCTTACATGTTGAACTCAAATACCTGTACTTTCTACTTCTTACATGTTGAACTCAAATACCTGTACTTTCTACTTCTTACACTTTGAACTCAAATACCTGTACTTTCTACTTCTTACGTGAAGTTTAGTCAGTACTTCTACTTTCACCAGAGTATTTTTAAACACGAGTATCTGTACTTCTACTTGAGTAAAGGATGTGTGTACTTTTGCCATGTCTGATACTAACCTGTGTGCGTGTGTGTGCAGGGATACGTTACACACAACGGCTATGTGGATCTGGAGCGAGTGGAGTTGATCATGCAGGCGGTCGGCGTCGCAGAGGACAATATCTTCAAGAAACGCAAAGAGGACGACGTAAGATTTCTGCAGCTTTTCACAGCGAGCATTACACACCAAGCTCATCACCAAGTATCACGACTCTTTTGATGGGCCTCTATACCCTTGTTTTTAGCATAGTAACACACCTTTGTATCATACTTCCTGAACTATAGTAATCATTTAAAAATGTTTTTAAAGTAACTGTTGAAACAAGATATCTCAGAATGTTGCATACTTACGAGTATTTAAAGTTCCAGTAAGGCTTCATGTGTTATTACGACATGTCTTTTGGATTATATCTCTCAAAATAAAATACTGGAAAACTATATGTTTCCGGTTATAAGTACATTAATACTGAGGTTAATAAAAGACTAAAAACTACATACAAACTACTCGCAAATACATCACATGATACACCACAGCAGTAGGGTATATGTTTATATTGTAATCTTTTATTAATTGCTTTGTGATTCACACTTTCGTCTTTTTAGGAAGGCTTCAAGAGAAGAATGAAAGAGAAGAAGAAGAGGATGAAGGTGAGTAAAGCGATGATGATGAAGCTGGCATTTCTTACCTTGAGTTTATTCATATAAAAGCATCTCGAACAGAAACTCCAGTATTCATGGGAATGTAGAGCTCATGTTAAAGTTGCTCCTTTTCTGGTGTTACCAAAGTCTTTAAAAATGACTCCTCCCCTTATTGTCCCATTGGTAATAATAAACTTGTAATTTTTCATTCTGTAATTCAAATATGTTCGGTGTACAGGCTTCGCACCCGAAGTGTTTCTTCCCAGATTTGTTTTCAGTTTGTCTTGAGGTTCTTAATATAACATCGGGCACCTAGAACAGAAACTCCAGTATTAATAGACATGTAGATCTCATTAGCGCTGTTTGGTTGAATGACATGACTCCCATTCTTCTAAGACACAGTTACATTTTTAAGATGTAGCTGTGGGGATGGGTACCGAGCCCCGGTATCAAACGGGCCCCGGGGCTGAATTATTAAAGACCGTCTTTTTTTTCGGTACTGGAGACATGTACAAAATACGTCATATGTATTATTGCTTCACAAACATTATATTGCAGTTTTAGTTTCGCCAACTCCGTTTCTAATACGCAATAAGACTGCACATTTTTAGTATTTTCGATCTTTCCAATCCAAGCGAGAGATCTCTCTCCCCCTCCTGCTTGCGAGGGGGCGGGGCAGTTTACGCACACGTGGCTGCTACATGCAGCAACACACACACACACACACACACGGAGGAGATGGTTAAACTTTACCCGTCTCGATGCTCGTTAACTAAAGTGCAATAAGAGTTTAGCATGTGAGGGCGGTAACACGAGCAGTGTGTCTAAACATTTATCAAAAGCGCTCCACATTCAGACGGAGGAATGCACCGGGTTCCACCGTCTTTCTAGCAGCTCTGTAGCCCCGTCCACGAGTAACGTTTCCACGTCAGGTGTTCTGTATGCTAGCAGCAACACACGGAGTTAATGTTATACAAACATTAATGATTAGAGGAAACTGAGTTATTTAGTTAAAGTTTCAGCGATTCTGTTCACAGTTCTGTCATCAGATTATTTAATACGATTTTGTTAAAACATTGTTGTTTCTTTTGATGTGAAATATTATGTATTTAATTTAAATAATAATAAGCAATCTTCGTTTTGTTCAAAATGTGTTTTTTTTAATTTTTCATTCAATCTTTTATTTGAATAGGGACATTAATGAACACTTTAGACAAATAATGCTTCAAGTGTAAAAATGCCGGATTTTAGCTTTGAGCTCATTTCCATCCGTACATCTGACATATAGTTAGTTAGCTTACCTCATATGTTTCCTCCAAAATAACTGACAAGAGCACCGTTAAAAGACCGGACCAATAAGCGGTATCGATAAAAGTAGTAGTACCGTTAAAACCTTAACGGAGCGTCCACACAGCAGCGTGCGTTGACGCTTGGCGGTGGGCGTATCTGAAGCTTGGGGATTTTTTGCGACCAACAACCAATCACATGAATCTCCCGCCCCCGACATACAAAGCAATAGCAAAGTTAAAACGAAGTAAACTGGATATAAAATCCCCAAACAGGCGAAAACCTACCAGTTTCACCCACTGTCTCTGCCTCCTCCCTCCATGCCTCGCTCCTCCGGTTTGTATCCCGGTAGATGAACAGAGACTGATCATACAGCACCGGGTGATTCTCTACCGCTACAATGAATTTTCCCTCCATTTTTTTGAATATGAGGAAATGACCTGCATAGTCTCTCCCAGCATACACGCGGTTTGATTGGCTAGCGCTTGTACTGGCAGATTTGCATAAACGGGATTTCATTGGCTGACGCCTCCGTCGAGGCATCAAAAGTTGAACATTGCTCAACTTTTGACGCCAGCAACGCTCCACGTCGCTTCCCAAAATGCAGTTCGGCTAAAAGTGACGTCACCCCATTCAAAGTGAATGGGCAGAAGCGTTGGAAGCTTCAACGCACGCCGCTGTGTGGACGGGCCGTAACGATACCCATCCTTATGTAGCTGTCATCATGTTTCTTGTGGTTATTTAATATTTGATCCACTGTTTGTGTACAGTTTTATTATTATGCTGCTGTGTTTATTGTATTTTTGTAACTCTGGCACAACAATATCTTTTGGGATAAATAAAGTCTTATCTTATCATTTTACTTATTTGTAAGCGCTTCGAGATTTGTCTTGGCAGATGAGAAGCGCTATATAAGTTAAATGTATTATTATTATTATCCTTAACACACTCAACGATCCTAAAGGTATGTATTTGCTGACCCATGTTCTTCCTCCGTTTTCCCTCAGAATGAGCGGGGTCCGGCCCACATGACCTCGGGTCAGTTTGCTCCTCAGGCTCTGGGGAGGAGAGACAAACCCGACGCCGTGAACAACGCCCGGCACCAGGCCTTCGACATGAGGATGCAATCCAACAAGGTAAGATGAGATGGAACTTTATTATCCCTTTGGGGAAATGCAGGCGTTTAGAGGGTTATTAAGAGATTTCACACGAGGTACAAAATGTTTTTAAGATAAAGTAACACAAGTTGTTCATAGAGTGATGCAGGGATGTGGTGTTTGTGTTCAGAAACGGGTTTATCACCAGGTAGGTTGACACGTACGAAGAATTTGACTTGGTGTCATGGTGCGTACATAAAAGAAAAAACAGATGGCGAACTATTTTAAGAACACTATAATAACTTACAAAACATAAGACAAAATATTGTAAAATGGAAAATAATAGTATAACTACAGCACGGTCACATGACTTCACATCACCACCGCTAAGCTAAAGGAGGCTAATGTTGGGCTATAAAGGAACTACAGCACGGTCACATGACTTCACGTCACCACCGCTAAGCTAAAGGAGGCTAATGTTGGGCTACAAAGGAACTACAGCACGGTCACATGACTTCACGTCACCACCGCTAAGCTAAAGGAGGCTAATGTTGGGCTATAAAGGAACTACAGCACGGTCACATGACTTCACGTCACCACCGCTAAGCTAACGGTGGCTAATGTTGGGCTATAAAGGAACTACAGCACGGTCACATGACTTCACGTCACCACCGCTAAGCTAAAGGAGGCTAATGTTGGGCTACAAAGGAACTACAGCACGGTCACATGACTTCACTTCACCACCGCTAAGCTAAAGGAGGCTAATGTTGGGCTATAAAGAAACTACAGCACGGTCACATGACTTCACGTCACCACCGCTAAGCTAAAGGAGGCTAATGTTGGTCTATAAAGGAACTACAGCACGGTCACATGACTTCACGTCACCACCGCTAAGCTAAAGGAGGCTAATGTTGGTCTATAAAGGAACTACAGCACGGTCACATGACTTCACGTCACCACCGCTAAGCTAAAGGAGGCTAATGTTGGTCTATAAAGGAACTACAGCACGGTCACATGACTTCACGTCACCACCGCTAAGCTAAAGGTGGCTAATGTTGGGCTGTAAAGGAACTACAGCACGGTCACATGACTTCACGTCACCACCGCTAAGCTAAAGGCGGCTAATGTTGGGCTATAAAGGAACTACAGCACGGTCACATGACTTCACGTCACCACCGCTAAGCTAAAGGAGGCTAATGTTGGGCTACAAAGGAACTACAGCACGGTCACATGACTTCACGTCACCACCACTAAGCTAAAGGAGGCTAATGTTGGGCTACAAAGGAACTACAGCACGGTCACATGACTTCACGTCACCACCGCTAAGCTAAAGGAGGCTAATGTTGGGCTATAAAGGAACTACAGCACGGTCACATGACTTCACGTCACCACCGCTAAGCTAACGGTGGCTAATGTTGGGCTATAAAGGAACTACAGCACGGTCACATGACTTCACGTCACCACCGCTAAGCTAAAGGAGGCTAATGTTGGGCTACAAAGGAACTACAGCACGGTCACATGACTTCACGTCACCACCGCTAAGCTAAAGGAGGCTAATGTTGGGCTACAAAGGAACTACAGCACGGTCACATGACTTCACGTCACCACCGCTAAGCTAAGGAGGCTAATGTTGGGCTATAAAGAAACTACAGCACGGTCACATGACTTCACGTCACCACCGCTAAGCTAAAGGAGGCTAATGTTGGTCTATAAAGGAACTACAGCACGGTCACATGACTTCACGTCACCACCGCTAAGCTAAAGGAGGCTAATGTTGGTCTATAAAGGAACTACAGCACGGTCACATGACTTCACGTCACCACCGCTAAGCTAAAGGAGGCTAATGTTGGTCTATAAAGGAACTACAGCACGGTCACATGACTTCACGTCACCACCGCTAAGCTAAAGGTGGCTAATGTTGGGCTGTAAAGGAACTACAGCACGGTCACATGACTTCACGTCACCACCGCTAAGCTAAAGGCGGCTAATGTTGGGCTATAAAGGAACTACAGCACGGTCACATGACTTCACGTCACCACCGCTAAGCTAAAGGAGGCTAATGTTGGGCTACAAAGGAACTACAGCACGGTCACATGACTTCACGTCACCACCACTAAGCTAAAGGAGGCTAATGTTGGGCTATAAAGAAACTACAGCACGGTCACATGACTTCACGTCACCACCGCTAAGCTAAAGGCGGCTAATGTTGGGCTATAAAGGAACTACAGCACGGTCACATGACTTCACCTCACCACCGCTAAGCTAAAGGCGGCTAATGTTGGCATATAAAGGAACTACAGCACGGTCACATGACTTCACGTCACCACCGCTAAGCTAAAGGCGGCTAATGTTGGGCTATAAAGGAACTACAGCACGGTCACATGACTTGACGTCACCACCGCTAAGCTAAAGGCGGCTAATGTTGGCATATAAAGGAACTACAGCACGGTCACATGACTTCACGTCACCACCGCTAAGCTAAAGGCGGCTAATGTTGGGCTATAAAGGAACTACAGCACGGTCACATGACTTCACGTCACCACCGCTAAGCTAAAGGAGGCTAATGTTGGGCTACAAAGGAACTACAGCACGGTCACATGACTTCACGTAAAAAATATTCAGTAATTCAGTCAATAATATTAAGAGAGGGGAGGAGATTTAATAAAACATGTTGATGAATCAGCGTTGCGACCATAAGACTGATTCTTTTTTTTTATTCGTTTATGTTCCTCCAGGATGCCGCTCAGTCCCTTAAGGCCTCGATGAAGAACGGTGGCAATGTAAGTCCTCTATAAATTGCCAATTTAATCATTTTTTAAAACCCCTTTTTGATATTTCTATCAACTTATATACGTGTGCCATCATTAGGTGAGGTTTTTCCAGGCAGAAAATAATACATTTCTAGCAATTATTTTGATAAAAGTTCATCAGCAAATGGAGGATTTAGTTCGATTAAAGGCCATACTAAGTGTTATTGTCTGTCTTCTGAATATTTGACTGCATATTTTAACTTTTTTCGACACCTCACAATCTGCAAATCATCCACATTTGGTTTTACGCACGTTTATTCATCCACATTCGAGAGAGGTGTGCAGACATCCACTTGTATACCTCACTGTATTTCTGCTGGATATACATAATGGAACAATGCATTCCTTTATCAAGAAAAACTATGTCATATAACTCTTAAAGGCCTTCTATCAAGTACAATATGCCCCACAATCAAAAGCCAATCTTTGTTAAACAACCTGTTAAAATCAAATCCTTGAAGAATTCTGAAAATGTGACACTTCTTTGACGCCAGTGCATATTTGAAGTTAAATTGTGGCTGATGGCAGGTGTCGTTGTTATGCTTCCTTTCATGGTCATGTCTTTCAATTTACCCCCGGAGCTGTTAAATGTCCTGCCGATGTAAAGCTTTACATATCAACACATCGAGCAGCAATAGCCAGACGAACATTAGCACATGAATGAACGAGAGCACAAAGGCTTCACAAAGGAGGAAGGCTGCGTAGCTATGGTGGCGATTTTATATTTAATTTTATCACTTCCATCAGTTTTCCTTAAAGGCAAAGAGTTTCAGTGCAGAGAATAATAGTTGGCTACATTTTTTATAATCATCAAGTGATGGAACAGAAAACTCTCGTAAAATGTGCCATCATTTAAAATATCATTTTATATGTTGAATTTAAGAGTAGGGCTGCTCAATTAATCGCGATTCCGATTATGGCTTGCAACGATTATGAAAACAACGTAATCGAAATAAAACGATTTTATTTTTTTTAATTATTTTTGGGTTTTCAGTTGAGTTATACTTAAAGTTCAGGGTAATCAACTGTTAAAAACATACTGTACAAAAACATTGTCTCCAATAAATGGATGTTTTCAAAGTCAATGAATAATCGCATTTAATAATCGCAATTACAATTATTGACCCAAATAATGGAGATTATGATTTTTGCCATAATTGAGCAGCGCTATTTAAGAGCATTAAGGTTCGTTTGAACAGCTTTTTAATGCGATAATTGTTTTTTGTTGCCAAAGATTTAATGTTTAGAGTTTAAATGATTAGTTAAGAAATCAATAAGACACTCAAACAACGCTTTTAAATATAACAATAGTCACTTTTTAAGCACTTGGTTTCAGCTGCTCAGTTTATTGTTTTTATTCTTCTTTAAAGTTAATAAACTATTTTAGTGTTTGTTCTATTAGGTGGACAAACCGAGACATTTTAAAGTCACAATCTTCGATTTGAAGACATTTTACTGCACTTTTTACATAATTTTCTGCCATTCTTCTGACTGTTTTTTTCAAAAGGAAATTAGTTTGTTTTCTGACTCTCAAACAACGCATTTAAATATAAAAATACTCACCTTTTTAAGACAAAATGCAAAAAAATCCTCCTTTAGAGCTGCTCAGTTTTCAGGATATACTTCTTTGAAATTAATAAAGGGTTTGTTCTGTTAGGTGGACAAAACAATACTTTTTTATGTCATAATCTTGAGTTTTAAGTCATTTTAATGCACGTTTTACACAATTTTCTGCCATTCTTCTGACTGGTTTTTCTATAGGAAATTAGTTTGTTTTCTGACTCAAACGACGCATAAAAACATAAAAATAGTCACTTTTTAAAGCAAAAATCCTAAATTTCAGATACTCAATTTTCAGGATTTACTGCTTTTAATTTTATGTTGAGTTAACAAACTGACTATATTGGATTTGTTCTGTTAAATGGACAAACCGAGACAAAGTCGATAGGGACTCGGCTTGGCAACTGGAAGGTCACCAGTTCAAGTCCCTGCAAGACCAAGTGTTACCGAGGTGTCCCTGAGCAAGGCACCGTTCCCCACACTGCTCCCCGGGCGCCGTTCAAAATGGCAGCCCACTGCTCCTAACACTAGGATGGGTCAAATGCAGAGAAACCATTTCCCCACGGGGATTAATAAAGTATATCAAATATCATTTTAAAGTCATACTCTTAGATTAGACATTTTAATACACGTTTTTCATAATTTTCTGCCATTCTTCTGACTGTTATTAATAGGAAATTAGTCTGACTCTCAAACAACGCATTTAAATATAGTCAGAAGACGAAATGCAAAAAAATCCTAAGTTTCAGCTTCTCTGTCTTTAAAGTTAATAAACTTATTATATTTGGGGTTAAATGGACAAAACAAGATTTTTTCTTTGTCATAATCTTGAGTTTCTAGACTGCCATTTATTTCTCACTGCGTTCTATAGGAAGTCAGTTTGTTTTCTGACTCTCAAACAACGCATTTAAATATAAAAATACTCACTTTTTAAGACAAAATGCAACCATCCTAAATTTCAGTTGAGGCTTTTTTGCTTTATTTTTACACTTAAAGTTAATAAACAATTATATTTTGGATTTGTTCGGTTAAATGGACAACACAAGTCATTTTAATGCACTTTTTACATATATTTTCTCACCGTTTTCTAAAGGATATTAGTTTGTTTTATGACAATGCATTTAAATATAAAAATACTCACTTTTAAGCAAAAAAAAAATCCCTGGAAATGTTTATGGCATCATTTTTGAGTCATTAATTAAATATTTTTCCATATATTTACTGCCGTTTCTTTCCACTGTTTTCTAAAGGAAATGAGTTGTTTTTCTGATGTGTGTTTTTGTTTCCCTCCCCAGTCTGCAGGGCCGAGCGGCAGCACAGACGGCCGCGGGGTCAAGAGGAAATCTAACGACAGCGACAGCGAGCCGGAGCCTGAAGACGACGTCAGGTAAACACATCTTAAGTTAACACTCGCAGTAATGTCATGTCGTATTTCTGTGTTGGACCCTGAAGGCAGCATCTCCCTGGTTCCCTCGACTAAAAGCCAATGGGATTCCTCCATGTGATTTTGATTTATTGCATGAAAGAATCTCTGTGGCAAATACACGTTTAGGATAATCTCCACACTTTCTGATTTATGAGGGACTAAATCCGGGGACGGGTGGCGCAGTGGTCTGTGCGTTTGATCATCAGATCAAGGGGGTGCTGGGGAACTCCAGTTCGAATCCCGCCCCAGGCCTCCCAGGCCGTTGTGTCCTTGGGCAAGACACTTCACCCGAATTTGCTCCTGTGGGTATTGTCCACAGTAGATGACCATTACATGTATGTGTAATGTGTATTTGTAAAGCGCTTTGAGAGTCTTTGATAAAGCGCTATAATAAATATAAGGATTATTATTATTATTAAATCCTAATGATCCTCACAATTGAAAAGGTAAAACTAGGGAAGTGTTTGGTATTTTTTTGCTGTTCATATGCTACAATTTAGATAATAATTAATTGTCTGATCTATCCACTACGCATTTCAATATAAAAGTGGGTTTTTCGACAACGTAGCGAGGATATGGGAAATGGAACCGTTGAATATGTGCCTAAAAAAGTCCTGCTTCTCGCACTTAAGAAAACACAACTAGAGCGATTCACTCATTAATTCCACGGTGCTGCAGAACAAGCTGTTTATCTCCACACACACACACACACACACACACACACACACACACACACACACACCTCTGCTGAACAGCTCCCACTTGCCTCTGCACGTGATTAATCTGCAGAGAAGAATATTCCGGTAAATTCCTCTGACGCTCTCCTCAAAGCTGCTAAACCCGTCGGGCTGAATTGGTATTCATGGAGGCTCTTCCTCTCAAGAGCCGCTCTCTGAGGATACACACACATACATACGCTCCGCCGTATTTCATTATGTGTGCACAACGCAAATCTACCCAGAAGTCAAAGCCATTACACTGTTCCTGCAGCGGGGAGGAAGTTAATGCACATTTTATTTCAGCCTATACATGCTCAGAGCAGCGCTTTAATAAGCAAATGCATCGTTTAGGTGCATCTACAAACATGTGATCGACTCCTCCAACAGTCACGTACACTTTAGTGTTGAATACATTTATACCTCAAGGTCACAAACAGCAGAAGTGATGGAGGAAAGGATGTTTAATCCACTCTCTTGAATCCAGAGAGCAGTGTGATGCATCGGGAGCTAAATGCTGTGAGGAGACGATGATGCAGCATTTAAAATAAAAAGCAACCAAATCAACACTTTATTTACAGTTTTTAGTAAAAGGGTCTTGTGTTGAATCCTGGACTTGTTGTGAAACCCTATTATCATATTAATAATAATAAAAACAATAATGCTTGACATAGAGCGCTCTTCAAAGGCGCTTTACAGGCAAATAAAATATATATAAAAAGGTTTTTATTAGATTTTAGTTTTAAATAATAAAACGTTGCGTATTTATTTATAGTTTTCTTTTGTAAAATGAAATTGTAGTTCCCATAATCGCTGTGAAACCCCTATACAAATAATAATACAGAGAATAAAATCATAGAATGCTTTACTTTACAAGCAAATAACATAAAATAAAAAAGGGTGGCACCAAATCAAAAACACTATTTTTTTCCCACTTTATTTCAACCTTCACCTCGCAAGACTTTCCCCTAAGTAATTGGCTTTCATTTGCAGTGTTGTAATGTCACTAAGTTCTTTTACACACGTTTAAAAAGTAAGAGAAGTACATACTCGCAATCCGAATACACACTATATATCTTCCTCTTTAATCCTGCAGGTTGTGGGAGGACGGCTGGAGGCAGAGATACTACAAGACCAAGTTTGACGTGGAGGCGACGGACGACGACTTCAGGCAGAAGGTGGTGCGGTCGTACGTGGAGGGACTCTGCTGGGTGCTGAGATACTACTACCAGGTAACACTGGAAACATTGGTCAAAGAGTCTTTAATCACTGCTACCAGGTAACTCTGGAAACATTGGTCAAAGAGTCTTTAATCACTGCTACCAGGTAACACTCAAAGCATTGGTCAAATAGTCTTTAATCACTGCTACCAGGTAACTCTGGAAACATTGGTCAAAGAGTCTTTAATCACTGCTACCAGGTAACTCTGGAAACATTGGTCAAAGAGTCTTTAATCACTGCTACCAGGTAACACTCAAAGCATTGGTCAAATAGTCTTTAATCACTGCTACCAGGTAACTCTGGAAACATTGGTCAAAGAGTCTTTAATCACTGCTACCAGGTAACTCTGGAAACATTGGTCAAAGAGTCTTTAATCACTGCTACCAGGTAACACTGGAAACATTGGTCAAAGAGTCTTTAATCACTGCTACCAGGTAACTCTGTAAACATTGGTCAAAGAGTCTTTAATCACTGCTACCAGGTAACTCTGTAAACATTGGTCAAAGAGTCTTTAATCACTGCTACCAGGTAACACTCAAAGCATTGGTCAAATAGTCTTTAATCACTGCTACCAGGTAACTCTGGAAACATTGGTCAAAGAGTCTTTAATCACTGCTACCAGGTAACTCTGGAAACATTGGTCAAAGAGTCTTTAATCACTGCTACCAGGTAACACTCAAAGCATTGGTCAAATAGTCTTTAATCACTGCTACCAGGTAACTCTGGAAACATTGGTCAAAGAGTCTTTAATCACTGCTACCAGGTAACTCTGGAAACATTGGTCAAAGAGTCTTTAATCACTGCTACCAGGTAACACTGGAAACATTGGTCAAAGAGTCTTTAATCACTGCTACCAGGTAACTCTGGAAACATTGGTCAAAGAGTCTTTAATCACTGCTACCAGGTAACACTCAAAGCATTGGTCAAATAGTCTTTAATCACTGCTACCAGGTAACTCTGGAAACATTGGTCAAAGAGTCTTTAATCACTGCTACCAGGTAACTCTGGAAACATTGGTCAAAGAGTCTTTAATCACTGCTACCAGGTAACACTCAAAGCATTGGTCAAAGAGTCTTTAATCACTGCTACCAGGTAACACTGGAAACATTGGTCAAAGAGTCTTTAATCACTGCTACCAGGTAACTCTGTAAACATTGGTCAAATAGTCTTTAATCACTGCTACCAGGTAACTCTGGAAACATTGGTCAAATAGTCTTTAATCACTGCTACCAGGTAACTCTGTAAACATTGGTCAAAGAGTCTTTAATCACTGCTACCAGGTAACTCTGGAAACATTGGTCAAATAGTCTTTAATCACTGCTACCAGGTAACACTGGAAACATTGGTCAAAGAGTCTTTAATCACTGCTACCAGGTAACTCTGGAAACATTGGTCAAATAGTCTTTAATCACTGCTACCAGGTAACACTGGAAACATTGGTCAAATAGTCTTTAATCACTGCTACCAGGTAACACTGGAAACATTGGTCAAAGAGTCTTTAATCACTGCTACCAGGTAACACTGGAAACATTGGTCAAATAGTCTTTAATCACTGCTACCAGGTAACACTGGAAACATTGGTCAAAGAGTCTTTAATCACTGCTACCAGGTAACACTGGAAACATTGGTCAAAGAGTCTTTAATCACTGCTACCAGGTAACTCTGGAAACATTGGTCAAAGAGTCTTTAATCACTGCTACCAGGTAACTCTGGAAACATTGGTCAAAGAGTCTTTAATCACTGCTACCAGGTAACTCTGGAAACATTGGTCAAAGAGTCTTTAATCACTGCTACCAGGTAACTCTGTAAACATTGTTAATGACACAATGAACTGGTCAAAAAGACTAATGATCAAGAGACACAGAAAGCAAATGTCTCTACAGCAACTACTCACACTAAAGAGTCTAAACATGGCACTTTAAGACTGGTCGTCAAACTGCAAATCAAATCAAAGTTTATTTATAAAGCACATTTTAAAAGCGATTTTTGGTCGGGCCAAAGTGCTGTACATGTAATAAATACTACAATCACATAAAAACACATTACTACAATCACAATAAAAGACAATAAATTACAACAGATATAAAAAACACAGGGAATAGTCAGGAGTCGTGCTCCGCTCTGACTAGAAGGCCAGGGAGAAGAAGTGTGTTTTTAAGAGTAGATTACAAAACCCCCAGGGTCTGGGCCGACCTCACGTGGAGGGGCAGAGTGTTCCAGAGCCTGGGGCCAGCTGCTGTGAAGACTCGGTGCCCTCGGGTTTTGAGCCTGGTCTTAGGCACTACCAGCAGCAGCTGATCAGCAGACCTTAAAGCTCTGGCTGGGGTGTAGCGCTGGAGGAGTTCAGCTATATAGGCCGGAGCCCATTTAGGGCTTTGAAAACAAATAAAAGGAGTTTAAAATCTATTCTGAACCGAACTGGAAGCCAGTGCGGTGAGGCCAGAATTGGGATGATGTGGTCACGCTTTTTGTGGCCAGTCAGAAGACGTGCAGCTGCGTTCTGCACTAGCTGCAGGCGTTTAATTGAGGCCTGGTCCATACCCACATACAGAGTGTTGCAGTAATCCAGTCTCGAGGTAACAAAGGCGTTAATAACCCTTTCTAGGTCTTTAAAAGATAAAAACGACTTGGTCTCAGCCAATAGTCGTATTTATAAAAAAAAGAAGCAGGTTTTGACTACGCTGCTGACCTGCTTATCGAATTTAAAAGCGCTATTGAAGGTCACTCCAAGGTTCGTGACAGAGGGGACGATATTATGCAAGATGATATCTTCTCAACTAGCATTTGGTTCTTTGATGATCATTATGAATTACGCCACTCTGCGTCTTCATTAAATGTACACAACACTATCATAAAGCAAACTGTCGCTTAGGGGCGAAATGAGTGTCATCTTTTGTGTCTCAAAACATTTCCAGGTTTTTATTAAATTATCTACAAGAACACTGATATATATCAACCTTGCATACATTAACTAAATGTACACTTTTATATATAATGAAGTGTACATTTTTACTTAATTTTCCTAGTTTATGTTCATGTAAATATTTGTATTTGAGATTTTTTTTTAGGCATTTAACTTGAAATTCTTACATGTATATACATATTTATTTTCATTTTATTGCATATTCTTACTTGAACTTGTGTTTATACAGAACATTTTATTTATTGAATCTGTTATTAAGCTATTTTTTAAATGGAGCTGTCAGAAAACCATGATTTTAGTCACAAAACTTACATTTTCAACTAAAATGATGGTTCAAATTCACACAAATTAGTGATTAAAAGCCAATATATTACTTATTTATTCCCCAGTTAGTGTTCAATTGAAGCTACTCATCTCAGGACACTCACTCGGTCTGTCCCGAGATACTAACGGGGGGGTCAGGGCTGTTTTCTAACACAGCGACCGTTTTTTTTATTACCCTGTTTTAAAGTCAAGAACTGCTTACTGTGGAGTGTCTGGACAAACAGCAGAGACCTCGCTGTCTGATCTCTATTGTTTGCAATGTGATTAAACCCTAAATCATTTCTATTGTTGTAAAATATTGATCTTTATCTTGAAATGAAGTAATCAGCGTCGGGTAATAAGAGGGTCCGGGGGGGGGGGGGATTGGTGCTGATTGTGAGTTGTCTATATGCGACTCTCAGGGGGCCGCTCTGCAGGAATCCATTAATTCAGAGAGAGGGATGATGGTCACGCACACATCGCTAAATCACCAGAGACGGGGTTATCCCAAATACAGAAAGGGACGGTATGTCAGGTTTTAGGTGTGAAACCCCCCGAGGGAGGAGGTGGGTTTTATTTGGGACGTTTCACACATTCATTGTAGTTTATTTTAAAATGTAACTACGTAAAGAAAGCACGATAAGACGGCTGGATGTATTTCTTTCCCCAACATTTAGAAAAGCTTTTAAAGTGACAGGATTGAAAACACTATTGGATTTTCTTTTAGGTTTAATCAAAATGTCATTTAATACAGATTTCAAAAGTAAACCACGTATAGCAGCAAAACTACTGTTTTAAAATAATATAGAATATGTTTTCTAATGAATAAGAAGAATAACAGCGTCTTCAAATGTATTTAAAGTGTTTGAGTTTCTTTGTGCCATTAAGTTGGCTTTATTCCTTTTTAAAAAGTTATATTTTAACATATTTGATATAATACGGTTAGCTTTTATCCTCCTATCAGCTGCTATAAAACCGGACAGTATAGATACGGTTTATATTTTAAATAATTGAACCATTTGGATAATTAATTCTCCCGATTTTATCATTTGTAGTTAATTTACTTGAGCTCAGATCTGTGAAATGATGAAGCTGTTTATCCATTCGCTGAGCGGCCATCTCGTCGCAGTCACCCCCCGCTCTCGTTCTGGGGGCGGGGCCTCTCCTCGTGGTGATGTCATCGACTCGGCGTTCTGCCGGAGTCGACCCGGATCCACGAGGAGAGACGACTCGACCCGAGCGGCCGCGAAGACGAGTTGACTGCGCTGATCACAGCTGAGACTCATCAATGACACCAGGGGGTGGGTGGGGCTTATATATGGGGGTGGGTGGGGCTTATAGATGGGGGTGGGTGGGGCTTATAGATGGGAGGGTGGGGCTTATAGAGGGGGGGGGGGGCTTCTGGTGTAGGCATGTGAACCTGAATAAACGATCACAGGTAGATCTCAGTGGGAGCCAAACAAAACCTCCTAGTTAATGAATTAATGTATTTTATACAAATTAAAAGACTTTTCTAACCAACACGGCCAGGCCGGTTTATTGATTTTCTGTTTCCTATTTAATTCCAATTATCTTATAAACATCCCAACATCAGCCCTTAGTGTCTGTGCCATTATGTTGGCTGTATTTCTTTAAAAAAAGTAATATTTTATCATTAAATGCTAAGCTGTTCTCCTCCTCTCAGCTGTTATAAAACAGGGCGGTATATATGTATTTATTATTGTTCGTGCTTTATGGCCTTTGACCCCGCTGAACAAGGTCACGAATGAATTCCTCCCGGAGACAAAACATGTGTTTGCATTACCATAAATGATCTGTGCGATTATTAAAAAGCCACATGCTAACGTCCCGCATTATCATCTGAATGACCGTCTTTGATAATGGAGCGCTGGGTTTATCTCACAGAGAGGGTCTGCTTTTCTCAGAGGTGCATTGTGGGAAGTGAAGGTCGCGTTTGTTCACGAAGGATAAGTGGTCCAAACGCTTCATCTGCAGGGTTTAATTTCCACCGCTCCTCTTCCTCCTCCTCTTCCTCCTGCTCTTCTTCACTCCCACATAAACACGTCTGATACACCGAGCTGGGGGAATTCATCTCGATGCAAGAGGCTCTCAGCAGGTGGTGGAGGACGTGCGGTCTTCTCGACACACAGGGTTACTTTAATACTGTATTCCTTTGCAGTAAAAGAAAAACAGTTTTTATATTTGTATTCTCACAGGGGGTCCGCGGGGTCTTACAAAGGGTTAAAAGTTGATCAATCAATTTAGGAAAAAAATTAAGGCTATTAAAAAGTATTAAACGCACCACACACACTGTAGAGAGACACACACACACACACACACACACACTGTAGAGACACACACACACACACACACACACACACACACACACACACACACACACACTGTAGAGAGACACACACCACACACACTGTAGAGAGACAGACACACACACACTGTAGAGAGACACACACACACACACACACACACACACTGTAGAGAGACACACACCACACACACTGTAGAGAGACAGACACACACACACTGTAGAGAGACACACACACACACACACACACTGTAGAGACACAGACACACACACACACACACACACACACACACACACACACACTGTAGAGAGACAGACACACACACACACACACACACACACACACACACACTGTAGAGAGACAGACAGACACACACACACACTGTAGAGAGACAGACACACACACACACACACACACTGTAGAGAGACAGACACACACACACACACTGTAGAGAGACAGACACACACACACTGTAGAGAGACAGACACACACTGTAGAGAGACAGACACACACACACACACACTGTAGAGAGACAGACACACACACACACACTGTAGAGAGACAGACACACACCACACACACACTGTAGAGACAGACACACACCACACACACACACACACACACACACACACACACACACACACACACACACACACACACACACAGTAGAGAGACAGACACACACACACACACTGTAGTGAGACAGACACACACACACACACACACACACACACACGCTGTAGTGAGACAGAAAGGTTGCTTTTATACAGTTTAAACAGATGTTCTGATCAGGATTCCTGCTGGAGGTTTTTAAATGTCAGCGTGTCCACGTCGGTCTGATCACACTGGATTTTAAGCTTTGTGCTGCGGGGAAACTTAGTGGGGAAAAAGGGCAAAGAAAAGCTTCATTCATTTCCTGAGTGTCTTTTAGTGCTTTTATCTCATTTTGTCAGTTGGGAAATAACACAAGTCCAGTACTTTAAAATGTTCCGAATCACAAAGGGGAAAGCAACGAATGACAAGGAACAAATATCATATACCATTATTACTTGTGTGTGTGTGGTGTGACGTTAATGTGTGTGTGTGTTTCTGCAGGGCTGCGCCTCCTGGAAGTGGTACTTCCCGTTCCACTACGCTCCCTTCGCCTCCGACTTCAAAGACATCAAAGGGATGTTCGACGACTTCGAGAAGGACACTAAACCGGTAAAAACATAAAACGTCTTTGTTTTCTGTCTCTGCCGTTTTATCTCATCGCACTCCAAAAAGTATTGGAAAGAATCGCTGATATGCAATCATGTAAATTGCGATACAACAACAGATATAAAACACGCACTTCCATATGCATTACATCTATTTTAAAAGTGGGCTCTGCTTTTGCGTTTAAATCCATCTGAAACGTCCAATATTATTGTTACTACTTGATTCAATATATCACGATACTCACGTGTTGATGTTTCCATTGACCCTTAGAAAACTAACTTAAAGGGGACCTATCACGCACAATGCACTTTCTGATGTCTTTTATACATCGTGTGTGTCCGGTGTGTCCGGTGTCCCCCCCCCCCCCCGGTAGGGTTGCACAATTCCGGGAATTTTCAAAGATGGGAATTAACGGGAATAAACTGGGAATGTTGGCTCTTCGTAGGGAACTTAAATATAGTTGGGGAAAGTATATTTTAGCATAATCTTGACTAAAACAAACAGATGCCATTCAAGTACACTTGAATATCCATGCCATAGCACACGGCTTACTGCATGGCTATTGAGACCACACCCCCTACAGGCACAGATGAGTAATTTTAACTCAACATTCCTGTTTTCGTTCTTCAATTAAACAAATAATTGTTCATTAAAATAATTCAAACTTGTTCTGTTCTACTTAAAAATATATATATATTAAAATAAAAAAAATCTGTTGAAATGTCAGGTTTTTTTGTTTAATTTTTTAGTATTTCCAAAATCCCCCAGCTTAACTTCCCACGGAAACTTTCCACCCCTTTGCAACCCTAGTCCCCGGTGTGTCAGGAGATACAACCCTCTCTCTGTTCCTCCTTGTGAATAATCCTTGTTAGAATAAAACGCTGTAACTCTGAGTGTAAATGACTTGGTTTCTCTGTGCAGTTCAAGCCCCTGGAGCAGCTGATGGGAGTCTTCCCTGCAGCCAGCGGGAACTTCCTGCCCCCGACGTGGAGGAGCTTGATGAGCAGCCCGGTGAGTCCAGAGAGAGGAGCTTCTTCATGTCTCTTCTACATCAGCATGTGTCCCCTCTTCTTAATGTCTCTTCTACATCAACATGTGTCCCCTCTTCTTCATGTCTCTTCTACATCAACATGTGTCACCTCTTCTTCATGTCTCTTCTACATCAACATGTGTCCCCTCTTCTTCATGTCTCTTCTACATCAACATGTGTCCCCTCTTCTTCATGTCTCTTCTACATCAACATGTGTCCCCTCTTCTTCATGTCTCTTCTACATCAACATGTGTCCCCTCTTCTTCATGTCTCTTCTACATCAACATGTGTCCTCTCTTCTTCATGTCTCTTCTACATCAACACGTGTCCCCTCTTCTTCATGTCTCTTCTACATCAACATGTGTCCCCTCTTCTTCATGTCTCTTCTACATCAACACGTGTCCCCTCTTCTTCATGTCTCTTCTACATCAACATGTGTCCCCTCTTCTTCATGTCTCTTCTACATCAACATGTGTCCCCTCTTCTTCATCTCTCTTCTACATCAACATGTGTCCCCTCTTCTTCATCTCTCTTCTACATCAACATGTGTCCCCTCTTCTTCATGTCTCTTCTACATCAACATGTGTCCCCTCTTCTTCATGTCTCTTCTACATCAACATGTGTCCCCTCTTCTTCATGTCTCTTCTACATCAACATGTGTCCCCTCTTCTTCATGTCTCTTCTACATCAACATGTGTCCCCTCTTCTTCATGTCTCTTCTACATCAACATGTGTCCCCTCTTCTTCATGTCTCTTCTTCATGTCTCTTCTACATCAACATGTGTCCCCTCTTCTTCATGTCTCTTCTACATCAACATGTGTCCCCTCTTCTTCATGTCTCTTCTTCATGTCTCTTCTACATCAACATGTGTCCCCTCTTCTTCATGTCTCTTCTTCATCAACATGTGTCCCCTCTTCTTCATGTCTCTTCTACATCAACATGTGTCCCCTCTTCTTCATGTCTCTTCTACATCAACATGTGTCCCCTCTTCTCCATGTCTCTTCTACATCAACGTGTGTCCCTCTTCCTCATGTCTCTTCTTCATCAACATGTGTCCCCTCTTCTTCATGTCTCTTCTACATCAACATGTGTCCCGTCTTCTTCATGTCTCTTCTACATCAACATGTGTCCCCTCTTCTTCATGTCTCTTCTACATCAACATGTGTCCCCTCTTCTTCATGTCTCTTCTACATCAACATGTGTCCCCTCTTCTTCATGTCTCTTCTACATCAACATGTGTCCCCTCTTCTTGTCTCTTCTACATCAGCATGTGTCCCCTCTTCTTGTCTCTTCTACATCAGCATGTGTCCCCTCTTCTTGTCTCTTCTACATCAGCATGTGTCCCCTCTCCATGTCTCTTCTACATCAACATGTGTCCCCTCTTCTTGTCTCTTCTACATCAGCATGATGCCACTTAATCATCTTAAAATGTGTATTTTTAAAGCCTACTTTTGTATTTAAACGCTTCTTTTTCACTCAGGATTCTTCCATCATCGACTTCTACCCCGACGACTTTGCCATCGATCTCAACGGCAAGAAATACGCCTGGCAGGGTGAGTCGCTTCCCTCCAAATAACTCTTCTTAAATCAACCTTTGAGAAGCTCAGAAGTTGTTGGAAATGTGCCTTTTTTATATATATATATATATATATATATATATATATATATATATAAACAAACCTATTCTAATGTTTTTTTAAATGTTTAAATTCATCCCTAGATAATCCACTTTTTCCCATGCACTGATTCATATCCCATGCTTGTTTCTCATTGGATGGCACTTTAACTTCCTGTATCCGTGCTGTTAATTTGAAGGAGTGGCCTTGTTGCCGTTTGTCGATGAACGCAGACTGTGGGCGGCTCTGGCGGACGTTTACCCCGACCTCACTACTGAGGAACGTGAGTACAAAGACACTATTTAAATGAACTAACTGTATGTATGTGCTGAGGGGATTAGTGTTGGACAGAAACGTAGCTTATCCTCATGATTGTCATTGATTTTTAAGTTTTAACAAGCGCCTGTCATGAAGTTTGCAATCTAAAACACAGACGGCAGTGGAAGAGATGAGATGGCACATTGGTAGAACATGTTATTTATAGTCGACATTATTCAGATGACATTGATTTACTATATACATGTATGTCTTCTTGCAGAGAGGAGGAACAGTCTTGGCAGCGACCTGATGTTTGTGGGGAAAGCTCACCCGCTGTTCGACTTCATTCACGAACTCTACCGCACAGAATCTAACGAGGTAACAACGACACACGAAACAACACGTTTAAATCAAAGTGACCGCGTTGTGCCGTCTTTAGAAGTAATTATTGTTGGTTATAACAAAGCTTTGAAATGGTGGACGCACTTTTAGACAGGGAGACACAAAGGGGCTGATGGGAAATGTAGTTTTAATGTTGACATGTTTTGTACTTGAGTTACACCTTTATACTTCTATATCTCAGAAGGATATACTGTCATTTATTTTAATACACTCAGAATAAATATTCAAAAAGATAACCAACAAATTAAATATCATATATCGTTTTATCCATCCATCCATCTTCTCCCGCTTATCCGTGGTCGGGTCTCCGGGTAGCAGTTCCAGCAGAGAGCCCCAAACGTTCCTTTCCCTGGCGACATCAACCAGCCTAGGGAGGCGTCCAGGTGGCATCCTTACTAGGTGCCCGAACCACCTAAACTGGCTCCTTTCGACGCGAAGGATATATATATATACCGTTTTATAGATTAAGCTAAAACCTTTATTGATGTCTTGGTGATTTCTCACAATCTCAGCAGTATACCAAGTTATTTAAAAGTACTTTTTTGTACTTAACGTGTACTTATATCCAAATATTTTTGAACTTTTAAGTAGGAAGCCTATCTTACTTTCTCAAAGTTCAGAGTTCAGGGTTTCCCACACATAGACTTCACTTGGGCGCCCAGGTATATTCACGTCCGCCAAAGTATATTTCGCGACCCATTTAGGTTTAATCTTTTTGTATCCGTCCGCGAGCACGACGCCATGCGATCGATTAACTACCCCTCCTGTGCCTCACCCTGCTATCGCGTGAAGGATCTACTTTATGCGCTCCGCACTAACTCCGGCGAACAGTTCATGAGCCACTATCCCCGTATACCAAGTTATTCAAAAGTACTTTTTTGTCTATTTTCATGGGAATATTTGTGTACTTTTAAGTAGGCAGCCTATCCTACTTTCTCAAAGTCCAATACAACGTCTTAATGTCTTGTTTTTACATACTTTTAATACTTAAAGACATTGACTTTAACAGAAAAGCAGGAAAACTGCATATCTAAAAAGCTACGAAGAGCCCTTTTGCTTTGTAGGAAATATTGTTAAAAAGATGATGGGGTTATGAAAACAGTTGCAGAGCTACTCTTAAGTAAACTTTCTAATGAAGGAACTTATAGGTATTTTATGTATTTACTTTGATTGAACTCAGTGTTTTATTCTCGATTGCTGAACCACCAACAACTTCACGGTACATTTGATGTTTTAGCAGCTAGTTTCTCAGAGTATATTATTTAACTGCAGCTGACTCTCTCCTCTCAGCTGCTCAGCCTGCTGAGTCGAACTTGCTGCATCACTGCTCTGCAGATGTGTCTCTGACGCTGAGCAGGTGTCGCCTGAGTCAGATTTGTTCTTGTTGATTATGCATTTTGCAAACCAAAGCAAATTGTTGTTGTGACTCAGAGTTTCCTAATGAGCACATCTGAAGAGAGAAGCACAACATTTCATCCCGAGGAACAAAGTCGATTTGCAGCACAGTCACTGCTGGAACAAGTTCAACATTGAATAAAATGGACTTTAAAGAGTAGAAAAAGTGACAATAATGACCGAACGAACGAAATGTCGTCAATTAGAGATATCAGAATGGAAAGACTTCATCTAATTGAGAACGTACATATTATCAGTGATTTTGAGGCAAATGAAGCCCCAAAAACGCCTGAATAAAAAAAAAAAATGAACAAATCTCCATATTTTACTTTATTTTGGCAGTTTCTTAATAATTTATTGTATTTATTTATGTAGGTCATAAGTGTGTATGTATATAGATGCTTAAATATATAAAAACAATTAAGAAAATCATATTTTGATATATTTTTTACGTAAATATTAAGATAGAAATATATCAAAGTATGATTTTCTTAAGACATTTATGGACAAAATATGTGTTTTTTTTTCCTGTCATTTAATAAAATCCTCATTTATGAATTTATTAAAACGTCCATATCTTGCTCGTTAAGGACACTGAGATCCCTGCAGAGCTGTGCCATGGGATCCAGGGTTTATTAAACCTTGACGGCAAACCTATTCTACCAGATCAGTAAGGACGCTTTATTCTCTCTATCTCGTGTTCTGATGTTTTTAACAAACGCATGGCGACTCCTCCTCCTTATTAACTTTTATTTAACATTTATTCTTCAGGCCAGTGACGTCCCCCATCCCAACGCTGCGAGACATCGCACACAACAGCGCCATCGGGTAAGAAACTCTCCCATAAATTGTCTAAAAGCAGAAGTGATAAACGTGTTTTCAGGTTGAAATATCTGACATTTCAATGCATTCGTTTATATCAAGAAATGAATATAAAACGAGGTGGTATTGTCGGTATTTCTCCATACAGACGTGAAGAAAAGCGCCTCCCCCTAGACCTAAAAACATAGCGGTTGAAAGAAATGGCACAATTTTTAAATCCTAAAAAGCGGTATTTAAAGAGCAGTTTAAGGGGCTGGTACCTGTTTATTTATACATTTAAAGCTCACCAAACAGATCATTCTAGCCACGCCTCATATCCCTCTATTTCACTTCCTGTTTCAAAAGTGCTGATTTGGGTATAAAGCTTTAGAGAGGAGGGGGCTGAGCTCATGCGGGACCCGGCAGCTACTGTCTAAACTAAATGCTGCCGTGATGAAACGCCATATCATGGATTATCAAGGATTCTCTCTGAAACAGTTTGGAGCTCAAAGGCTTTCTCTCTTGCCGGTTATACCACAAGGTGAGTTCCTTTTTACTTCCTGCTTCTTCACACACATGCTCTCCAGTACAGGTTAGCTGAGTGTTAGCGATGCTAATGTAAACACCGACCACATTACGTCCAAAACAGTCGGGCATTGTTTCTGATAGCAACGTTTCTGATTGGGCCGTGGGTCCACATTTCAGATATTACGTCATATCGGACGCAAATCTGGATCAGCTCCGTTGTTCCCCGTTTTTAGAGATTTGGGTACGGAGGAAAAGAAAGAGGGTTTTATTTCCTGACGCTGCGTGAGTTCCCTGATGCACCGGGGCACATTGATGAATTGCATCGTCACTTTGAGACCAAATCTGCGCCACAGAATTCTGATTGTTTTTCTCAGAATTTGGGTGTCGAAGTGAAAACTAAAAAAAGAACGTCAAAATGTCCACATAGCCCTAATCCCCTTCCCCAGTAATGCCTAGGTGTTCCATCCATTCTCTGTTTTTGAACAGTATACAGTACTTAGTATTCTTAGTATACATATACATATACTTTAAGTAAACAAACCATCTCGTATCTGTCCTGTATATTTTCCCAGTGATTCGCTGCCATACCGTTCTGCAGACATTTACAGCGCCGCTCCAAAGCAGATAATCTTTCGGCCACCTTTCTTTAGAATAATACACATTGAGAGAGAAAAGGCAGTCAGGAAGGAGCATGTGGGGAAATAACAGGGTGAGGAAGGCGAGGCAGGTTGAAAATGACAACCAGAATAATGCTCCGAAAATGTGAGCTGATGGAAGAGTGTTTGTTCTCGTTGTGAAATGATTCGTCTCCTTTTCCTTTTCCAGAGTGAAGTTCAGGGATCCTGCCTTCGAGAAAGACTTCGTGTTCAAGGCGGTCCTCCTCTCCGGAGCAAAGTGAGGGGTTTTTCTTTATTAAACTTCATCTCAGATATGATTTACCAAATGTTGAAAGCTTTTTGTCTCAGGTGTTAACGTAGGAGTTCATTTAGCACCGCTCAGTATTTCTTATGTCGTCTAAAAATAACATGAAAAGACCTAAAATAATTATTCCTGTCTGGTTCTCAGGCTATTAGTTCCTACTAAGGAAGTACTTTAAAAACACAAATATATACATGAATTATTTTATCTGTAATTTCCCAAAACAGCTGCTCAATTTAGGTTTTATCAAACAATTGGATATTTAGCTTTTGATGGGGACTATTTTCAGTGGCGGATTGATACACATTTGGTGCTCTAGTTAGTTTTTGTTGGGAACTATTAAAAACAAATATAATATGATTTAAAACAAAGATAAGCACACCAGCACTTATCTATTGCATAACGATAAGAAAATATTAATGTTTCAGTTTCAGGGTCAATTATGAAAAACATTTTGCAGGTTTAAGTTGGTAATGATAATAGGGCCCCTTTAAGGCGAGACACGGCAGGCAAAAACATCGTTTTTCAAGTACTGGTCAATTTTGAGATGTTGTGCTATTTTGATTCCATAACATGTTTTCTTTCAGGCTTTTGGAAGGAAAACGTACAAAATACACATTTAAGTGTTTATTTTACTATAGTTTGTCTATTTGCGTCTGTATATTTCTCCTAAATTCACCAAAAGTTAGCATTCTAACGTAACATAAAGTACCGCGACCGCTGTGTGCACCATGTCAACAGAGGTATCGCTGGAAAGCTCCGTCTCTCCTGCACAATCTCATCTGATCCAAATATGGTCATTTCCTTTGTATCAGCAACCAATCGTGAAAGCACAAAGGGGTCTTAAACCAAGAAACAAAATCTCATTGGCTGGTGTCAATTTCTGACAACGTGATTCGTTCAGATGCGTCACGTGATGTGCTAAAACACCTCCTGGTTAGCTTTCCGCTAGAAATTGAAATCTCAAAATGTCAAAAGAACGGCGAAAAAAACGTTCAGAGAAGACGCCAACAATTGTCAATTGCACGAAGCAAGGTTATAAAAAAAAAAATGACCCTGAACATGAAATACCTTCACGGAGTGCATCGATGCGCAAGCTGTCATCCAAAGACCAGGAGGGTTTAGCTAGCGCCTCACTGCAATCTTTAAAGGTCCTTTTCTCAAAATGAGTTTTTTCTCCTACTCTGAGTTCGAAATTTCAACTTCAGTTGCACTTACATACACCAAACCTTCCAGTTATATTCCTATCAATATTATGAAGGCTTTTACAGAAGGGTTTGTTCATATATCATTCATAGCCTGAATTATACAACATTGTACCTAAAAACATGGCGAAAATGGATATTTTAGGGCTGTTGACAGTATTTTCTGATTTATGGAGTGATAAAAAGAGATATCCAATATCCCTTCTGTAAAAGCCTTAGATTCTAATATGACTACAAAATGAAACAAGAATTTTGAATCTGGCTATATCCAAAGTTCAGATTTCGATTCCTGCAATGTGTTAAAATATGTGCATATTTAATGAGATAATGGATAATTTGCATATTTAAACATGCTATTTCAGAAAACTTGTAATACAAAAGACAATTGCCTTATTGTAAGTAATTAACTGGAGAAATTTCTAGCTGATACCTTTAAGTTAAAAAAATTACCCTATTCACCTGGGTGTCTCGCCTTAAGTTGGTAATGACAGTATTTCTTATAACGTCTAAAAAATAACATGAAAATACCTAAAATATGATTTCTGTCTGTGGTTCTCAGGCCATTAGTTCCTACTAAGGAAGTACTTTTAAAAACATATATATATATATACTAATGTTTTATCTGTAATTTCCCCAAAAAGCTGCTCTGTTTTTATCAAACAATAGGAAATTGTGATTTTGATGGGGACTATTTTCAGCAGCGGATTGATACAAATTTGGTGCTCTAGTGATCATTTGTTGGAACTACTTTCAGCGGCGGATTAATAATAATATATTTTATTCATAGAGCTTTTCTTGAAACTCAAGGACACCTTAAAGAGTAAAAAAATCATAAACACAACATTAATGACAGATTAAAAGCAGATGATTGAAAATGACCGCCCTCACCTCTGTGATTTCACATATCAATGTACTTTAACTCTTGTTGTTGTTGTTGTTGTTGTTGTGTCTTCAGGATGCCCAATGCGGTGCTGAAGCCCGGGGACTGGGAGAAAGGGAACAGACAACCATGGAGACCCCAAACGGGCTTCAACCAGCACCGACAGCCGGCCCACCTGGACCAGTCCGGCTTCAGAGCTCTGGGGTAACTTCCTCTCTTCATATCTATCAAAAAGCTATTTAAAAAAACACTGAAGGAGTCAAACTTGTCTGATCAAGCTAAGAAATCTCTATCGATGCTTCATTTTCGTTCTCTTTGATCAATGAATTTGGGTTTAGGTGGTTGGTTGTTAGGCACAGGTCTCTGAAATAAACACACAAAACGTGTATTATTTTAATAGGCTCTAATGTTAAAGGGTTACATGCAGTGTTTCCACCAGACCAGGGCTGAGGGGGAGGGCTTGAATTTTGACTTGAGCCGTCCCTTATAGATACTGTCTTTTTACGTTAGTGAGCCGGACGATTTGGCTCGGCTCTCTTAAAGCGCCGGCTGTGTCGGCTCCCACACGGCTCTTCATGTTACCACAGTTTACCACGGAGCCTCGGTTTCTCCGCTGCGAGGCTCTGGTGCTCGCAGCTCACGCGCGTGCTCCACTAGCACCTGCGGCGCTCATCGCGTCCACATCGCGCACGTTCCGTGTTGTCCTCTAGCAGGCATCGCCGATGTCGGGAAACGATCTTCAATACTCCGTTGCCCCCCCAGAGGGATGTCCTTGTCCTTTTTCCTTTTCGTTATTTCAAGCAATACAAACTCTCGATCTTCTCTGGAATTATTAATATTTTTGGACGCCCTCGGCTCGAGTTCAGGGCGTCAAATGACGGCACGACGCCCGCCTGGCAGAAGCGCTGGTTACACTGAAACTACAGGTCGAACAACTCAAAAACACAAAATTTCCTGACTGTCATTTTCAATATTTTGTAGTCTCAAACAGAGACATCCAGACGAGGAAGTGCTCAAATGCTGACTAGCCATTAAAAACTGTCAAATTTGCTAAGACATCACTATCGGTTCTTCATTTTCGTTCTCTTTGATCGAGGAATTTGGGTTTAGGTGGTTGTTTGTTATGAACAGTTCTCTGAAATAAACGTATATTATTTTACAAGCCCCTAATGTTTAAGGGTCACACTGATTCTATAGGTTGAACAACTCAAAAACATAAGGTTTCCTCAATATGTTAGTCTAACAGTCATCTGTAGACACTTCCAGACGAGGAAGTGCGAAAATATTGACTCATTTCATGGTTTTAGGACTTAATGTCACTCCTTTATACCTCATGGGGAACAAATTGTCCCCTAAGATAGTCTTTCAAATAAACGGCAATTAGTAAAAAATTATTGTAATTTTCCTCATTTTTTGCAGCTTATAAACAAGCAGAGTAATTTAAATCTCACACACCTGCTTGGACCCCTTCCTGCAGTTTGTGATATCATTTTAAGAGTATTAAACAACGCCAGCAGTGACTCAGTATTGAGATTCGTGGCGGACACAGTTCAGTATTTTAAAACAGAAAATGTGTTTAAATGTCTGCACCCCTCCCTCTCTCCACGCTCCCCATTAAGCAGCCGTGCTTGATTGTGATCGAAGCTGCGCACAGTGATATTATCATTAAGGAAATGTGAATAATTGAACATCTGGCGCCGTGCGACTGTGGCGTGTTTGGGAATTAATCATGCAGCAGGATGAGGAAACTCGATGTAATCCAGTTTTTGGGGTTTTCCTGCTAAATAAGACTTTAATTCAGGCAGTTATGAGGCTCGATGGGGCCAAACAGCCAGGTGCTGAGAGGAGGAATCCTCTTAACGGATATAATCTTTTATCGTGTTTGGATATCATTCACTGAGGGGTTTATTAGAAGCCAGTGATGATGGAGACTTGTCTAAGAAACACAGAACAGTAAAACAGTATTTTCTTTGTATATTAAGACGCCGTTTACACGAGAACGGGTTGGATCCGCATAGTTTCTCTTGCGTATAGCCCTTTCGTTTACACGAGGCCGTAACAAAACGATAGAAACGGACCCCACAAACGATAACGGGTCCCAACTGGTGGATAGATTTGCAAGCGAAACGCTCTGGGGGGTCCGTGTGATCGCCTCGATACGATCATTTCCTGAAAAAATAACGATAGCCCCGCCTCCCCCCGCCTTTGTTTGTGCCTCACACATCCGGGGGGGGGGGGGGGGATCTTATACTCGCTGCTTTTGGTGTATTTTGTGGCGGAAGTTACAGCGCCAGCTACAGGCCCGGCATATGTACTACAGCGTTCTCGTGTGAACCGACGCGTCAAATGAAACGAATACGTGTGAACGGAAGACTTTTTTGAAAACGCATACTGTGCATAAACGCAAACGTTCCCGTGTGAGCAGCACCTTAGTAGGGCTGCTCAATTAATCGTATTTTAATCGTATTTTAATCGCGATTACGGTTATGGCTTGCAGCGATTACGAAAACATCGTAATAAAACTATTATTTATTATTATTACTTATTTTTTTGGGTTTTCAGTTGAGTTATATTTAAAGTTCAGGGAAATCAACTGTTAAAAACATACTGTTCAAATGTTTGTCTCCAATAAATGGATGTTTTCAAAGTCAATGAATAATCGCATTTAATAATCGCAATTACAATTATTGACCCAAATAATCGAGATTATGATTTTTGCCATAATATGAAGTGTTTTTGTATCTAAATCAGACTATTGAATAATTCACACGTTTAAAGTAGTGTTAGTCGATTCAAATATTTAATCACGATTATTCGTACATTTTTAATCTGTTCTAAAAGTTTTTAATACTCTTATCAACACGAGTGGACAAATATGCTTTATGCAAATGTTTGTTTATGATCATTTGAGCAATGACACACAACAATCTCTCTGCTACTCCATCTCTCCTCTCAGGGAGAGGAGAGGGGGAGACATACAGCGGGGGTAGTGATACTCTTTCTCTCCCTTTCTCTCTCTCTCTCTTTCTCTCTCTCTCTCTCTCTTCTCTCTCCTTTTCTCTCTCTCTCTTTCTCTCTCTCTCTCTCTTTCTCTCTCTCTTCTCTTTCTCTCTCTCTTTCTCTCTCTCTCTCTTCTTTTTCTCTCCCTCTCCCCCAACCTGTCAGCATCAGCTGTGTGCTTGGCTTGCCGTTTAAAACACCTTTTCTTGTATCCAATTCTCTCCCTGAAATCCTCACCACCATTCCCAACTAACAACGTCAAGCACTTTCCTTCTCTCTCTCTCGCTCTGAAACTACGGGGCGGCCGAGGACAAATACACATGCGTTAATCGCACGTTAAATTAGTTAACTTGACAGCCCTAATTATTATCTTTGCTTTTGAAAGAGATGCCATTTCATAACCTGTTTCTTAATGTCTTTCATTCAAAGGCGCTGTATAAATAAACTTGTTTTTGTATAAAGAAAATACAAAATGGATATGTTTTCGTTGTTGTGAATACGTTTCTAACAGTATATCTTTCTCTGCGTCTTCCTCTTCAGTCACAGTATGAACAGAAACCAACATGGAGGAAGAGGAGGAGGAGGGGGAGGAGGAGGAGAGGAGGAGGAGGAGGAGGAGGTGGTCAGTATAGCAACACTGCTCCACCAAACTCCTACCAAGGAAACTACAGAGGTCAACAAAGTGGCGGACACCAGCCTTTCCAACGTAAGACACACACACACACACACACACACACACACACACACACACACACACACACACACACACACTTCTTCAAGTACAGCTACATATCCGCATCGAACTGTCTCTCTTTAACCCACAAATATGTTGGTTTTTAGAAACGGCTTCCTTGTCTCGTATTGAAGCCGATTCTCTCCCGTCATCTGCAGGAAATTCAGTATTTGGTCATTTCTATTAAGTCGGATTCCTATTTGACCAACATCAGGCTTACCGTGATTATATAGCATCAGTACATAGCTTTGAGACAACTTCAATCATGTTCGTCTAATCGACAAAGATTACCTGCAGATTAAAATGCAACAGCATCGTGTGAATGCCAAAAAACAAAACGTAGACCATCAGATACCGTCACTCTTTCCACCCGGCGCTAAACTGTGTCTCTTACAGACCCAAATATTTAGCTTTTTCAAACATTTAACGGCTTCCTTTTGTTCAGAGATGACTGAACGTCGTCTCGAATTGAAGCCTGCAAGAAATTCAGTATTTGGTCATTTCTCTAATTCACAAATATTACCTCCTCCTTACTGATGGTCTTAAACAAAACGTAGACCATCAGATACCGTCACTATTTCACTCAGCGCTAAACTGTGTCTCTTACATACCCAAATATTTAGCTTTTTCAAACATTAAACGGCTTCCTTTTGTTCAGAGATGACTGAACGTCGTCTCGAATTGAAGCCGATTCTCTCCCCGTCGTCTAATCACGCCGCTCTGCAGTTTGACTTTGATGTGCCAATTTGCAAGCGGATGAATAATCTGCCGTTTCCACTGATAGCGCGGGGGAGTCGAAGCTATTCTGGGGCCACTTCATGCAAATGAATCACCTCCTCTGGCCTCTGCCGCTCCTTCCTAATGTTAAACTCCCCAATTAGCTGTGCAGGATATTCGTGTTTTATCTCATCTGTGTTCTTTCCATCATCATTGGGGAAATTATTACCTGGGCTCTGATTCTCGTCCGTGTTCTGGTTGATTTATTATTATATAAAGCACCAAGAGGATAAATGAAGATGTTTTGGGTGATTTATTTTGCTATAAACCTCTGACTTTATCCTTGTGCTTTGAACGTAACTTAAAATTAAACGTTTGACTCAACAGCGAATACACTTTTTTAATATAGATTTGTAATATAGAAAGCCCCTGGAGTGTAAATGGTAATATAGCACTGATATTTTATTCAATTGTTGATGATTTTTGCTAGGGCTGTGCGATTATGGCAAAAATCATAATCACGATTATTTTGAGTCAATATTTGGTATATTAAAAAACGTCATCCATTTACTTTGAAAACATACATTTATTGACAAACAGTTTGATTACCTTGAACTTTAAGTCATTCAACTGAAAAAAAGACTTTCTTTTTTTAAATAAAATTATTAATCGTTTTATTTCGATTACGTTGTTTTCGTAATCGTTGCAAGCCAAAATCGAGATTAAAATACGATTAATTGCACAGCCCTAATTCATCTTTGGCCGTTTTCTAGTGATTGTTTTTGCCATAAACCTCTGACTTTATGCATTCAACGCACCGTGCATTTTTTTGGTCTTAATTGACACGTTTAACTCTCAGCAGCTGGAATAATTAATCTCTTTCTAACGACATAAACTCCAATATATATTTTTCTTTAATCTCAATATTTTTTCCACATCCTTGGTCTTCTTTTTCCTCAAACAATGACCGTCACATGCTCAATTTTGGCCTAAAATGACACATTTAACCATCAGTAACTGGAATTATTAATTATTATTTACATAGATATTTAAGATAGAACTTAAATGGCATTGTAACACTGATATTTAATCTATTTTTGTCCATTTAAAGTTATAAATCCTTGTATTTTTTGCTCAAATGATGGCCGTCACATGCTTAATTTTGCTCTAAAATGACATGTTCGACTCAGCAGCTGGAATTATTCAACTTTTTGTATTAACACAAATTCCAGTATGTATTTCTCTTTAATCTCTATATTTTTTTACATCATCGTTGGCTGTATTCTGGTCATTTCTAAGTAAGGGATAGTGTAAGAAAAAGCCGGTCATTAATGAAACTTTATCAACCTCGCCAATAAGCAGTCAACACAAAATCTTCAAACATTTGTCTTCATCATTATTGCCTAGTGATATTCTGCTAAGTGAATACTTCGGTAAAGTAACATCATGACAAAATAGTACTCGAGTATTTCCATTTTATGCCACTATACTTTACTCCACTTATTTTCAGAGGCAACTATTGTTGTTTTACTAGTTTAACAAGCTTTCATATTAAAACGCGTATAAAAACACATGATGTAACACAGGACTGTACTACACAGTATTTTAGAAAGTATCTGCTTGAGTTGCATAGGATTACTTTTAAGTAAAGGATCTGAGTAGTTTTTACACCTAGTCACCAAACGCACGAGGCCTTGGTGACAACAGACGTGTGTATTTTCACAAAACGTTGCTTTAATGTCTCAGAAAACACACATTTTCATTTTAAAACCGTTATATTTGTAGAAGTGATTCTGTGTTCTGGTGATTTTTCTTTATCAGATTTAATATATCAAGTTTCTGAAGCTTACATTTTGCTTTTAATTCTCAAAATGGATGTTAAATTCTCAATTTATGAAGTGCAAGCAATATCAAATTGGCCTGGCACAAAGAGATCTGCACAACAGAAGTCGATTGAAGCCACATGTGAATTGGTATTTGCGATTTATGAGATTATTATTCTGACATTAAAGTCAAAAATCTCAGATTAACCTCGGGAACAAAAAATACATTTTCGGTCAGATCTAAAAAATAAAATTCACCTGGAGCCCGAAACCTCTTCCGTGCTCCACGCTGTAAAGCTCCAAAATATAAATGTTCTCATTCACGTCCCAGTTCAGCTCCTGCCCTGCCGTGGTGCCCTTGAGCAAGGCACCGGACACCCCTCACTCCCATTGCTCCCCGGGCGCTGTACAATAGCTGCCCACTTGGCTCCTGGTGCTAGGATGGGTTCAAAGCAGAGAAAACATTTCACTGTGTGCTCTGCATGTGAGACCATTAAAGAGGGGTTCATCCCTCCCCTATATATATATATATAAATAAAAATTAATTAATCATGATTAATCACCATTCAAACTGTCCAAAATATTCCATTTCTTTATGTATATTGTTTTACTGTATGGGGCGGGCCATTCTGCACAAGAGTTAAATGCTTTTTAACGCAATTAATTAAAAAATTAATTACCGCCGTTAACACGATAATTTTTACAGCATTAGTATATATATATAGTTAGTTATGGTCTTACATAACATAAAGAGAAACTAGATTAAATCCCCGCCTTATCCAAGTATAACATCGGCATCTGCAGGAATGTGATTATCCGTAGGCGGCTTTTTTATGATACACGTTTTAATATACGTGGAGTTTAAGCTAGTAGGTGGGTTGTCGCTACAGTAGCTAGTAGGTGGGTTGTCGCTACAGTAGCTAGTAGGTGGGTTGTCGCTACAGTAGCTAGTAGGTGGGTTGTCGCTACAGTAGCTAGTAGCTACAGTAGCTAGTAGGTGGGTTGTCGCTACAGTAGCTAGTAGGTGGGTTGTCGCTACAGTAGCTAGTAGGTGGGTTGTCACTACAGTAGCTAGTAGCTACAGTAGCTAGTAGGTGGGTTGTCGCTACAGTAGCTAGTAGCTACAGTAGCTAGTAGGTGGGTTGTCGCTACAGTAGCTAGTAGGTGGGTTGTCGCTACAGTAGCTAGTAGGTGGGTTGTCGCTACAGTAGCTAGTAGGTGGGTTGTCACTACAGTAGCTAGTAGGTGGGTTGTCGCTACAGTAGCTAGTAGGTGGGTTTGACGCTACAGTAGCTAGTAGGTGGGTTGTCGCTACAGTAGCTAGTAGCTACAGTAGCTAGTAGGTGGGTTGTCGCTACAGTAGCTAGTAGGTGGGTTGTCGCGACAGTAGCTAGTAGGTGGGTTGTCGCTACAGTAGCTAGTAGCTACAGTAGCTAGTAGGTGGGTTGTCGCTACAGTAGCTAGTAGGTGGGTTGTCGCTACAGTAGCTAGTAGGTGGGTTGTCGCTACAGTAGCTAGTAGGTGGGTTGTCACGACAGTAGCTAGTAGGTGGGTTGTCGCTACAGTAGCTAGTAGGTGGGTTGTCACGACAGTAGCTAGTAGGTGGGTTGTCGCTACATTACATAACATGTTACTTGTTAGACGCTTTTATCCAAAGCGACTTACATACATTCAGTACTGTGGACAATCCCCACAGGAGCAATTTGGGGTGAAGTGTCTTGCCCAGGGGCACAACGACATGCTGACTGCAGTGGGGTTTGAACCTGTGACCCCTGATCCCAACACCAAGGCTCTATCCACTGCGCCACACGCCTCCCTACAGTAGCTAGTAGGTGGGTTGTCGCTACAGTAGCTAGTAGGTGGGTTGTCACTACAGTAGCTAGTAGGTGGGTTGTAGCTAGTAGGTGGGTTGTCACTACAGTAGCTAGTAGGTGGGTTGTCACTACAGTAGCTAGTAGGTGGGTTGTCACTACAGTAGCTAGTAGGTGGGTTGTCACTACAGTAGCTAGTAGGTGGGTTGTCACTACAGTAGCTAGTAGGTGGGTTGTCACTACAGTAGCTAGTAGGTGGGTTGTCTCTACAGTAGCTAGTAGGTGGGTTGTCACTACAGTAGCTAGTAGGTGGGTTGTCACTAAAGTAGCTAGTAGGTGGGTTGTCACTACAGTAGCTAGTAGGTGGGTTGTCACTAAAGTAGCTAGTAGGTGGGTTGTCACTACAGTAGCTAGTAGGTGGGTTGTCACTACAGTAGCTAGTAGGTGGGTTCGAAACCCGAGCCCGCAGAAGTTTTCAGGCAATGTCCTCCCCTCTATCCCTCAATTGAACACCCTCTCAGGAATAAAGGCACTCTGGCCCAAAAAGAAAACGTTAAAAAAATTATGGATTAGCCCTGCTGTAAAGTTTCAACTTAATAATATATTTTCTCTTTGTCATCGGCGATGCAAGATCTTACATAACATGAAGAGAAAGTAGATTAAAAACCTGGTCTTATCCAAGTATAAAATCAGCATCTGCAGGAATGTGATTATCCGCACAAGTATCTCTTCTCTCTGCAGCCGGGGGCTTTTGTCCAAAAAACACTTTTTCTGCTCGGCCAGTAATCACCGCAGGCTTTTCTGCTCCGGGCTTTTGTCATTTTTCGGGGTCTGATTGGCGTTGTGGGAGACCCTGGCCTGTAATGAGACTCTGGAGTGGAAACAGTGGAAACAGCAACCCCCCCTTTCCTCCTCTCTCGCTCTGATAAAAGCATCTGGGTGTGATGCGTTGTGAAGAGGGTTGAAACCAAAGTTAACTTCCCCCTTTGAGGCGTTTCTACCCCCTGCGGTGATGTGTCAACACGCTGCCTCTGAAACCCGCCGCCAGGCTTTGTGATCCTCAGAAACACCGTCTGGAGTTTAATAAGGTTTGGGGAGGAAGGGGGGTCTCTGCAGGGGGCCATTATTGTCTTTATTGACACACACTGACACCAAATTTTAACCAAAGTAACAGATTCATCCAGCGGCCGCAGAGGATGATAAGCCTGCACTTCAGAGTAACAACTGCACTGAATAGCTTCTGTAACAAGGAGGAACACAGGGACTACGTTATGCACAATACTTCGGTAAAGTAACATTATGACAAAATAGTAATCGAGTATTTCCATTTTATGCTACTTTATACTTTACTCCACTTAATTTCAGAGGCAACTATTGTCGTTTTACTAGTTTTAACAAGCTTTCTTCATATTAAAACACATATAAAAACACATAGGGATGCCAGCGATTTTTCGAATATTCGTTAGTCTCCATAATCGAAAATTATTTTTTAAAATTCGATTTTATTTTTATATATTCTTTTATTATTATTTATGTTTTTCATTTTTTTTTTCCTGGCTTAGTTTCAACCAAAATATAGACTAATGCTAATAATAGTAATCGTTTTAATAATTGTAAATGGCCATTGGTCACACCACCAGTTTGTTTTACTGTAAACTTGGAGGAAGCCAGCAGCGGGGCGGCGAATAATCGATTAATATTCGCTGTCCGATTTTCGAATTTGATCATGGTCCGTTTCTGGCATCCCTAATAACACAGGACTGAACTACTATACTACACAGTATTTTACAAAGTGATTATACTTGTGTATTTCTGCTTGAGTTGCATTGAAGTCAGGATTTTACTAGTTTTATTAGTAGACAAAATACTACTCGAGTATTTCCATGTTATGCTACTCTTATACTTTACTCCACTTAATTTCAGAGGCAACTATTGTCGTTTTACTGTAGTTTTAACAACCAAAGTTACTTTTCCCCTATTAAAACGCATATATGTAACGCAGGACTGTACTACTATAGTATTTTAAAAAGTATCTGAAAGTGATTGACCACTTTATGCTACTTTATACTATACTCCACTTAACTTCAGAGGCAAATATTGTCGTTTTAATAAGCATAGTTAGTTCATATTAAAACGCATTTAAAAACACATGATATAGGAGAAGATAAGCATCTAAAACTGATTATACTTGTGTACTTCTGCTTGAGTTGCATTTGAAGTCAGGATTTCACTAGTTTTATTAGTAAAATGGGGCCATTATTGTCTTTATTGACACACTGACACCACATTTTAACCAAAGTAACGGATCCATCCAGCGGCTGCAGAGGATAAGCCTGCAAACACTTCAGAGTAACAACTGCACACAATGAACACTGTGGTGGACAGAGACTACGTATGCATTAAGTAAAGTAACATTATGACAAAGTACTACTTGAGTATGCTACTTTATACTTCACTCCACTTAATTTGAAAATATTGTCGTTTTACTATAGTTTTAACAAGCTTTCTTCATATTAAAACGTGTATAAAAACACATGATATAACACAGGTAGTGCTGCGTACCTGGACTCACATTCAGGTCCGGACTCAAGTCCAGAGACTTATAAGTCCGGACCTGAACCCATGGCTTGTGTCAAGTTGCGTGAGTAACTAAAGTGAACTTATTGTGAGCTAATTATCAATTGAAAATTAACTCATAATCAACTCAAATTCAAACTCATCAGGTTTATTGCGCTCCCTTCCAACTTGTGTCTACATTTCTCTACAAAGTACAAATGTAAAAAAAACACTTTTTGCCACTTAGTCTACAAATTCAATTCAAAACCTTTATTTATCAGGTGAAATCCCATTGAGATCAATGATCTCTTTTTCAAGGGAGACCTGCAGCAGTAGGTTCCACAAGAAGACATCAAAACATAAAAAACAGAACAACAAAAGGACATCATACAGCAAAATGTACAGGGATTACAATTTACATATTTAACCACATGTACAGGTACCAACAGCATCTGATTGAGTAGCATCCAACCGAGCTTTAAAAACATGTAGTGCTACTAGCTTGGTAATTCTCCATTCTTTTTGCAGACTGTTCCATGTTAGTGGAGCTGCACATCTAAAAGCTGTCTTCCCTAAGACAGTCCTAGCACTTGGCACATTTAATAAAACCACAGCATGCGATCTCAGGCAATAAGTACTTTCAATTCGCAGAGAGATCAGGGAGCAGATATAAGATGGTAGTTTATCCAACATGGCTTTGTAAATGAAAAAGTACCAGTGGCTGAGCCTCCGTACAGTAAGTGATGGTATACAGGGTACAGTGATGCGTAAGTGCTTTACAATTTGTCATAAATCTCAGTGCACTGTGATACGCAGCATCTAACTTGCTCAGGTAATTGGCAGGTGCATTCATATATAACAGATCACCAGAGTCCAGCACAGGTCAAAGGTCACAGAGCCTTTTCCTGGCCTCAAGCGAGAAACAGGACTTGTTCCTGTAGAAGAAACCTAGCCTAACCCTCAGCTTTTTAAGCAGGTTATTGACCTGAAGTTTAAAAGTGAGACAATCATCAAACCAGATACCAAGGTATTTATAACAGGTAACCACTTCAAGTTTTATTCCTTGCGTAGTTACAATATCCAAAGTAGTCTCTGGTGTATTTTTAGCTTTAGAAAATAAATGACTTATGACTTATGACAGCAACTACAGTGAACTACTACAGAGTTCAAACATTTATTTCATTTACTAAAGTAACCAAACAGTCCCTGAGCTGACTGAGCCTACATCCTTTAAAGCCCCGCGGCATTGTGTTTACATGACCCGGGCCGTGACGCCGTAGACCAAACAAAGGAGTTGGCTACACTACCAAATATCCAATATGGCGACCAGCAGCCCACGCTGTCCACTATGTCTAAGCCAATCACATCGCTAGCTTCCCTTGACGTCACACAGATCTCGCGAGCAGTTGCGATATTTTGCGATATTTTGCGAGACTTCGTGAGTTCAGTAATGGCCGCCATATCAGAAGCCGACACGATGTTTTTCGTCTTTTCTCAGCGTAATTTCTCGATCTGAAGGTTTTAGATGGTTTGGAACAAAAAGGAGAATATACGTAAGTGCTAGTTTTTTTTGCGAGTCCAAGTACCGGTTTCCGACGTTCAACCGAAACTTTTTACAAGTCGCCGCACTAGTTACAGGACTGTACTACTATACTACACAGTATTTTACAAAGTATCAAGCTGATTATACTTGTGTACTTCAGCTTGAGTTGCATTTGAAGTCAGGATTTTACTAGTTGTATTAGTACACGAGGCCTTGGTGACAACAATGTATTTTCATAAAACGTTGCTTTAATGTCTCAGAAAACACACATTTTCATTTTAAAAACGTTTTATAAAAACATATATTTGTAGATTATTCATTTTCTGACGCCTCGGCTTGTTTCTAAGTAATTAATACTCAACATTGATTCAACATTGTACCCTCAAACATCCTAAAAACTGAACATCATTGACTTTAACAGAGACTTATTGTTGAAGCTCGAAGGATTTGAGGGTATTTATTGGCTGTAAGGATGTTTGACATTAACACAAATACTTTTGTTAGATAAATGGTAAGAGTGGAACAACGTTAAATATCTAATATTTATTGTGGGAAGAAGTTTAAGGGAAAACGATAACGTGATGGGAGTCACACAACGTCACTTTCATTGAAAATGTAATATAATTTAAGGTCACAATCAGCTTACAATAGCGGTCAGTGCTCGCTGCAATCATGTGCAAAATAATATATATTTGAACACAAAAAAATACGCATTCTTTGGTCACTTTTGACCTTCAGAAGTGTCATTATTTGACACTTTTTTGTTGTCGTTTTTGACTAATATTTAATTGGAAAGTCCCATATTTAAGCCAAAAAACATGCGAATTGTAGACTAAGTTCCGTGCATCAGTTTATGTAATTTAAATACTATATATTATGTATTTTAGTGCAGGTCCAATGCTGTATGGAGCCATTTTAAAACATCTTTGTTATTGTTGATACCAGTCAAATCTTCCTCTGATTTGAAGCCAGCTGTCTCTCATTTAGACCTTTTAAAATCCTATCTGAAATGTTTCTCTCCAGCTTGTCTCCGTTGTGCAGAAAGAGTTACTGTCCTGCTGCTGAGTCAAATAGTCGCTGCACTAATTGAAAAGAGGCGGAGCGAGGCGTTTAGTTGTTTAGTGCCGGCGTTAATACAGTGCACACATCGCGTGTTTTAAGGATTTAAAGCGTAATCCTCGTTGGCTTTTGTCCGCCGCAGACTGGAGGTCTATACACTTTCAGATCATTGTTAATTAAGCAGATTGACAGGTGTCCACTTGTAATTCTGTCCTTTGAGTCAGGGGAGAGCAGAGCGAGAGTTATAATTGGAGCCCGGCTGGGTGGTCCACTTAAAGTTTGTTGGCGCAGGAGATAATCAAACATGAAAACTGAATGACAAAAAACAAAATGATAATGTGGCGACAGCAGTCTGCCTGCTGGCCGCTAATTGTGAGGTTTTACTTCTCCTCGGCAGCGGAGAACTGGGGGGACTAGGACCACTACTATTTCAACCCAGTCTAGTATAGTCACAACATAAATGTAATCTATTGATTCGTGTTCAACACAATTTCCCCCTTTTTTTCGTGTCACACAGAACGATTTTAAAAGCAATGTATTTCTATTGGTAGTGTGTTTCGTGCCTGCGTCTTTTTGTCGGGTCTTGGACGACCGGAAGCTGTGGGGTTCATAAAAACATGTTCTTACTCAATATCAAGCCACGATTATTGTTTTTATTTTAAATCGTATAATGTCTGACTTTTTTTGCCGTCCGCGAGGAAAATAAATGAGCCTCAGAATTAGGGCTATATCCGAATATTCGTTCGTTGGAGTACTATTCGGGTTTCAATTTCGTTATTCGTTTTGTTTGTTTTTTCCCCGTTTTTTCTCTCAAATTGAATTTATTGAAATCTCCAATATCAACGTAAGAGCTTGTGCCTCTTCGGGGGGTGCTAACACTTAACCATACACGTTATCGTTTACTTTCTCCGTCTTTATATGTAGATATAACTTTTTCTCCGTTAATCTCTGTCACGTTGTTTCCATAGCAACAACAACTTCCAACAACAGCTCTACCTCTCCTTCAAAATAAAAGCATGTCAATACAAAATAGGAAGCCAAGCCAAATTACACTTAAGACAAATACAACTGCATCGAAAGTAACACACACAATGCGATATCCTTTTCAATTTCAAAGAACACAAATTGGGTTAATAACTATAAAACTACAATACTGTAGAATAACTAAATTAATGCCATGAATAAACCGAAATACACGCGTTGAAGCGGTTCGCTTCGCGCGGGCCGAATATTCGAATATTCGCTGCTGATAGCTACCGAATATCCGGAGCCCGAAAAATGGTATTCGGGACAGCCCTACTCAGAATACTGAAATCTGTATTTTAAAAATATTTGTTTCCTTCTAATTTGTTATTATTTGGCGCAGGCACGAAACATACTACCAATATAAATACATTGCTTTTAAATCGTTCTGTGTGACGGGAAAATGGTGTTGGTGAACACGAATCAATAGATTACATTTCGTGACTATAACACAAAATGCCGTGAGACTGGGTTGACTATTTAGAAATATTTATGGCTATTTGACCTCCATCCTTTGGGTACTAAAACCCTTTATGAACACAGTTAGAAACCCACTACATTCATACAGTTTTGTAAATGTAGCGTTAGGTGTAAATATGCACATTGAGTTTTATCTCGTTGCACTTTCATCGCTACTACCTCTGCTGTTACCACTCTGCACGTTATTGGTTATATTTTGTCTAATTTGGTCATTTTGCATATTTGTGTCGTAACTCTGGATCTCTCTGATGTCATTTAGCATCTTCTAAGTTCATTATGCATCTATTTCTCCCTTCCTTTCTGGTCATTGACGGTGTTTTTCTTTAGTCATGTGTATGTTTTTCTGTCTAATTTCACATTGAATTTGATCTCGTTGCTCTGTCATCGCAACTACCTCTGCTTTGAAATGGTAAATGGACTGTACTTATATAATAATAATAATAATCCTTATATTTATTATAGTGCTTTATCAATGACTCTCAAAGCGCTTTACAGATACACATTACACATACAGATCATACATGTAATGGTCATCTACTGTGGACAATACCCACAGGAGCAAATTCGGGTGAAGTGCCTTGCCCAAGGACACAACGGCCTGACGCAGTGGGGCGGGAGCGGGTTTCGAACTGGAGTTCCCCAGCACCCCCCTTGATCTGATGATCAAACGCACAGACCACTGCGCCACCCGTCCCTATATAGCGCTTTATCCAGTCTTTAAGACCCCTCAAAGCGCTTTACCTAATACATGTCATTCACCCATTCACACAGAGCAGTGTACCTTACTCTAGGACCTAACATTCACACACCGTTGGCCATCGGGAGCAACTCAGGGTTAAGTGTCTTGCCTAAAGATATATCGACTGCACGGGCTGGGATCGAACCCACAACCTTCTGGTTGAAAGACGACCGCACTCCCTCGCAGCCACAGTCGCCCTCTTTTACCTCTTATTTATTTGTCTATTTTTTACTGCAGTGAGAGTTGCCAAAGACATTTTGTTGTACTTTGTATGATGACAATATCACGTCCTAAATCAAATTTAATTCAGGATTTTTCTTCCATTTTTATGTTTTATCGTGAGTTGTGAAATGCTGAAGAGTCTCCCATTAGTGTCCAAAAGGTTTTAGACCCTCCTGATATCAGATCTGTTAACCTGCAGGGACATGTTATACTTAATTCATTTTGTGCAGCTTATCTACAGGAGGATAGTACTGTAACACCATTTTTATTTATTTGCGTTGAGTCCAGTTTTGTGAATCCTACTTGTTCAAACAATTCATTTAAATTGAAAAGTTTCCTATTTTATTCTTTATACTTAACACTATATTCTTACTTATCCTGTATATTTCACACTTTATTCTATTTCTATGTCCTAAAATGCACTCTGTGATGAAGACTTTTACATTTAAATTAACTGTTTAAACAAGTATTAACAGATTTAAAACTGTGCAATATATCGACATTATATTGTGTGTGTGTATATATATATATATATGACACTAGATACCGTCTTGGATATTGTATATAAATGGCTTAAGTGATTTCTGTTCCTGGTTCTCAACACTTTCCCCTGGAATAGTTCCTGGGATTCTGCGTTCACACAAAAAAAATCGGGAACCTTTTCCCCTGTTTTCAGTCCCTGCAAGAGAGGTGGTACTTTCCTGGGGAGAAAAAAGTTCCAATTTCTGATTGGCTGGTCGAATTGCAAACCACACCCCGTAAAACTCAGAAAAGTTTTGTGAAGCTGCCATTTTATTTGCTGGCATTAGCATCATTAGCATTATTAGCATTAGCCCAGCGCACAAACGCAGAGAGACTAACTTATGGCAACCCAAAAGAAAACGTGGGAGCGGTGGAGATGAGGAGGTGTCGGCGTTCTGGCGATTTACTCGGAAGGCTTCAGTAGAAGCTGCTGGGAGTCCCAGCAGCTTCTACTGAAGCCTTCCCCAACTCCGGGGACTTCCGGCCGGGGACTCCGGGTGGCAGTATACGCCGTGAAGTGGTTTGCGCTCTGCCAGTAAACCCAAAGCAGAAGAAGAAGTAGTGACGTCAGTGGCTTCATTTGCGTAATACTCCCTCAGGGAACTTATTCCGGTGTGAACGCGATCTGCTAGATAGTTCAGGGACTAAAGAGTTCGGCGAGACTAAGTACTGGGAACTAAGTACGGCAAAGTACTTGGTGTGAAAGCGCCTATTGAGAGTAAAAATCTGTTTTCTTTAGCTGCTTTTTATTTTATTTTCCCTTTCCCACATATTCAGTATATCCACATTACTGGTGGTTATTAGACAAAATCTTGAGTATTGTGTGAAAGCACCAACGATCAACCAAACAAAATGGTTGAAATGTTGAAGTATTTGGTTAAAATAAGGCTATATCTTTCTCTAAATGTCCCAGCTGTTTACCGAATGTCACTCCAATTGTTCAAATCAGCTGTTTTAGCTTTTAAATTTAGGGACTTCAAACATTTAGTCAGTCGACGAGAGTTCGACACACAGAGAAAAACAAAACTTTAGAGTCGGATAGTTCTCGGTAATTGGGGTACTTGTGTTTGAATGCTAACATTAGCGTGCTAACATGGGGATGTTTAGCAGGTGTGTTGACTCATTTAGCGTGTTAGCATAGCCATGTTAAGCTAATTAGCGCAGTTTGATTGCTGCAGGTGGGCATTTTTGGCAAAAGTAGGTCAGTCTGGGGACTTGGCTTAAAATATACAGGATAATTATTGAATAAAGTCAAAAAATATACAGGATAATTGAGAATATAGTGTGAAATATACAAAATAATTTATAATGAAGTCTAAAAATATACAGGATAATTAAGAATTAAGTCTAAAAGATACAGAATAAGTTGGATTAAAATATATAAAACCCACAGAGCATTTAAAATAACATGTTTAATAAAATGTGCATCCCACTCTGTATCGAATGCTTCAAAATCGGTCAAATCCTGATTCTTACACAGACTTCTCCTCTCTCTCTCTCTCACACACACACACACACACACACACACACACACACACACTCACACACACACACGGCCCCTTGTAAACTAACGGCAGCTGGTCATCCCCTTGGCAACAGTGGGTCTGGAAGAAGCCGTTAGCTCCTTTTTTTATTTTTTTTAAGTGTGTCTTTGTGAAGGGTCCGCAGCGATGGACCCGAGTACTTGAGGCGTCCACAATGCTGCCGGCTGAATGCTTATTTCATTTTCTGAACAAAAAATGCAAATGTAGAGGAGCTGCTGCTGCTTTTCTCCCTCGCCTCCCCTCCTCCATCCATCCTCCGTTTGAAAGACATTAATGTTATCATTTATTCTGCATCCATGAGAGAAATGGAAGTTTTTTTATTGTTATCTACAAAGGAAACAGCTGATTTGGGTTCATTCGTATCCATGTTTGAAGTCAAATCCTTCACGTTATGTGTTTTTAACGATAAAACACGATGATTTTCTCAGGTTTTATACCTTAAAATGATGTGAAGTATTTCTAAAGTTTCATCCCCCTTATCACTTATAGGTAATCACTAGAGCTGCACGATTTGGGGAAATAATCTTATTGCGATTTTTCTGACAGATATTGCGATATTTGTTTTTAAGCGACCCAACGGAAGTTTATTGTAAAATGCGGCCATATCTCCGGCTAGGAAGGTCGCATCAACGTGCTCCCGTCTCTAGCACCCCCGCAGCCCGAGCTACGAGTGAAAGAACTAAACTTACATGAAACCTCCGTTGGGTTGCTTTAAAGTCACGCTTCAGTTTCAGATTCACCCTGTAATAGAAACACGTGATGGAGCATTACTAACCTGACTCAGATGGTTCACCAAACCATCTAAAGCTCCATTGGAAGCCATTTGGAAAGGGCAGGTGATTGGATCAATCTGTCTATCACCTTCTATCATGGGCCACTTCTGATTGGTTAACAATGGCTGGTACATGTGGAGCACAGCACTTCTGATTGGTGTGGATGACTGACACACAAGGAAAAGTGTTTTAAAAAAAATAACCGCATCATTTAAAATTTCGATTTAAAATCGATTAATCGTTCAGCCCTAGTAATCACATGATGAAGTGATTTAAAAACACATTCCTGTCTATTCTCAGTCCTCTTTGTTTCTCTAAAAACTTGAGACTTGTCTCCGCACGGCCTCCTCTGATCGCACTCTCTTTTGTTCCTGCAGATCCCCGGCAGAACAGCTTACTGGGAACGCCTCCGTCCTACCAGCAGCCCCAGTACCCTCGGTGAGTCTTCCCTTAACTTAAATCTGTGTTTTCTGGGCTGTGTTTTGAAATAAGTCCAATGTTTTTGTGCTGGAATTCCCCTCTTTGCTTATAATAACAATCTATTGGATTTATAAGCGACTTGTCATTTGAGTGAACAAAACTCAAAGTGCTACAGAGTAAAACGGTTTTATTAGTGTAAAATATACAGAATAATTGAGAATAAAGTCTAAAATATACAGAATAATTGAGAATAAAGTCTAAAATAATTGAGAATAAAGTGTAAAATATACAGAATAATTAAGAATAAAGTCTAAAATAATTGAGAATAAAGTGTAAAATATACAGAATAATTAAGAATAAAGTCTAAAATAATTGAGAATAAAGTGTAAAATATACAGAATAATTAAGAATAAAGTCTAAAATATACAGAATAAGTAATAATATATATAAACAAAACTAAAAGTGCTACTGAGTAAAATGGTTGAAACAAAACCAAAAATATATATATCAGGGTTCCCGCAGGGTCTAAAAAGTCTTAAATATGATATACGCTCATTATGTCACGGCTAAGAACCAATCAGATTGCTTGATTTGACTTGTCCGTTCTATAAAGTAAACGACAGAATAAAAACAGTGACGTTGTAGATCTACGGTAAGGTTGGATATGAACACCTATCCAATAAGAAAACAAGGGAACGTTGTTTTTTTAAATTAATTTGGTGTGTGTTCCGTTGTCAGGCAAGGACTCTTTAAAAAGTATCTTTTTTTTGCTGTTTTTATGTCTTACACAAACATTTCCAATAACAGCTGATTATTGGAAAGGCCTTGAATTCATGGATTTAAAAATCACTCCTTACATGCTATTAAAGTGTCTGAAATCAATCTGTTTTCAAGACGTAAGAAATAGGATTTTGTGATGTTTTATTACTTTGGTTAAATCAATTCTTTTATGGATACAAAAATAAATAAAACCTCTTTAGAAAGTAACATTTTGTGCCTTTTTTTAATATAGTTTTTCTTGAACTTCTCCACCTTTACATGGGTCAGGCTTCTCCCTTTTCTGAAGTTGCATTATATCCACATAGCGGAGAAATTACATGTTACATTGGTCATCACAAGTTGCATTTTAAAGAAGCTTAAAGAGCAGCTACAAATAAGCAGTGTTAATTTTGGCAGCTATTTTTGATTTAGTCTTTAGACGAAAAGGTTTATTAGTTTTAGTCACATTTTAGTCATTTTTATCCTTCATAGTTTTAGTCAACAGGTTTTCTCTCTTTACACTAATTAAGTTCGGCAAATACAGGCATCTCGTAAAGCAACGTTTCACTCTCTTAACACTTTACTTGTGATATCTAGGGATGGGTACCGTTAAGGTTTTTAACGGTACTACTATTAAAAAATCTGTGTGCACACCGCTGCAGTGTGTCTGTTAGGCCCCTCCCCCGCACACAGATGAGACAGAGGCCCCGCCCCCGCACACAGAGACAGAGGCCCCGCCCCCACACACAGATGAGACAGAGGCCCCGCCCCCGCACACAGATGAGACAGAGGCCCCGCCCCCGCACACAGATGAGACAGAGAGGCCCCGCCCCCGCACACAGATGAGACAGAGAGGCCCCGCCCCCGCACACAGATGAGACAGAGAGGCCCCGTCCCCGCACACAGATGAGACAGAGAGACCCCGCCCCCGCACACAGATGAGACAGAGAGGCCCCGCCCCCGCACACAGAGAGACAGAGGCCCCGCCCCCACACACAGATGAGACAGAGGCCCCGCCCCCACACACAGATGAGACAGAGGCCCCGCCCCCGCACACAGATGAGACAGAGGCCCCGCCCCCGCACACAGATGAGACAGAGGCCCCGCCCCCGCACACAGATGAGACAGAGAGGCCCCGCCCCCGCACACAGATGAGACAGAGAGGCCCCGCCCCCGCACACAGATGAGACAGAGAGGCCCCGCCCCCGCACACAGATGAGACAGAGAGGCCCCGCACACAGATGAGACAGAGAGGCCCCGCCCCCGCACACAGATGAGACAGAGATTCCCCGCACCCGCACACAGATGAGACAGAGAGGCCCCGCCCCCGCACACAGATGAGACAGAGAGGCCCCGTCCCCGCACACAGATGAGACAGAGATTCCCCCGCCCCCGCACACAGATGAGACAGAGAGGCCCCGCCCCCGCACACAGATGAGACAGAGAGGCCCCGCCCCCGCACACAGATGAGACAGAGAGGCCCCGCCCCCGCACACAGATGAGACAGAGGCCCCGCCCCCGCACACAGATGAGACAGAGATTCCCCGCCCCCCGCACACAGACGAGACAGAGAGGCCCCGCCCCCGCACACAGACGAGACAGAGAGGCCCCGCCCCCGCACACAGACGAGACAGAGAGGCCCCGCCCCCGCACACAGACGAGACAGAGAGGCCCCGCCCCCGCACACAGACGAGACAGAGAGGCCCCGCCCCCGCACACAGATGAGACAGAGAGGCCCCGCCCCCGCACACAGAGACATAGGCCCCGCCCCCGCACACAGAGAGACAGAGGCCCCGCCCCCGCACACAGATGAGATAGAGAGGCCCCACCCCCGCACACAGATGAGATAGAGATTCCCCGCCCCCGCACACAGATGAGACAGAGGCCCCGCCCCCGCACACAAACGAGACAGAGGCCCCGCCCCCGCACACAGACGAGACAAGGGGTGTTTCTCAATGTCGAGTAAAGCTGCTCCAGAGCCACTATTTCAAGCATACTACGTCATTGAGTGCCGCCGAAGGACTGTTCCAATCTCCAGCATACTTGGAACTCTACCGAGCCCGGCGTACTTCGTTTGGAGAAATGTCGAGGCTGCACATGTGTATACTCCGGTCTTAAAATCCCCACAATGCTTTGCGCACGGACCAATTTCCCCAAATCTGTGGCGGAAAATGTAAGGCGGTGCCTCTCATATGACGCACACCTGCACACTTGCTAGTCTGTTCCACTCTTCGTTTTCCAATTACCAGGAAGTGTTCTTGCCTCGCTTCTGAAGCAAGTGACTCGGAAGACATGTGCTACCAAGCAAGCGTCCTCGAGATTGAGAAATATCCAGAGGGATCGCTCTTCTGGAGTGAAGAGAGCGTAAACAATAAGACAAGACGGACACTGCATTTTGAATGTCCGATAGTCCACCGTTAACACCTTAGTCTCGTCAACGAAAACTAAATATACATTTCGTCATCGTTTTTATTATCAAGAATCTATTTTTAGCTCGTCATCGTCTCGTCTTAGTCATGAAGACGGAAAATGTTCGTCATAGTTTTCGTTCACGAAATAAGGCCTTCAATGGTGTCAAAATATCTCAAATCTATTTCTAAAACGCCTTTTAGTGGTAATTTTTTATGATCATTATTTTTGCATTAAATCTGGAGAAACTGTGCATTAAATCGGTCGTACATTAAAAAAAAGGTTTGTATCTAACTTTCCTTTAGCTGTAAGAATCCAGATTGTTCGCCAATGCTTTCAAATCTTCAGAACGTTTTATTGTGTGCCTATTTTTGCGAAAACAAGTCCGTCTTCAGGTTCTCTTTTCACAAACCCCAGAGCATCAAACATGTCCCGGCCTTGTTTCGTTTGTTAATTCTCGCAGCGGCTCTTCTCCCCTCGGGGCTTTTGATTTTTAAGATTTCTCTCGGCGCTCTGAACCGCATTTCTCTGGAGGAGTTGGTGCAGCTTAATGAGGCGTCACTGATGCCGTCCTGCTATTGATTCTCCACTCCTCATCAGTTTTAACTTGTCCAGGCCCATTGTGGCTCCGCGTCACCTCGGGTCAGTAGTTATTAGCGGACACAGTTTCAAAAAAACTACTCGGCACGGGAGTGAATGAAAAGCAGGAGGAACTTGGAGGAGAGGGGATTACCGGTTGAATCTGAGGAGTGTGACTTGGTTCAGTAATGAGGGATTCTCCTTTTTCGGTTTTTAAACTTGTTCTTTATTAGTTTCTCACATTCCCCTTTACATCCAATAGTACTCCAATTTAGATTCTTTAACGAGGGGTCACAGCATGGTTAAGGTCTCAAATCCTACAAATTAAACATGAGAATATGAAATCGGAATCAATAATAACACAGGTATAACACAAATAAAAAAAAGATGGGTTATATAGGTTTCTTTAACAAGGGGTCAGACATTCCCCTTTACATCCAATAGTACTCCAACACTTAAAATCGCCCTTAAATGTTACCTTAATTGGACGAGAATACCGACTTTAATTTGTAATAAAACGCACTATTTACTTTTAAAATGATATATCAGGTTTTATTTGTCTTTCAGGAATTATCTGAACCTTAAAGGACTTTTTCTTACTTCAAATTCACCCTTAAATTTCACTTTACACTTTAACATATTTGAAAAAAGGAGATTTTTGAGATTTAAATGTGTGAATAGTTTCTTTAACTCACAACATGTAGAAGGTCTCAAATCCTAAAAATTCAACTACATGAGAAACGAAATGTTTAGAAATCAAATGCTCCTTTTCACCATGCGCTATAAAACATAAAACCAGTACAAGTGTTTTGTTTTAAAATAACTTCCATGTGTGGAATAAATAAATAAATATATCAAATCAATAATAACACTGAGAATGTAAGTAACACAGGTATAACACAAATAAAATAAAATATGGGTTGTGTATATAAATAAGGTCATCCTACATATTACAATAATACAGTCCAATACACTTAGGAGAAATATCCATGTACCAGAACATTCCAAAATACAAATTCCTCATTTTAAAGAATTATATCACGTTGCTTTTCACACATTGTGCCGCGGAGACTTTGCGCTCAATCCCACGGAAGAACTGCGTCCTGCCTCGCTTTATCTTAGAGATGAAGGCGATCCGATTGGTTCGTTTCATACTCGCCGCTTTCTTTGCAAAGTCATCTGAAGAGACGAGGCGGTTTGCATGTCCTCGAGAGCGAAGGCCTTTCGGTAAACGCTCGACGATGGGAGGTCACTTTAAAGAAGAGGCCGAGGTCACGTTTTAGATGAAAAGGTCCTGAGGTTTCGTAAGTTGGGCTGGAAATAGGAGCTTATAGAATATGATGCAGATCAAACTGGGCGACGAGCACAACCTGAAGTCTGAAGAATATCCCCAAAAATGTGTAAAGATTTGGGGGAAATGATGAGGAAACGTTCCAAACAGTCGGCTGGACACATCTTAGTTCCTCGAGTGGAGAAAAGTATTTTATGAATGAAAACACAAATCAGAGTCCAGGAGAGATTTGTAGAAGGAAGTCAGTCAGACGTTTCCTGATGTGGAAAAGCTCAGTCTCAAGTTACTTTTAAGAGCTGCTAGTCTTTGTTTTATTCATCATTTTGCAGATGAAACCTGACTGCTTAAAACGTCCTGCTGTTTGACTGGCAGTCCAACAACTGGGGGTGTGTGGCGCAGTGGGTTGTCCGTAGGTGTTGGGATCAGGGGGCACAGGTTCAAACCCCACTGCAGTCAGCATGTCGTTGTGTCCCTGAGACACTTCACCCCAAATTGCTCCCGTGGGGATCGCCCACAGTATTGAGTATGTAAGTCGCTTTGGATAAAAGCGTCTAACAAGTGACCTGTGATGAAATGTAACTCAGCAATATTTAGTTTAAATAAATATCAAACTGAGAAAGCTGTCAAATCTGACTTTAGAGAATCCAGTCATTGGAGCTTTTTCCACTATTTCTCTTTCTGTGTTCAAATGATTTCCTTTTCACTCTTTTTACGTCTGCCTGACTTTCAACTCCAGTAAATACATCGCTATGCCGCCCCTTTCAATAATAGAACATATGCTAATTTACTTTAGTAGTGTTTCTGGATTTAATGGCGTGAATTGCATAAAATATTACTCAAGTGTTTAACAGATTCAGGGATGCTTCCTTCACTTCCCGAGGTCTTTATCTCCTCTTCAGACAGAAACTCTGAATATCTTTTGATGTGAGACCTTGTCAGGAGTGTTAACAGGTGTGTGTTTCTGTGTGTGTGTGTGTGTAGGCAGCAGCAGCAGCAGCAGCCGTATGGTAGCGGCAGCGGGGGTCACGGCTGGAATCGAGCCACGCAGGCTCAGGGCTCGGCGTACCAGCAGAACCAGCAGAACCAGCAGAACCAGAGCCGCGGGGGGGCGGCTCCTCCTCAGCAGCCGGGAGGATACCAGCAGGGGTTCGATGACCGGAGAGAGAACCGGGGACAACACCATCAGGTACACACGCTGAAAATAACACCTATTAGATTCGACTTACTCTGTTATTCGTGTTTTTAGAAGGTCATAAGCGAGACACTGTAATAAAGTCTTTAGAGGCACTGAAGTTATCAGTTGTAAAATTATCTTTAACTCTTTTAAGTAGGTTTTTTATTTCATTGTAATTTAAGGAAATCAGGGGCTCAAAAACTAAATATAGGATGATGAGAAAGTTGATATCTCAGAAACATAAAACTCTTTCTAATCCAGAGTTTGATTTCAATGAACTCCAGAGAAGTCGTCTATAAAAACGTTGCATTAATATGCCCGGTAAATGGTACGGAAGGATTAGGGCCACATGTGAACACTCTTCTTTTAGATCTGACCAAAAGTGACGTTTTGTTTTTTTTCAATTAAGAATTTTACTTAAAATAAAAAAACTTATTTATTAGGATTCTGAGATTTGAGAGTTTTATTGATCATTTAGTTTTTTTAAAGTCTGGACTTTTTTGTAGGTCAGAACTAAAACATAAAGACAAGTTTGGTTTGCCCGATACAAATAGAAAAAACTAGGATTCTGAGATTTGGGGGATTTTTTTGTTTTATTTTTGTCTGAGAATTTTGTCTTTCTGAGAACTGACTAAAATCTTCTTTCCTAGAATTCCGACCTTAATCTCAGATTTCCAACTTCTCAGAATTCAGACTTTTCGTTCTCAGAATTCCCACTTTTTTCCCTCAGAATTCAAAAAATAAAATGTCCGTTTTTTTGGTCGGCTCTCAAAATGCTCTTCACGTGTCAGGCCCTCATCCTCTTCCATAAAATAAACACCTGTCTTTGACTCTGAATAACATCGCTTTTGGTTCGGATGGATTTAAACGCCGGCTGGAGTTACACCAAAACATTTAGTCACAAATCTATCTGTGGTTTAATTTTCACTAATTCTTGTTTATTTTGTGTTCCAGGGCTACGGCTCCAGAGGGTTCCCGGCCCCCCCCTCCCTCCAGGAGATACGACTGGAACAACTGAGCTCAAACTCGAGTCTTTCGGGACTTTGCGTCTGTTTTTTAGGGGAGAAATGTCAGAATTGTCTTAATTGTACAATTTAATTTGTTGTTGTGTTTTTTTCTTCTTTTTATCCACAAAAAAAAAAACGTGTAATATGAAAATGTGATTATTTTTTTTTTAGACCTTGTGAAAATACAAGTGTGTCCCGGACTGAGTCCCGCTGTGTTTATACTTTAGGCAGATCTCTCCCGGAGGTTCCTGTGTTTAAAACGTAAGATAAGCATGTGAAATAAAAGAATAACACTCATGTGGGGTATATGTGTTCAGCAGGAATGATCTCACCCTTAAAGGGCCTGGTTCCCCCTTAAAATCACCCTTAAATGTTAACTTTTGACAGAAATAGAGACTTTAAATCCTCGATATGATCAAGATTCTTTCATTTTTTATTACATTATTATCTTGTATTATTAAGTTATATGTGTCCAGCAGGAATTATCTCACCCTTAAAGGGCCTGGTTTCCCCTTAAAATCACCCTTAAATGTTAACTTTTGACAGAAAATACCAACTTTAAATCTTTTTTAAAAAATTACAATATATTTTATTATTAAGTGATATTTGTCTGACAGGAATGATCTTATCTATAAAGGCCTTTTTTCCCCTTTAAATCACCCTTAAAACTGAATTAAATTTAATATTTGAATTCACCCTTAAATTCTGACTTGGACAGAAATACAGACTTTAAATTCTCAATATAATCAAGATTCCTTTTTTATGATTTTATTATTTAGTGATATTTGTCAGACAGGAATTATTTTGTCTATAGAGGACTTTTTCTTGAATTCAACACTTAAAATGCACCCTTACATTTTAACTTAAGACGGCAATACTGCTGTAATATAAGAAATAAAAAGGTTGATTTATATTTCTTTTTATTATTAAGTGATATTTGTCCAGCAGGAATTATCGCTAACATAAAATACTTTGTCTTTAAATCACCCTTAACATTTTATTCAATTGAACACTTAAATTCACCCTTAAACACACTTAAATTACTACTAAAGGCTTTAATCTGATCTTGTTTTGTATTAAAACTCAAGATGCATTTGTAAATGATCTTATATGGTTTAATGTGTCTGGTAGGAATTATCTCGCCCATAAAGGACTTTTTTCCACTTAAAATCCCCCTTAAATGTCATCTTAATTGGACAGGAATACCGACTTTAATTCGTAATAAAACTCAATATTTACTTTAAAATGATATCATCAGGTTTTATTTGTCTTTCAGGAATTATCTGACCCATAAAGGGGTTTTTCTTACTTCAAATTCACCCTTAAATGTCACTTTACACTTACTTACATATATTTGAAAAAAGGTTTAAATGCAGAACATTTGAAGATTTCTTCAGTAAAAAAAAAACATTTAAATCCAAAATCAGTCTTTTTGCAAAGCAGCTGTTATTAATAATTATGAGGATATTAATAACATTTAAAGATTCAAACTTTGAAAGTGATGCTTCAGTGTCAACAACAACAAAACGTTAAAATATCCAAAATGCAAATATCATTTATTCAAAACAAAAATGTGACAAAGAAAAATGAAAGATTTACTTGAAATGAAAATATGTGGGATAATGTTTTCAAACCGGCTTCTATTGCTTCACCTTTTATTTATAAACCTGCAATAATTTAATTTGCGTAATTGGATGAAAAGGGAAAGTGGCTCATCCCCCTTTAAACGCCGCAGCATTCACATTTTGTCAGTTACAAAACAAATTATTTTAAAGAGGAAGATTATTAACATTCAGTCCAAGGCTGTCATTTTCAGTTCCTCTTGAGCACGGTATTGCTCTTCAGTGTCCCTGTGTGCGTAAAGGAACCAGACTTTTACGCATGGAAAAAAAGACAAAAACAGTCTTGGTGCTTTTCCTCCAAATAACAAATCCAACCCGGGATTGATGCCTCTGAGAACGGGTTTGTAATGTCTGTCTTCCTCCCGGTGTCCCTACCAAGTCGTCCCGTGCAGTACATTGGATCCCAACGTGGTGTTTGTGTACTCGGTGCGCAGAGGAAACCGACTTCAACGCACGGAAATGATGAGGGAAAAAAACTAGTCTTGTGCGTCTTTTTTCTCCAAAAAAGAAATCCAACCCGGGATTTAAGCTTCTCAGAACGGGTAAATGTCTCTCTTCCTCCCGGTGTCCCCAGCAAGTCCTCCCGTACAGTTAATTGGACCCCATAATGCCGTTTGTGTACTCTGTGCGTAAAGGAACCAGACTTTTATGGTGAGTATAAAGACGAGAAAAACAGTCTGGTGGTTTTTTCTTTCTCCTCCCAAAAAAGAAAATCCAACCCGGGATTTAAGCCTCTCAGAACGGGTAAATGTCTCTCTTCCTCCCGGTGTCCCTACCAAGTCCTCCCGTACAGTAAATTGGACCCCATCATGCTGTTCGTGTACTCGATTAGCGCCGCGTCCGTCTGCGTCATATTGATCTGTCCATGAAGGCCGAGCGGCGGACTTTGGGACAAATCCTCCAGCACCTCTGCGGAGGAAAGTGGGTTTCCTGTTGCGATCACCACCTCCACCTGTCTGTTTCCGGTGTGGCTGGACTGATCCTGGCAGCTTTTACCGGTCTTGGAGAGCACCGGGGACACGGAGGAGGAACGGTGCGTCGTTGCGCAAAGACCTCCAGCGGTGTTTCCTCCTCCTTCCTGCTGCGGCACTTTGTCCTTGTTCTGCCGCTTCAGTTTGTACCGGTGGTTCTGGAACCATATCTTCACCTGGTTGGGGCTCAGGTGGATGAGCCCGGCCAGGTGTTCCCTCTCCGGCGCGGACAGGTACTTCTGCTGCTTGAAGCGCCTCTCCAGCTCGTACACCTGCGCCTGCGAGAAGAGCACGCGCCGCTTCCTCCGCGGATTCACGTGCATGGTCACCATGGACTTGTTGCAGGGATCCATGCCGGACAAACTGCTCACCATCCCGGACATGTTCATCCCTCCCGAGGGGTTCATGAACCTGGAGACTTAGAGGAGAAACGATCGTTGATTGGATAGAAACATGGGGAAAGAAAGAACTCGAGGAAACATGATTACCCTTAAATGATTGTTATTCTATTACATTAAAATACATGGGAAAGAAAGAAAGGCATTACTCAAGAAAACATCCGATACTGACATCCTGAAACCAGTCTTATCAAACTTGCTTATTATTATGAATGGATTGTTATTCTATTAAAATAAATGGGAAAGAAAATGAAGACAACGGCAGCAATCAAATCCTTAAACGACTCGTGTAAATGATGCCCAATTACATCTTAAAATACATTTCACTTAAATCAGTAGTAATCATAGTAGGCTATCAAACATAATAAAAGCCTTTTATAAAAACAGGTATGCATATTGAGATTAGGAAACTATTTCAAGGAATCTAATCCTTAACATGTATTATAATAATGATGCATTTTATTTATAGAGCGCTTTCGAGACACTCAGACACTTAATATGCTTTAAAAAATTATTAAAACACACTTAAAATATAAAAAACAAAATATGATTTACAGACTAAAAGCATAACTCGAGAACACATCATTACTAACATCCTAATGGCCTTGATGAATTAAATGGCTTATTATAAATACCTTTTCAACTATAGGCTAATAAAACATTTCAGAATGAAAAGGAGGAGGAAAGGAAGTTGTTTTACTGATGAAAAAAAATACTATTATCCTCAAATGTTGCTTAAAAACCACGGTCCTTATTAATGGATTGTTATATTTGCTTTAATTGGAAAATATTGGATTTTAAGAAATAAAGAACAATCATTTTACTTATAAATACATGTTTGGATTAGAAGGCAATTAACTAACTCGACTGTCCGGCAGTGGCTCAGTCAGCACGGGCTTGGACTGTGAGCCGTAGGGTCGCCAGTTCAAGTCCCCAAACAGACCTACATATGGAGTGTGGACTGCTACTTGGAGAGGTCCCAGTTCACCTCCTGCCCTGCTGTGGTGCCCTTGAGCAAGGCACCGGACAACCCCCACTCCCATTGCTCCCTGGGCGCTGTACAATAGCTGCCCACTGCTCCTAGAACTAGACTCCTGGTGCTAGGATGGGTTAAAAGCAGAGAACACATGTCACTGTGTGCTCTGCATGTGGGACCATTAGAGGGTTCATCCCTCTCATTCTATTCTATCTAAGACTAGATAAAAAATGAATTTAATTGAAAATATAAATGATCCCTTTAAAAATGTGTGAAAACACCTACTCTCCCCCTAACTGACGGCAACACAAGTCAGACATTATGCAATTAAAATAAAGTATAGAAACAATAAGTGTGGCTTGATATTGAGTAAGAAAAAGGTTGATAAACGCAGTGAGAATGGGTCTGTGAAGAGCATTTCTCCGCGATCCCAACGTTCAGCGAGCTCTATGCAAGTTTACGGGACGCCCTGATCGTTGAACATCGACGCTAAAGGGCCCCACTGCGTTTAATAGTGACGCCAAGGGATCCTGACATAACGTCCCTATAGTACGAGTTTGGAGTGAGAATGTGTTGGAAAACATTATGGTCTGGATTCTTTAAAGCAGGGGTGTCAAAACTCAATTTCATCTCGGGCCACATCAGCATCACATCGCACTCAAAGGGCCGGTTTTATATACATACAAAAATACATATATAAATATTTAATATATTTAAAAGAATGTATTATATTACATTATTGCCGTCTGCATTGGATTATTATCGGATAGGGTAATAACTTAACAAATCTCTTCAGTGAGAATGTCACAAAATGATTTAAAAAGAAAAGCCAAATTCTGGAAAAGTCAAAAATAAAAATAAGTGACATTTTGAAAAAAAAGTCAGATTCTGAGAAGAAAAGTCAAACTTGAGATGCATTGTGGGACATGTAGTTTATGGGCAGCGTGCTTCTGTAAAGTAGCATGTAACCGTATAGTAAACATATTATATTATTTGCAGGCTCTTGTGGGGCCACATTAAATGAAGTCACGGGCCGGATTTGGCCCCCGGGCCTTGAGTTTGACACCCCTGCTTTAAAGGCTTTTAACACATGTTAGTTTGAATTAGAAAACGAGTGCCTTTAAGGAGGAATTAAAGGGGAGAGAAAGGGAATTATATAACCTTTAAAAACGAGTAATAATCACATCGTTGAACATTATCAAATAAATCGTTTGTTATACTTTTGTTAATTAGGAAACAATTATGGATAAAGAACTCAATCAAACATCTTCTTTAAAGCCTTTTAGATGATATGGGTATTGGAGGATGTAATGCTTGTTCTTTTATATATTTAAGGATTAAATAAAGGGTCAAATTAATTATGTTATGTTTCGTACAATTAGACTGTTAGGCCCGTCTTACTTAATGTTGCATTATAACATCGACATGCCTAGACCCTAACCCTACACCTCATTCGTAAGTATTTATTTAATATGCATCTACTGTGACGCTGTGATCAATAGGAGGATATTCTGTAACCTCGTGCACTTTATTTACTCCTTGCACTTTCTGGTTGGATGCAAAGTGCACTATTTTAATCTAATCTTAATATAACAGAGGAGGGTTATTCATTGTGAGTTTCGAAACAAAGGATGTTAGATTTCAGACAGGTAAATGCATTTAATGGCTTTTTATTAATACGTATTTTTTATTAGGAAACGATGCGATTTTAAATCAAATGAGACATTTTAGTGAAAAAAATCTTTCAATCTTCAAAATAATTTACGGATAATTGAGTGACTTTAATTAAAGTATTATAGGAGCTGTTCATCTGTACACCTTTATATTAAAAGAGATTAAACATTTAAAGAAATGTTGGAGGACCAGACACACTGTGGTAACTCACTGTGATCATTAATAATAAGTTATTAAATCCACAGAAACTTTTGCAATTATTATCTATTTATTATCACTTTTTATTCATCGTCTTATTTCATTTCACTGCTGCTCAGAATATAAGCTTCATACTTTTAAAATCAAAGTTTAACTGCATTGTGAAAAGGCCTGTTTGTAGTGTATAATAGTAGAAATACAGATATTATATAAAATATAAAGAACGCTTAAGTTTGGACACGTTTTGGGAACATTACGCCTTTTTCAATCGTGCGTAAAAGCGCATTATTTCCTTTTTAAAACCTCAGATTTAAAATAAAGTTATATTTAAAGCTGCTCTCAGGTTTCGGGGCTCACATGGATTAGCCTCTTAATAAATGGTGACGGCTATAAAAAAAAACACCTAGATAAAGATCAATATGACAACATATAAATGAATCCTATGATTGTGTTAGTACATAATCAATACAATACAACAATACAATAACGCGTGCCACCGTTCATTTTCTTCTGTCATGTTGACTTACCCTCCGATCTAAAATAATAAACGCTGCTCTTACTGGTTTGGTTTGGTGCTCCGGGTTGCTGAACCAGGCCAACAAACATTACGCGTGTTTCCATCGTGCGTAAAAGCATTATCTTCCTTTTTAAAACCAGAGATTTAAAGAAAAGTCGGGGCTCCAGGCGGCTGCAAAAACCTGAGATATAAATAAAAGTAATCTTGTATTTCAATCTGCTCTTACTTGTCTGGTACCGGGGCTCCGGGGTGCTGTACCAGGCCGCCCCGCCTCCGCGTACCGTCTCCTGGTAGGACGGCAAGTCTCCCACGGTGCCGATCCCTCCGCCGCAGAATCCTCCAACGGCCCCGGAGAACTGCGGCACTCCCGCGGGGACGTGGTGGTGGTGGTGGTGATACGGTCCCCCTGGTCCCACTGCTGCTGCTGAGGAAGAGGAGGAGGAGGGTGAGGATGAAGAGGAGGACATGTGGTGATGGTGGTGGTGGTGGTGATGGAGGTGCTGCTGCGTACCGGGCTGAGAGACTTGAGGCTGCCGGTAAGAGAGGCTCCCCGCCGCGGCTTCCATCCCGCCGAACCTCCGGTAACTTTCCTCCATGGGGCTCAAAATGTCGCTGACTGAGAATGGGGTGGAGGTGGAGGTGGAGTGTTTGGGGCTGAATGACATGGTGCGCTCTGCCTGGATGTGACGGGGGGGTTTTGTCCCGGAGACTCCCTCCCTCCCTCCGGTTCTTCTTCTGCTGCTGCTGCGTCCCGGGGAGAAAATACAGCTGACCGGGAGGAGCTGTGCTTAACTCCGAGAGGCGGAGCGACACCGACAATAGAGAGCTGGCATTACAGAGGTGAGAGGAGGAAAATGGATTGGACCTACTTTCTTTCTTTCTTCTTCTTCCGCGGATGTGTTTGGTTTGTGAGATTTGGAACAAAATACAAATACACTCCAATATTCAGTATCTTAATTATTGGCATCGAGATGTACCAAAAGTAAAAGTACTCGTTGTGAATCATATTATATCTTACACTTACTTTCTACTGCTTCTGTTGTTTTGTTTTCAGTAACTTTAAAAGAGGTGAACTTTCTTTCTTCTTCTTCCGCGGATATATTTGATTTGTGAGGTTTGGACCAAAATGACACGAGGAGGCACAACATACACTCCAATATTCCGTATCTTAAGTATTGGCATCGAGATATGCCAAAAGTACTCGTTGTGCGTAATGGCCCATTTCAGAATCATATATTAAATGTTTGGACCTACTTTTTTTCTTTCTTCTTCTTCCGCGGATGTGTTTGTTTCGTGAGGTTTGGATCTAAATAAAAGGAGGCACAAAATACAAGAAGAAGTTGAAGTGTCAAAAACTAATCGTAAAAATACTCTGTTACAAATAAACTCCAATATTCGATATTTTACTCAAGTATTTGCATCGAAATATATTAAAAAGTAAAACTCGTTATGCGTAATGGCGTCAGTCAGTCATACAAAAATAAGCAGTTATGAAAGTTTAATATTTTTCCTCCATATTTGTATTTATTTTACATTTTTTGAACTTTTATTGTTTGGAAAAGTAGTTTATTATACATTAAAACTTGCTGTTCGTATTTGTATTAATTTTGACCTCTTTTCACTAATTTCCCCTGTTTTGCGCACAAGTCACTTTCATATCCAATTACGCATGAATGGAGTTGAATGAAGCCGCAGTTATATTCCCTTTTTTATAACTTACTTAAGTTTTAATTTATTGTTTTGTTTATAGGAGTTTCGAAAGTTGAGTTCTACGTCAAAAAATATATTTTAAAACGCAGATTCAGTGTTTTTTGTAAATGAACACTCAATTTTACGATGTTACATTTACCATCTTACACTTTATTCATGATAGTAACAAATTATAAAGGTGTTATTCATGTTTAATATGCATGTCTCTTTTTCTGACAAAAGTGGAAGATAACTCATTTTTCGATTCAGAAAAAGTCAAAACGGCGAGAATTTCTTGATTTTAACCTCAAAATTATTTATTTTTCATAATTTTTTATTTAAGAAACAACGAATAATGGGATCGTATTTGTTAAATCACAGAAAAATAAATTATGGGTATTTTTAAGCCCATAAAATCAAACAATGACATTAATTAAAGTCAACGGACCTCGTTTTTCGTTAATTTAAACCTTTCTCTCAAACCTTTTAACTTTCAATATGAATTTAATTACTTTCATATCTCACCGTATGTTCCTCTTTAATTAATAAATCAATAAACACATTATAATAAATATAATGCACCTGTAAAACGAGCAGCCAATCACCTGCTGACCTGTGCATCACGTCACCTTACGTCACCTAACGTCACCCCACGTGCTCTCTCGGTACTGATTATAAACGGGTCTCTGTTTCTCTCTCCGGAGCTCCAGAGGACCGGGCGGGACCTCCGCGGATCTGCAGCCGGGATCAGAGCTGCTTCTGCGGGCAGAGAGGAGAGGAAACCCCGCCGGAGAGGACCGGGAGCACCGGGAGAAAAACAGCTGATTTTTACAGGTGTTTAATATAGAAAGTCTACTATTTATTACAGCCGATATTATAAGACATCTATATTATTTTTATGCCTAAGTTTGTGATGGTATAATACAGAATTATTCTTAATATTCCCTTACGGTGTAATGGCTATTCATAACGAATTTATGTGTAATTAATTGTACTAAAGTCGTGTTGTGCTTAATATAAAGACACCGTTTTAATTTAATTTAACCAAAAGGCGATTTTAATTCTTATAATATCCCTTAATTAATGTACTTTATGATTTAACTCTTTATCTTTTAGTCCTCTTTACTGTTTAATGCCTTTATTACAAACTACTTTTTATCCAGTATTCCTAAAGAGTGTAATGTATTTAATAATTAGTTTTCTTTCAATTACAAATATTTTCCTGTAAAAACATGTAAAAAATATGCAAAAAATATAGTAATTCAGATCTTTATTTTCCTTTAAAATCAGGGGGGTCAAACTCAAGTGGGCCAAAATAAAAACATGGGTATAGGCCTACTAGTCGAGGGCCGGACTAGTTCAATGTTTATTGCAGAACTTATTGAAATGAACTTATTGCACATATTAAACCTGGAACTAACAAAGCTTAAATGATTGCCTATAAAAACAACATTAAATAATCAGTTGCATTCATTTCTTATGGCTCTATCTGCAGCTTTTCTGAGTCATTTCTTATGATTACTTTTCCCCACAGGCCAACAACAGCTTCAACAAAACTATTCCCCTCAAAGAGAAAACCAAACATGCCCTGCTGTCCTGAGAGAAAGTGCAGAAGGAAACATCCATTAAACTCAGTGTGCTGCTCTGTGATGCTAGTTCAGATACTTGGCATCTCATCTTGGGTGCAAGGTCATCAATGTTTGGGCTCAGGCTCTGAGCGGAGGAGACCCTCAGGATGGAGTGAAGGTGTGCGTGCAATATACCGGCGGGTCAGATCTAATAGGAATTAGAAATTATCCTGCGGGCCGAAATTAAATCCACCACGGGCCTGATTTGGCCCCCGGGCCTTGAGTTTGACATGTGTGTTTAAAATGCTCCATTCTTGCTCACTAAATGCCGCTTTGTTGTATCGTGTTAGCTGTGATTCATCCCGTCTAGTGTTTTCATTGTCAGATATTTACAGATCTTTTCTCACGGCCAACTTTTATATTTTAACTTTCTATTTTGAGATGTTTATATTGTATATATGCGTATTTTCTACAGTTTTTGATATGTCTAATTATGTGCAATACTTAGTTGTACATGCTGCTGTAACTAAAACCTTTCGGCATTAATAAAGTATCTGTTATCTGAACTTTCCTATAATCTGAGTCTGGAGGTCATTTTTTCTTTTGCGTCTTTAATTAAGAAAAACCACCGAAGAAGAGTTTCCTCCCTGACGGTCTTTAGGCTCTGATCTTTATTCTACTCCCATGCATTCATAACATTAAAAAAATGTAGGTCTTTCATGAAATAGATAGACAGCTACAGTCTCACCCGTTTGATAACATTATCTCATCGAGTTAAAGTCCCTTTTTTTATGCTTTTTTATTTTTGAGGCATCTTTGGACACCTGGTGTAATTATTTATGTTGATTTCTTCTAGATGTCTGTACTTTGTTCTCCACGTATCATCTTGTATACTGACCTGTGTTTACTTACATGCCTATTCATTTGACAGTGCACTGAACTGCCACAGACTGACCGTTTCATGTGTGTGTCATGTTCGTTACAAAAAGACGCACAAGTTTCCCCGCGTAGAAGTCTGTTTCCTCTGCGCTCAGAGTACACCACGTTAATTCATTTCAGTTTTCCGCACTCTCGCGGGAATATCTCTGCAATGGAGTGAGGTTAAGTTTCACTTTCAATTGCATGATATGGCCCAGCGCAACACCTTCGTCACACATGTTGCCACTTGTTTGTACCATTTTCAGGCGATTTGTAATCTGTTCTAGAAAAACGATGTGTTTTTTGATATTTGTGGAGTTAGGTGGTCCGCGAGTGTTTTTTTATTGGTTAAGTCCTTGGTATGAAAAGTTTGAGAAACACTGCTCTAACGGGACAGATCAACAACAACAACAACACATTTACTTTTGCTCAGAACATATAATACTTCACTTCAATGTAACATGTTATTAAGGACATTTATTTTGTATTTGTCAGACAGTTTATAGATGTGTTATCTTCACGGTCAGCTGTCTATTCTTCTTACTCTAATGCTGCTTTATTTCTATTTCTATTTTGAGATGTTTCTATTTCAGAATAGTTTAGTTCCGCTGCTGCAACATCATGAATGAATAAAGTACATCTTATCTTCTTTACTCCAGACCTCTGCAGATGTTCTGTGTTCCTCAGGTAGAAACACCTGTGGCTTCAACAGGTCTCTGACTGAGGGGGGGGGACACTAAACCATGTAACCCCCCCTTTAATGGTTCCTGCTTCCTTTCAGTCCCTCAGACCCTCTTCAGGTTAATCCCGAGCAGCCGGGCCCTGAACGCCTCTTGAGATTGGGGGAGATGAGGGGGGGGGGGTATTCAGACCACCTGGCTCCTGAGACCCCCCTCCCCCCTCTAACTCCCCTCTCTGGGGTCCACATGGGAACTGAAAAGTCTTCTCTTAAGAACTGAGTCCAAACTCTGTATTTGTCCAGTTATTTTCTCCAAAGCCTTTATTTGATTTTCAGTTTTCTATCTTTCCTGTCTTTATTGGGGTCTGTTGAGTTTGTGTGTCTCGTTGTTCTCAGTCTGACTTCTTTCTGTCTTCATTCCATCTTCCTGTCCGTCTCTTGTGTTGTCTCTCTTCTCATCAGCAGTGTGACGAGTTGTGTTTCACTTTGTGAGTCTGTGAACAGATGAACCGGTCTGAAAGAAATGAAGAACTTTCTGAGTCCATATCCTGTGGTGTTCTACAGGTCTGCAGAGGATACATGTGTGTTTCCTCCAGAGGGAGTTCTACACATCAAATATAGTGTGTGTGTGTGTGTGTGTGTGTGTGTGTGTGTGTGTGTGTGTGTGTGTGTGTGTGTGTGTGTGTGTGTGTGTGTGTGTGTGTGTGTGTGTGTGTGTGTGTGTGTGTGTGTGTGTGTGTGTGTGTGTGTGTGTGTGTGTGTGTGTGTGTGTGTGTGTGTGTGTGTGTGTGTGTGTGTGTGTGTGTGTGTGTGTGTGTGTGTGTGTGTGTGTGTGTGTGTGTGTGGATACAGGCTCTGTGTTGTCCCGGTTACAGAGAGGTCAAAGAAGTTCTTCAGAAATCATTCAGACTGAAGGTCAACCAGGTCAAGGAGTGTGTGTGTGTGTGTGTGTGTGTGTGTGTGTGTGTGTGTGTGTGTGTGTGTGTGTGTGTGTGTGTGTGTGTGTGTGTGTGTGTGTGTGTGTGTGTGTGTGTGTGTGTGTGTGTGTGTGTGTGTGTGTGTGTGTGTGCCTGTGTCACTGTGTGTGTGTGTGTGTGTGCCACTGTGTGTGTGTCTCTGTGTGTGTGTGTCACTGTGTGTGTGTCACTGTGTGTTTGTGTCACTGTGTGTGTGTGTGTCATTGTGTGTGTGTGTGTCACTGTGTGTGTCACTGTGTGTGTCACAGTGTGTGTGCGTGTGTGTGTGTGTGTGTCACTGTGTGTGTGTGTGTCACTGTGTGTGTGTCACTGTGTGTGTGTCACTGTGTGTGTGTCACTGTGTGTGTGTGTGTGTGTGTGTGTATGTCACTGTGTGTGTGTCACTGTGTGTGTCACTGTGTGTGTGTCACTGTGTGTGTGTGTGTGTGTGTGTGTGTGTGTGTGTGTGTCACTGTGTGTGTGTGTGTGTCTCACTGTGTGTGTGTCGCTGTGTGTGTATGTGTGTCACTGTGTGTGTGCGTGTCCAGTTTAATGATGTGTGTTAAAATGCATCAAATCTATTTTTTTGTGTTGGTAAAGTGTGTGTGTCATGTGACTTCACCCAAATGGACACACTGATTTGATTGGATGTCTTTCAACCAATCAGTGTTCCACATGATATTAAATAGACGCCAGTAGAGCCACGCCCCCTTTTCAGTCAACATGGCCGACTTTGAAGTGATGGGGAAGTTCAAGTACCTTTTTAACCTGTTAAGCCCTGAGCCTGTTTTTTTGGTCTCAGGCTCGAAAATGACATTCCCAGAACAAATGACCATATCTTCTGAAAGGGTTAAATTAATAATCTTTTTTCTCAAAGTAATGATAAACCTGTGAGTTGGTTGTGGAACAGTCAGAATCAATATAGATGTTTTTTATTTTAAAGAAAATTCAGATTGAACATAGAAAAAACTGTAAATTATAGTGTCCGTCCAAAAAATATGTTGTACTTATAGTGAAAACTAACCTTGGATGATGGGTTAGTAGACTAAAAGCTTTAGGAAGTACCCTGTATCAAGATTGATGCAAAACAAGTTAAATCTGACCTTTTTAGAGAGATTTAGCAAAAAAAAACACTTCTGGGGCCATTTGGGTGGATGTTCCATATCTCTGGCCCCCCCTTGGTCGATTTTGCTGATTGGCATCTCTTTCTAAAGCCCCTGACACACCAACCCGATCTTGGGAGTCAGAGGCAGTCGGGCATTCGCGGCGCCCTACTCAGGTTGGTGTGTCCCGCACCGTTGTTGCTTTACGGCACATTTTCACACCTTTCTTTGTTGAATCGGCCGCGGGAGGCCAAAGAAAGTCGGGACAAAGAAATCACTCTGATTGGCTGTTCAGCTTAGCGAGTCAGTGCATGAGAAGCGAAGCGGAAGTTAGGGACCAAAACAAACGATTAAGAAGGCACACACAGACGGCTAATCTTTTTCATTTTCACCTCACCCGGACGCAAGAGTTTCTTTTTTATGTTTACATGTTTTCAATCGACGAGAGAGAGTGAAAATGGAAACCAGACGAATTTGTTGTTTGTTTATATCACGCAGCCTGTTCTTCTTCTCTCGGTGTATAGTCTATACAGCTAAAGTGAGCATATCTCCGTGTTTTGCTACCTAAAGCTACTTGTGTGTTGTCTGTATTTGCTTCCCCTGTCACGAGTTCTGATCGCTCAGTGATGATCCTTATATTTCTATAATCTGTGGACTCTCAGGATTTTATCTTGTTTGTGCAGATCCAATAAGTATATCGATCGGTATGGCTAGAGTTCTGTGCTAACGGCCTTAAGATTGTTTCGCTCGTAGCTAATTCAGAGGCTCAGCGTTAGCTTTGTGGTTTTAAAAAAAAAAAAAAAAAGATCAGTTAGCTGAGTTTCTTCCCGTTACATGGATATAAAACATTCATAGTTTATTGAATATTAAGATCCCCTCAGACGCTGTTTCCTGCAGGTGACGCGTTTTCCCCCCCGGTATCGGGGGTGCGGTGTAGAAGAGGTTAAATGTGTTAAATAATACAAAGTATACATGCAATGTGTTTTAAAGTTACATCGGACCTGTGCGAAGTGATATTTCTGAATAATCTGAAATCTACTTTGAAGTGCTTCATGTATGTTATATCACTTTTTTACAAACCTACTTAAAGACTTAGAAGTGACCTCAGTGACTTTGACATTAACTCTGCAACTTGAACATTGAAGTGTTACTAACAGATCAAAGTTTAGATCCCAGTGAAGCTGCTGCTAGAGGTCAGACAATTGCTCTGTTGCACCTTCAACCTCAAACATGTTGATATCCTGAACATCGCTGCAGGATGAGAAGTTCAACTCTCTGCAGGAAGAAGGCGTTAAGTTATTCTTTAACTCACTGACTTGAATCTCACCCTGGCATCTGAACTCAGATGCCTTGGTTGCTGATTGGCTAATGGTTACACAAGCCAAAACATCGTTATGACATCATAAAGTGGCCAAAATCTGATCAGCTCATTTTCAGACAGGTTTTTATAGAAATAGATCAAAAAGAGAGAGAATCTTTGTTCCTGAAACTTTCTGAAAAGCACAGAGATTGTAGTCTTTGCAGACCAGTTACATGAATACAAATCTATATAACAAACTACAGGAGAGGGAAAACCCCAAAAAGCACAATAGGGTCTCTTTAATGTGTCGAAACTTTATACACAAATTGGTGTGCAAAAGTGATGTAAAGAAACGAGTTAAGTAACAAGTTACTTTATGTAGAGAGTAACGAAGTAAAGTAATATATGACTTTTTTTTAAGTAATAGGTAATGTGTAATATATTCCTTTTTACGAGTAACGACCCCATCTCTGGTCGTTACCTATAGAAACAAAGTGTTTCCTGTCCTGTAAGTCGGATTCAAACCATTTTGAACTGTTTATCCGAAAGTCACACCCCGATCAGGAATAAGGAACCCCATTTTGCAGATCTGCGTCAGACTCTGTATCCTTCTGTCAACATGCCAACAAGTTTATTAATGTTTCTGATGGTTATCTGGTCGGCATCAGAGGGTCAAACCTGCAGAGCTCTGCTGCTGCTGTTAACCACTTCTTCACAGAAACACTTCTTCAGTTCTCAGAAAAAGTAAAAATAAATCCGCAGAGATACAAAGAGGAACCACCATGTTGTTAACATGCATTACAACATGCTCAGCTTCCTCTGTTGTGTTGCTGATGAAGAAGGCCTGCAGTTACCGTCACTCTGAATAACCAGACACAGGAAATGCATCAAACACAAAAGTTAGACGTTACACTTTTTCCCCTCTTTTTTATAACAACCAAAGACAAAAGAGATTTAAAAGCTAATCTCACATGAACTCCACAGCCATCAGAGGAGAGGTGGATGAGGAAGTGACTTCTCATTTATCACAGGATATAGCGACAGCAGGAAACAAACAAAGTCGCTGAGAGGCTGAGGCCGGGCCTGTTTGATATTCTATGACACGCTAAGAAAGAGTACTTGCTGAGATCAAAACTCTGTTGAATTGTGATGTAGTTTAACCTGAGCCTGTTTTTCAGGTCTCAGGCTCGAAAATGACATTCCCAGAACAAAGGACCATATCTTCACTTCTAAAAGGGTTACATTAATAATCTTTTTTCTCAAAGTAATGATAAACCTCTGAGTTGGATGTAGAAAGTCAGAATCAATATAGATGTTTTTTATTTTAAAGAAAATTCAGATTGAACATAGTAAAAAAACTATAAATTATAGTGTCTGTCCAAAAATTATTTTGTACTTATAGTGAAAACTGCCCTTGGATGATGGGTTAGTAGACTAAAAGTTTTAGGAATCCAAAGTACAACATATAATAAGTACCCTGTATCAAGATTGATGCAAAACAAGTGACGTTTGACCTTTTTAGAGAGGTTTAGCAAAAAAAACTCCACATCTGAGGTGATTTGGGTGGAAATGGGGGATTTACTGTTTCTCTGGAACCCATTGGTCGATGTTGCTGATTGACATCTCTTTCTGACCGTTAGAGCCAATATAATCGAAGGGGGATTTCCCCACACACACACATGGTAAAACAAAAAGGTGGGGGCTTTGTTCATGCAGTTTTGCATGAGAGCGAACCTATCTCTAGCTCTGACATCTGGAAACGGAAAAACAGGTTTATTGCTTATGGATTATCATAAATCATTTCAAAGGGAGACAGACCCATTGGATTAACCTATGGATTAACTTCAACAGCGTTTTTATCGTTTTAATGCCATTGAAGACCACGTTTGACCAGACAAAGAGACAGGTGAGCCATGTTAGCGTTTTTAGCTACTTAGCGCCACATGTTTTGATGTCTGTTATTGTTTTTAAAGTCGTGAGTTCATATCGTTAAGTGATAATGAGGGTACCCATCGATTCTGTGTCATCTCACGATGTGAAAAGATGTGTTGGATGTGCAGCAAAGATAAATAATAAGGTTTTGTGAGTGAATTTCGGTGCAGTCATCTGTTAGCATTTTTGGCTAGTTGCTAATTCAGAGGCTCAGCGTTAGCATTGTGTTTTTTTAACATTTTTAAATGATCAGTTTGATGAGTTTCTTCCCGTTACATGGATATAAAATACACTGTTTCCTGCAAGATGTTGCGGGAGGGCCCCGGTACCGGGATCTCTCGGGCTTAACAGCATAGGCGGCACGTGAGGCTCAGGTTTGGGAAGGCTAAATAACTTTTTTTACCTGACGCTGCCCGCCTCCGGCGTCTATAGAAAAGAGATCAACTCAGTGTGCGGAGTTTAAATCTCTCAAGTCATATTACAGGATAAAGGAAATACAGTTTAAACTGCCGTATGCAGAGAAGACGCCGACGTATCGCACTTATCATTCATATTACATCATCAATCAGATCATCGATCATATAATATTGTAACGATCACAAAGGGAGTCGGAAACAGGCTGCTAGTTATTAGGCTTTAATAACTCTTCTTCTTTACAGATGATCACAGGTTCAGGAACAGCTTGTGGGTTCAACCTCACACTCACTCTAACTCCCACACATACCCATATATATATATCAGTGTCTACGTCACAACTTCCCGCCCTCCCCAGCCTGCTCCCCCAACCACAGGCCCACACCTCAACCAGCATCACTGTGCAGCTCTATGATTGGCAGAGAGACGGGGGATGCCTGAGTGACACCCTCAGCATCCTACAGGGTCGCTACACTACCCCCTCACTACAAAGTTCCTCGCCCACGAGGAACAAATAAAACTCAGCACAAACACTACCCCCACCCTCTCCAGTACTCTGCAGGGACCAACCCACTGGCTGTCCAGTTTTGGGCACCGGCCTTTCTTCCCTTGTGGTCTGTAGACCCAGACCAGCTCCCCGGCCCGGAAATGCTGCCCTCTTGTCCTGGTGTCATAGTTCCGCTTCTATCCACCTCGTCCAGTCTCAGCTCCATCTCCTTCAGTTCGCCTCCGAGTCTGAACCTCACAGAGTCCAGGGTCTGCTCCGCCTCTGCCTTCATCGAGGCCTCTCTGTGTTGGGCGTTCTGCTCCATGGTACTCCTCTCCACTATAGCTACGCTTGCCTGCTTCTGGGACTCATCCAGCTGAGATTTACAGGTATCCAACTCTGCTTCTGTCCTTTACAGGTCTTCTAGAGTTTTCAAAGTCTCCAGTTGGGATTGTTGGAGCTTATTCTGGAGCTCGTTGTAACCTTGCTGCAGCGCCTTAGCGTCTCTACCCATCTCGCTGATCCTCTCCTGGTACTTGATGCAGTCCCTCTGCAGCTGCCGGACCTCCAGCTGCTTCTCCCTCAGCTGCTCCTCCTGCTTACCAGACTCTGCTTCTGCTCTCTCTCTCTGTGCTTGCCTCATGTCCTCCTCCAGCCTGGCGGCCCGGTCGCTCTCGCTCTGCGACTCAGCCTGCAACTCGGCCCGCTCCCTCGCCAACCGCTACACCTCCCGCTGCAGCTCGGCCAAGTGCTCCCGGTTGTCCGCCGCCTCCTGCTGGTAGTCTGCGATGATGCCGTTGAGCTGGGACAGCTGGTTCGCTCCTCCAGGTTGTCCTTCTCGGCTTCCAGGCTCCTGAGCAGCTCTTTGAACTGCGCCTCCCTCTTGGCACCCTCCTCCACCAGGCTCCTTTCTCTCTCTTTGCCTCTTGGAGGCACTTCTCCAGAGAGGCCACAAGGCTCTCCTTCTCTTTACTCTCCTGGAGATCTCGCTCAAGAGAGGCCAGCTCCGCTTTGAGTCTAGCCTCCTGTTGCTGCCGCAGTTCCCTCTCTGCATTGATAGCTGCTTCCATCTCCCTCATTTTCTCCTCTAATAAAACACTTTTAGTCATTTCGGTAACCCATACATGCTTCTCCTCCACTCTGCAGCTCCTCACAGCCGGTGGTACCGGCCCTCCGTTGCTCCTCGCCGCTACACTCCACACAATCTCTCTCTCCACAGCCATCTCCAAGGCCGCCTGCAAGGACTGTGGATGCTGCAGCTGTACCCCAACCCTCAAGTCCGCAGGGAGGAGGGCCCTGATGAATTGATCACGTGCCAGCTCACTCTGCACTCCAGGTGGCATGTGTGCATATGCCCGCCGCGTCAGGCTCTCCACGTCGTTAGCCAACGCACGCAGCGTCTCTCCAGACTTCTTACAGCGGTTACTCAATTCGTTCCGGAGCAGCTCTGGCGGGAAACACTGTCCAAACCGCCTCTTCAAAGCCCCCGCTAATGCTTCATAGCTATGTCGGTCCTCAAGGCTAAGTAGTAGCAGACATGAAAGAGCCTCGTCTGTGAGGCACAAAGCTAGCTGTAGTGCTTTAGTCTCTATCGACCAACCCCCGGCATGTGCAAGTAGTTCAAATTGGGCATGGAAAGCCTCCCAGTCTGCCTTACCCGAGTATTTGGGTGTTTTCACGGACGCGGCGGCTGCTATTGGTTGATGGGCGCCGCCATTGTTGTTTACATCCAGCTTGGAAATGGCGCGAAATGCCGCTGAAGACGGCGACATTCCCGCGTCTCTAGCCATCTTCACCGCCGACTCTCTCAGGCGCTCTCTCGCCTCCCGTGCACTCCTGAACTCCCCACTCATGTCCTTCGACCACCCGCATGTTCCATCTTCCTCTCCATCACAACTTTCCTGCTTCACTCCCATCTTGCTGAACTTTTCCATCTCCGCTAGCTTACCGGCTAGCTCCGTGATGCAGTTACGAACTCCCGTCAGGATAGATGTCCTCCGTTCGAAAAGTCACTTCTGACACCAATGTAACGATCACAAAGGGACTCGGAAACAGGCTGCTAGTTATTAGGCTTTAATAACTCTTCTTCTTCTTTACAGATGATCACAGGTTCAGGAACAGCTTGTGGGTTCAACCTCACACACACTCTAACGGCCCGTCCACACAGCGGCGTGCGTTGATGCTTGCCGGCGGGCGTGTCTGACACTCGACCAACAACCAATCACCTGAATCTCCCGCCCCTGACACACAAGCAGCGGTGTGATTGGCTAGAGCTTGTACTGGCATACTCTGGCTGACGCTTCTGCCGAGGCGTCAAAAGTTGAACATTGCTCAACTTTTGCAGCGAGCCACGCCAGCGACGCTCTGCGTCGCTTCCCACGATGCAGTTCGGCTAAAAGTGACGTCACCCCATTCAAAGTGAATGGGCAGAAGCGTTGGAAGCTTCAACGCACGCTGCTGTGTGGACAGGCCGTAACAGCCCGTCCACACAAAAGTTGAGCAATGTTCAACTTTTGATGCCTCGGCAGAAGCGTCAGCCAATCGAATCATATGCCAGTACAAGCTCTAGCCAATCAAACCGCTGGTTGTGTGTCAGGGGCGGGAGATTCATGTGATTGGTTGTTGGTCGAGTGTCAGACACGCCCGCCGGCAAGCGTCAACGCACGCCTCTGTGTGGACGGGCCGTAACTTCCACACACCCATACATGTAACAGTGTCTACGTCACAACTTCCCGCCCTCCCTCGTCTGCTCCCCCAACCACAGGCCCGCACCTCAACCAGCATCACTGTGCAGCTCTATGATTGGCAGAGAGACGGGGGATGCCTGAGTGACACCCTCAGCATCCTATACAGGGTCGCTATAATATCATAATATATCATATATTTCCTTATCTGAGTCAGCTTCTCCAGCCGTATCTGGCCGTGCAACACTTACAGTGTCACATACTGTATGCAGAAGTATTATTTTAAGCAACACATTATGTTGACGAAACACTCGAGTCAAATGTAATTAAAGTCAGATCCACTCGTGTCTTAGATGCGGGGCAGTGATATCCTAAAACTATACACTTTCAAACACTCGGTAGTTTAGTTATTTTTTAACCAGTTGTTCTGTATTCTCCTTGCAGGTGCAACTATGTGGCTTGTATCCTGGATTATATGTTTAAGTCATGGATGTTTAAAGTTCATATTTGTCTAATATTAGTTTACTTTTCATTAATGAAGTATGACGCTGCGATGTCAGTACACTTGTCCCTGTTTGTGATTGGTCAAATGTTGCTAACCCCGCCCTTTAACGTGAACGCGCTCTCAGCTGGAGAGAGAAACCCTGGCTTGATTTACCGAGTTGATAACCAGCGTCGTAGGACCGCTTAGCGAGATCTCGTTTGTTAGTTTGTTGTTGTTAGTTTTTTGTTACTCAAACATATCCAGGGTCTGTTGAACTGGCTTCGTAGCACACAGGGCACAGGTGGCTAGCAGCGCTAATGTCAAAGACACAGACATTATACATTATATTTGTATTTTACCAGGATGCAGTGACACAAATATTTGGGAAGGCTTAGCCTTCCCTAGCCTACAGCACCCGCCGCCCCTGCTTAACAGGTTAATGGAGAAAGCTCCGTGATCAGACGTAGACATTGTAATAATAATCAAAGCAATCATAAATCTTGCGGTCAACAAAAAGTACTGCGGCCCTGTGTCACCCTCTCTTCCACACACCGTGCATATCCATGTGACCAAGCCAGCCAATCAATAGTGATCAAACTGATATCTTATATTAAAACAAAACGCATTACTGTACACGTTTCATGGCTCCTACACAGGAAGCAGGTGCTGAGTTCTAGTTAAAGAAGCAGCAGGTTAGAGACTCTGACAGTCGAGAGCCAGAGACCGAGAGAGAAGCTCGATGTCTGAATTCAGAAGGATCATGATGTCTTCATTCCTGATGCTGCTGCTCCACTTTCCAGGTGAGGAGAACACTTTAAATAAACAGCTCTAATATCACTAACGGTGCTTTACTACGTACTGTTCCTTTAACCTGTTAAGCACCATCCCCCCGGTACCGGGGAGGAAAACGCATCATCTGCAGGAAGCAGTATCTGAGAAGACGCAGAATCGATCGGTACCTACATTATCACTCCATGATAAGAACTCGTGACTTTATAAACAATAACAGACATCAAAACATGTGGCGCTCGGTAGCTAAAAACGCTAACATGGCTCACCTGTCTCTTTGTCTGGTCAAAACTGGTCTTCAATGGCATTAAAACGATAAAAACGCTGCTGAAGTTAATCCATAGGTTAATCCAATGTGTCTGTGTCCCTTTGAATGATTTCTGATAATCCATCAGCAATAAACCTGCTTTTCCGTTTCCAGATGTCAGAGCTAGAGATAGGTTCGCTCTGATGCAAAACTGTGTATGCATAGCTCGCATTTCTCAATGGTAACGTTGGTGTGTATGTGAATATCCCCCTTCGATTCTATTAACTCTAACGGTTAAAAAGAGATGTCAATCACCAAAATCGACCAATGGGTTCCAGAGAAACTCCACCTCAGAGGTGGAGTTTTTTTTGCTAAACCTCTCTAAAAAGGTCAAATATCACTTGTTTTGCATCAATCCTGATACAGGGTACTTATTATATGTTATAGTTTGGATTCCTAAAGCTTTTAGTCTACCTATCCAAAGTTAGTTTTCACTATAAGTAAAAAATAATTTTTGGACGGACACTATAATTTACAGTTTTTTCTATGTTCAATCTGAATTTTCTTTACAATAAAAAACATCTATATTGATTCTGACTGTTCTACAACCAACTCACAGGTTTATCATTACTTTGAGAAAAACGATTATTAATTTAACCCTTTTAGAAGATATGGTCATTTGTTCTGGGAATGTCATTTTCGAGCCTGAGACCTGAAAACAGGCTAAACAGGTTAACTGAGAATGATGAGTCGTGTTTGTAACGTGGTGACTTTAGTGAACTCTTGGAAACCAACCTCTCACAGAGATACTTTTTCAAACTTCTGTATCTGCTGTATGATGATCATCGTGCTGATTATATTCACTACAGTTGTTTTCATATTTCCTTCAGTCTTTGTTTTTAAACAGCTCCAGATGTGAAAGGTCACTTCCTCATTGTCAGAGCTGGAGATGAAGTCACTTTGCCTTTTGACAATGTGCTCCATGATCAGGATGAGTGTGAGAGTGCTACCTGGACCTTCAGTGATTTCAGCAGCTCAGTGACGCTGTTTGAAGACGGGCAGATTCACAAAGAAGCCAAAGCTAAACCAGACAGACTGTTCTCTGGTTATAAAGAAGGTCACAGAATAGGATGCTGGTCTTTACACCGAACATGAGCATGAATCGAATAGAACATTTAGCAGGACTTGAATTGGACCTAAGGATTTCTCTAGAAGCTGATGAAGTGTTCTCTCTTCTCCATCATCCCTCTACGAGTTAACCTCCTCCGCTCAGTGTCACACGGTCTGAGGGGTCAGAGAGTTTCTTTTCTAACCCCGGCAGAACATGCAGGTTTTATTTCAGACTCTGTCTAAACATTTACAAACCCTCCATGTTCAGTGCGAGCAGGACGTTTCTAATGTCTGGGTTTAAGTTACTCTTTAACTCAGTGACTTGAAAGTGACCCTGGAATCTGACATTCACAATGGAAATCAACTCTGGCATGACCAAAGTGACTCAGACTTTACCTTTTGACCTTAAGGGCCAAATATGAGCATGAATCGGATAGAAAACTTTGTAGGACTCGACTTGGACTTAAAGACTTAGAAGCTGATGAAGTTTTCTCTCTTCCTCATTATCTCTGCGAGCAATCATCCTCCGAGTTTATTTTCTAACCCCGGCAGAACATGGAGTTCTATTTCAGACTCTGTTGGTTCGGTTTGTTTCTTTAACTCAGAACAATCATGTCTCTGAAGTGATTGGCTCCAATCACTAAACAGATCATTGCAGCATTACCCATAATCCCCTCTGTTTCAGCCCTGTTTCCAAAGTGCTGATTCTCTGTCTGTTACTTTAGATGAAAATAAGGAGCCCCTCCCCACGCCCCTCTGAGAGACATTTGGTTACAAAGAACTCAATGGTGCTCTAGGAGGAGAATCAGGTGATAAGGGGGGGGGGGGGTTACCTTGGTTGCTGATTGGCTAATGGTTACACAAGACAACACATCGTTATGACATCACAAAGTGGCCAAAATCTGATCAGCTCATTTTCAGACAGGTTTTTATAGAAATGGATCAAAAAGAGAGAGAATCTTTGTTCCTGAAAAGGATTGTTTCTTTAACTCAGTGATTTGTATCGGACCCTGTCATCTGACATCGACAATGGAGATCAACTCTGGCATGACCAAAGTGACTCAGACTTTCTGACTTCCCTGTCACCTTAAGTTTGCCTGCAGATCTGCGTCAGACTCCTTTTGACCTCCAACAGACTCTTTATCCTTCTGTCAAGATGCTAACAACGCCTGTTTCTGTCACAATCCGTCCAAGTCGTGCTCCCCAGTTTTGTTTCTGTTAATTAGTTTCTTGTTTTTTCCTGCCTTCGGCTTTTGTTAATAAAGCTCGCTTTTTGTTACCTTACCTTTTTAGTCCTTTTTTAAACTGCACTTGGGTCCCATTTTCCACACACCCTGACAGTACGAACAGACCAATATGGACCCAGCAGTTTTCCCCCTCAATAGTTAGATCCACGGTTGTACACTCTTGAGTATATTTTTTACAAGTGGATGAGGGTGTCTTCAAGAGCGGCCAAGGAGGCTGCCCAGAAGGAGGCACGCATGGAGGTGGCCAACAAACCCTGGCTCTGGAGCTTGTTGCCCGAGTGGCTTAAGGTTTTTACAAGTAGCCCTGAGTGCCAGCCTCAAGCCTCAAACCCCTTCTTGGGATCCCACCTTGCCTTAGGAGGTCCACGGAGCCTCTAAAAGGTCTCTAGAAGATGCAAGGCCAGGATTCCAGCCGTGGTCCCAGCAGCCATGGTTCCAGCCCCAGTTCTGGCCCCAGCAGCCATGGTTCCGGCTCCAGAACCGGCCCGCAAAGCCATGGATCCGTGCACCAGTACCGGCCCACACAGCCATGCTTCCGTGCTCCATTACCTGGCTTACACAGCCAGGGTTCAGGCTTCTGTTCCGTACCCAACAGCCATGGTTCCGGCTCCAGAACCGGCCCCAGCAGCCATGGTTTCGGCTCCAGTACTGGCCCTACGGCTGACGCCAGCCCCCCGTGTCCTGTCAGCGTACCGGCCGACTCCAGTTCCTCGTCTCCTGTTGGCTCTCCAGCCGACGCCAGCTCCCTGTGTCCTGTCGGCGTACCGACCGTCTCTCACCTCTCCAGTTCCCTCTCAAGTTTCTTCTCAAGTCCCCTCTCGAGTCCCTTCTCAAGTCATCTCTCAAGTCTCCTCTCCAGTTCCCTCTCAAGTCACCTCTCGAGTTCCCTCTCCAGTCTCCTTTCGAGTCACCTCTCGAGTTCCCTCTCGAGTTCCCTCTCAAGTCCCCTCTCGAGTTCCCTCTCCAGTCACCTTTCGAGTCACCTCTCGAGTTCCCTCTCGAGTCCCCGCTCGAGTCCCCTCTCAAGTCACCTCTCGAGTCCCCTCTCGAGTCCCCTCTCAAGTCTCCTTTCGAGTCACCTCTCGAGTTCCCTCTCAAGTCCTCTCTCAAGCCCTCTCTCAAGTCCCCTCTCAAGCCCACTCTCAAGCCCTCTCTCGAGTCCCCTCTCGAGTCACCTCTCGAGTTCCCTCTCAAGTCCTCTCTCAAGCCCTCTCTCAAGTCCCCTCTCAAGCCCACTCTCAAGCCCTCTCTCGAGTCCCCTCTCGAGTCTCCTCTCGAGTTCCTTCACAAGTCCCCTCTCCAGTCCCTACTAAAGTGCCATTGGAGGTTCCGCTGGGGGTCCTGCCAACTCCATGTCCTGTCCCGTTGGGGGTCCCGTCGACTACTCTCCTGCCGGGGGTCCTGCCAACCCTATGTCCTGTGCCGTTGGCGGTTCCGCCAACTGCTCTTCTGCCGGGGGTCCTGCCAACCCTGTGTCCTGTCCCGTTGGAGGTCCTGCCGACTACTCTTCTGCCGGGGGTCCTGCCAACCCCGTGTCCTGTTCCGTTGGAGGCCCCGCCGTCACCTGTCTCGCCGGGGGTCCTGCCAACTCCTTGTCCTCTTCCGTGGGGGATCCTGCCGACACCTGTCCCGCCGGGGGTCCTGCCTACTCCTTGCCCTGTTGCGTTGGTGGTCCAATCGACACCACCCCTTGCTCCATCCGGGACTCTGCCTTGCCCCCAGGCCGTCCGCCCGAGATCCCCTCCATGGATTCTGCTTTGTCCCGGGATGTCCGTCCAACTATTTCAAAACAACATGAAACACAACACCGGCTAATACATGTGTTTAAAAGAAGGCCATTAAAGTGACTTTCATTAGACGCTCGTTGAGTTTATTAATGTTTCTGATGGTTATCTGGTCGGCATCAGAGGGTCAAACCTGCAGAGCTCTGCTGCTGCTGTTAACCACAACTTCACAGAAACACCCTAACCCATTAAAACTAACGCTCTTTACATTCTCAACTTCCTCTGTTGTGTTGCTGATGAAGAAGGCCTACAGTTACCGTCACTCTGAATAACCAGACACAAGAAATGCATCAAACGTACAAATCTGATGTTAAAAAAGTGTCTTACTCTTTTTTATTAAACAACAAAAATAAGAGAGATTAAATGCTGATATCACACATTAACCCAACGGCCATCAGAGGAGAGATGAATGAGGAAGTGACTCTTCATTACCACAGGAAGTAGATGCTGAGTTCTTGTGAAAGAAGCAGCCGGGGAGAGACTCTGACAGTCGAGAGCCGGAGACCGAGAGAGAAGCACGATGTCTGAATTCAGAAGGATCGTGATGTCTTCATTCCTGATGCTGCTGCTCCACTTTCCAGGTGAGGACGCAGAGAACACACACTGTTTACGACTGTTATTGAAAGCTAGTGAGGGCGTCTCTCAATTGAAATCGGTGTATCCTTGGGCGAGATGCTGAACCCCAAGTCGCTCTCAATGGGGAACGGTGTGTGAAAGATACCTTCTGTCGTGGCGTTTTGATCCGTTTCTACATTTAATATCCACGTTCCTCTATCGGGGTGTGGGCTACGACGCGCCTCTCTTTGCTTCCTAACTAACTTTGCAGAGATCGTTGTAGCTTTGAATCACATCAGGTTTATTCTTTGATCCAGGCGACATTCAAACATGAAGACAAACTTCCTCGCTTCAAAGTAACTCAAAGTTCTCCGTATCAAAAAAGAACTAAAAGAACACGGTCAAAAGACTCTACCGCGTCCTGTCTAATCACACCCTCAGCTGTGAACCAACGCCATGCCATATATAGAGATACAGACATGCAGACATGCACGTCATATCTGACAGCAAATAAGTGAGGCTTAAACTAACATCTTTTAAAGCGTAGTGTGACTCACTAAAATAGATAGTTAAGAGTTTCCTCTAAAGCCTTTTAGTAATAAGACAAACATTCAAAGCATAACGATGAAAGGGAAATGGCTCTAATACCTGCATTGACCAAGGGGCACATTGCTCTGTATGAACTGGTTGTGAATGGATGACTTGTTGTATGTAAACAACTGCTGGGAGACGTAAAGATGTCACGATTTCGTCCCTTCAAACGTGACAGTTACACGGTATTGTTAACCAGTGGAGAAATACCCGGAAATGCCAAGTAAATCCTCTACCCCGACGGTCGGTTGTTATTTGATTTTGATATACTTTATTAATCCCGTGGGGAAATTGTTTCTCTGCATTTGACCCATCCGAGTATTAGGAGCAGTGTGCTGCCATTTTGAACGGCGCCCGGGGAGCAGTGTGGGGAACGGTGCCTTGCTCAGGGACACCTCGGTAGCACTTGGTCTTGCCGGGACTTGAACTGGTGACCTTCCAGTTACCAAGCCAAGTCCTTATCGACTTCGCCACCACGGCCAATATTGTCAATATTAATATAATAATGATTTATTTTTTAATAGTCACACTCGATTACGCCGGTTTCCTTGTTGCCCCAGCTGGTCGACATCTCTTTGAGCAGAAACAAAGGCTACATTAATGTATTAAATCGATGTTAATCCATGCGTGTGGATGTGGAATTAACGGACGTGACGTTGTGCGATTGCGTTGCCAGGCAACAGCTTCGGTTCATGTTAATTTACAAACTCTTCAACTATAACCGTAGTTATATTTAAAAACATGTTAGAAGGCCTCACAAAATACTTTAATGCAAATTAAAATGTAAATGTGAAGGAATTTGTGTATAACAAAATACATCCGTCATAAACTAAACCGGAAACAGACATAGGCAAGATCCTCAGCTCGATGATTGGATGGTTATCCGCAATGCATGCTGGGATTTGGTGTTTATGTGATGTGAAATCTGAAAACATTTAAAAAAAAAATAATAATACTTTATTCCGAGTGTGCTTGCTTTTCTCTTTGGAAGTCATCACATAACGGCATTGTAATACACGGTTCGGCTGCATTCAATATTACATATCTGCCGTAGTTCTCTATTTATAGAGCCCTGATGAGAAGACTTCCAGACAAACATGAAGAACTGCCGCCAACACTGAAAACGTGACGTGGATCATAAATATATCAGCAATTAAACAACATCTTACATTTCTTTTCACACAATACGTCTCCTTGCAGTATCAACACTAATTCGGCTGACTTTTATATTTGATCCAATTGGTAGATAGGCTGTATTTACACCATAAAGGTGCACAGCTGATATAAAGGGACACCTAGTGGTTAAAACACGTTATTGAATTTTATTATTTTATTATGACTTGTTGTATGTAAAGCGCTTTGAGGGGTGAGAGACTGGATGAAGAGCTTTATGAATACAGTCCATTTACCATTTACCAAGTACATGAAATAAAACAGCTCTAATATCACTAACGGTACTTTACTACGTACTGTTCCTTTAACTGAGAGTGAAGAGTTGTGTTTGTAACGTGGTGACTTTAGTGAACTCTTGCTCACTAAAACCCACATAGCAATATTCTTTAAAGTGATCGTCACACTCACTATGAACGCTTCAGTTAGTGATGTGGATCTGTAATTAACTCTGGTTTGAATGTGTCGTTAAATGATTCATTAAACAGATCAACCAGAACTCTAACTCTTTACCTTTTATATAATACATCATTATTCTGTCAGCATTTATCACGTCTATATTTCTTTCTGCTTTTTCCCCCAACAGCTGCAGATCTGAAAGATTATTCCCGCATTGTCAGAGCTGGAGATGAAGTCACTTTGCCTTTTGACAATGTGATACATGATCAGGATGAGTGTGAGAGTACTAGGTGGACCTTCAGACATTCAAGACTCCCAGGAGTGACGCTGTTTGAAGACGGGCAGATTCACAAAGAAGCCAAAGCTAAATCAGACAGACTGAGAGTTACAGAGAAATGTTCTCTGGTTATAAAGGAGGTCACAAAGGAGGATGCTGGTCAATACCGCTGCAGACAGTTCAGATCAGGAGAACAACAAGATCCAGACTCTCGTGTTTATCTGTCTGTTGTTTCCAGTGAGTATTTACATCATGATGTTTTAAACTTGTTATGATCGCGGAAAAGGTAGGAGTGAAATGCAGACTACAAAAAGAGGTAAGTAGGTCTAGACAAAAAAACGAGCTTTATTTTAAAAGCTGATGGCAAAAAACACAAAGGAAGTACAAGGAAGATACAATACCAAAAAGCTGACGGTGACATGGAGGGAGACAGGAAAAACAAACAATGAACCGACAGGGGGAAGACAAGACTAAATACAGAGAGGGGTAATCACAGGACGAGAAACAGCTGGGTAAGGGAGGCAGAAACACAAGGGCAACAGGTGAACACATTGAGACAATCAGACACAGGAGGAGAACAAGAGACAGGGAGAACAGCACAGCAAAACAAAACCCATTACCAGACAGACAACACCAAGATCGTGACGAAACTGTCTCTATAGAGCAATATACTAAATCATTACAATAATAATGATTACAGTGATGAAGTTCAATTTTAATTTTGTTGTCTTTCTCTCTCAATATCTCAATCTGCAGTGACTGAACATCAGGACAATGATGAGGTGACGTTAGACTGCTCTGTGTCGACAGATGGATGGTGTATACACCCAGTGAAGTGGCTGCTTCAGGGTCGAGATGTGGACAACGATCACAGAGAGATAAACACATCACAGTCTCCCTGCTCTGCCTCTGTGACATTTCTGACTTCTCTCTTTAGTAACACATACAGGTCTGAGTTGTTTACTTGTGCAGTAACTGATGTGTTCACAGGAGAAGTTCATCTGTTTCCCCTCAGCCCTCAGTCCTCAGGTGAGAACACGTTGAGATGTTTAAAATCACTTCTAACAGTCTTGTTATTAGAATATACTGAAACAACACATTTACAACGTCTCACATTTATCAGGGATGTAATGAGTTTCTGAAATGTGAAGAGACGGAAGGTTCTGATAAAAAGGAGAAGCTCTTAATTGAGAAACCAGGTTAGAATATAATGAGTTGTTTCAAATCACTTATCACACATTTAATCACAGATAATGCTTTTTGGGGTTTGAGGTTTTGACGTCACTTCATTTTGTCATTTGGTTTATGCATAAAACCTTTTTTTGTAACTACAGTTTTTTGCATGATGTTGTTTTGTTCCTGAAGGAGATGCTACAACAACTGGAACACCAGGTCTCTTGAGGCTCATCCTGGTGTCTGTGGGGTTAGCAGCTCTCGTCGTCACCGTGGTTACGGTCCACATCTGGACCAGAGCTAAAGGTGAGGGTTCATAGATTCAAGAGAAAGGACAAAGGAAACCGTGGAAGCTGAAGTCAACATGTTTGTCTTTTTGTTTTTTCAGGGAGCAAAAAACGGAAGACAAAAAACCTGGTGAGTTTAAATATAAAATAATAGCTTGTAATATTTATTATTTTCATTGAACTGTGATTATAAGACAGGCAGAAGATTCAACAAAGGAGTAAAGTGTACATGTTGTGTTGAAATGAAGTATCTCTGTGGGTCCCTTGAGCAAGGCACTAAAGGAAGTACTGAGATATTGTACTTCATTACAAGTAGCAATACTACAATGTACAAATACTCTAATATATAAATATGATAATACAAATATACCTAAATTGAAAGAACTGATTATGCAGAATGTAATAATATAATATGTGATTATAATAAGTGATGTTTTAATGTGTATCACTTCCATTTGCAATGAATGGTTTATTAAAATGACTTACATACTACTGGGTAGCTGAACTAGTTATATTTGTCATGTAATACATCATAGATGGAGATTTCTGCTCAATTTAAGAATGAAATAAATACATAATAAAAAAGGAATATAAAACATGTTAAAGAAAGAATGTGTAATAAAGATGAATGGATGAAGACGAGTAAAAAGTTCAACACGAAGCTCCAAAACAAGGAGCAGTTCAAGTGTAAAGTAGCATTAACTGATGATAGTCAAGTCAAGTCCTTCAAATATGTACTGAAGTAGAAAACTGAGTAAATGTACTTCGTTACTTTCCAGCTCTGCTCTGTGTTTTTACCATGTCTCTGTTCCATGCTGACAGGAGCAGAATGATGAAGATGAAGATGAGGTGAACTATGAAAACGATGGAGGGGCTTCTGCCTCTGTGTGACTGATCAACAACATCAACTCCCCTCAGAGTCCATGCTGTCAAACATCACCTCCTCATATGTTACAGGAGAAAACAGGAGAACCATGAGATCATTGGAACATTTCTGATGCCTGAGAACACCTGAGCCCCACGAGAGGCCCTTCAGAAACTCACCTCCATGTGATAGGAGACACAGCTTATTGTATTCATTCCTTTCTGATGACTGAGAACACCTGAGCAGTGTTCATTTTGGCAGCTGTTTTTGATTTACTCTTTAGACGAAAATGGTTATTAGTTTTAGTCACATTTGAGTCATTTTCATAGTTTAATCTAGTTTTAGTCGACGAAAACTCAAAACGTTTTAGTCCAGTTTTAGTCGATAAAAAATCATTACGTTTTAGTCAACTTTTCGTCAAAATGTTTTCTCTCTTCAAACTAATTCAGTTCGGCAAATACAGGAATCTGAAATCTGAATCAAGGTGACAGCATCAAGTGTTGAAATTCATAAAGCAACATTTCACTCTCTTAACACTTTACTTTTAACGGTATGCCTACTACTCTTAAAAATCTGTGTGCAGGCCGCTGCAGCGTGTCTGTTAGGCCCCGCCCCCCGCACACAGAGAGAGAGAGTTATGCCCCGCCCCCGCACACAGAGAGAGAGTTATGCCCCGCCCCCCGCACACAGAGAGAGAGTTAGGCCCCGCCCCCCGCACACAGAGAGAGAGAGTTATGCCCCGCACACAGAGAGAGAGTTAGGCCCCGCCCCCCGCACACAGAGAGAGAGAGTTAGGCCCCGCCCCCCCGCACACAGAGAGAGAGTTAGGCCCCGCCCCCTGCACACAGACGACACACTTCAGAAACTCAACTCCATATGATAGGAAGCACAGCTTATTATATTCATTCCTTTCTGATTTAACCTTTCATTATGCTCTCACATTCCCATACATAGTTATACTGCTTACACTGTATATTTCTGATTTAATGCTGTTTATTCTGAACATATCAATATTAGCAGTACTTGTACTCACACCTTATACCTTCACTTCTCACTGTAACTGCTGCACATGTTCAAACATACAAGCGTTGGGTTGAATTCATAAAATATTTAAATTGTAAAATGATCCATAAAATATTTTCTTAATTGTGTTCTCTAGGGAAAATCATTCACCCTAATGTCGATTTAATTACTTTAATTATGGTTTTATCTCGTTTTTCAATTAATGATTCATAAAATGTCTTATAATTAGCATAGCGTGTACTTATACCTACAGTATATATACCTGTACTGCCTACTGTAACTACTGCACATGCTGTATATATCTGATCAATAGTCTATACCATATATTTGCTATACTCACTTTTTACTCTATGTGTATTCCTAAAGCTGAAATGCCTCCAGTATCTTAGGATGTTTTAATTAGCTTAAGTCCTAATGGAATATGTTTCTCCTTTTTTTTACTACGGCTTTAATGAAATATAATCCAAATAAAAAGAGTACTTTTAATGAATGTTATAATGAGTTGTGTTTCTCTCTCTATCTCCAACACACTGACAACACAACGCTTTGTTGGGTTTAACCCCTCTCTCTGCCCTGGCTCTCACTTTGTAAACAACATACAGTTTGTGTCAGAGCCAAGGAAGGTGTTGCACATTCAGTGGAGCTGTGGTGATATCCTGGGATCAGGTATGAGGCAAGAGAGAGAGTGAGACTGTTTGATTTGACTTACGTACTCTTCAGCGTTCTTGGAGAGTGCATCAGAGCGTCACAGAGGAAGCTCTAAGAATGGCACATCGAGAAGAGGCTAGAAAACCTGGCTAGGTGGCTATAGACCTTTCAAATCCCCTGATCAACATCCTGTCAGCTTTCAGGTTGGTCCTCCGGTTCAGTCAGCGCTTCATCTGTTGAGCAGGAGCCCATTTTACCAGTTGTGTGCTGTTGAATGACGTGTGCGATTATTTGTGTGTTAGTGTGTGTATTTCTTAAAGTGTGTGTATGTGTGTGTGTTAATACACTGCAGCTCGACAGCACCACCCTCAGGTTTGTGTGTTTATTTTTTTACGATCAAACGTTTTACTTTTTGTTTGTCACTGGAGGAAGATTTTATATTCTACATTAAAAAGAAATCAAAACAGACTTCCTGCTGTCGAGTTTTCATCAGTAACGTGGGTGCAGATCAACTTTACTGCACAATCAACACTTTTATTTTTAAATAAATGTTGCTTACATTTTATATTTTCACTTCAGTATGGTTTATTTTCAGGACTTTTAATAGTATTTTCTTTTATTATAAAATCTGTTCTGTAATTACTCATCTTATTTATTTAGACCTGTTTTTCCTGCTGTATTTCCAGTCCAGGCCTCTAGGGGGCGATACACTCTTCAAGAACCTGACTGTACCTGTAATGCTCCTGAGTTTACTGATGCAGGGATACAAGATAAAAGACTGCATATTAAAAACACCTGATGCTGCAATTCCTCTTCATCACACCACGTGACCTCCTCTTCTTCTTCAGGTGAGTGATTATCTAAATGCTAAAGATTCAAGGCTTTACTGTAGATGCACATCATAACTAACTTAAGACATACAAAGTGATAAAGAATTTAAATAAGTAAATGAAATCATAAGGTGTATGTAAAAAGCAGAAAATGATATATTGCAGAAATACTGTTTGCTTTAATAAATAAGGGCACTGTAAACATGTTTGTGTAAACAAAGTCTGATGTATCTCTCTTCCTCTGTGCCATAGAGCTGCCATGTTCTCCTGAAACTATTAAAAACATGCACACACACTAACACACACACACACATACCGTGTATACATCACTTCAGGGGACATTACATTGACTTACATGCATTTCCTAGAGACTTATCCTAACCTTAACCATAACCAACACATGCCTAACCCTAACGCTAACCAAGTCTTCACCCTAAAATTAATGATTCCCCTCAAGGGGACCTCCATTTTGTCCCCATAAGGGAGGCGAGTCCCCACACGTGACTGTGTAAACAGATTTAGGTCCCCACAAGTATAGTAATGCTAACACACACACACACACAGCTGAAAATAGTCCCCAAATATCCGTTGTTTGATGTGTGTGGTGTGTGTGTGTGTGTGTGTGTGTGTGTGCGTGTGTGTGTGTGTGTGTGTGTGTGCGTGCGTGCTAAAGCATGTTTTGTACAAGCTACTACTGCCCCCTGCTGGCAGAAAAACCCTCATTTGCACATTTAAACATCATTTTAGAAAACGTGTCATATATAATAAAAATGTCTTTATGTACGAGATCAGCTGGGGAAGTGAGGCCATATCTGTCCCCTTTTTTTCACTGAACTCAGAGAGCACACACACACACACACACACACACACACACACACACACACACACACACACACACACACACACACACACACACACACACACACACACCACACAGAGGGGGGTCTTT